>NC_134720.1:316111-632222 GCF_049634645.1 Pelodiscus sinensis | reverse complement strand
CGTCTTGCTGGCCACACAGGACATGAAATTCAACTATTTCCAGGGCTTTTCCTGGGCACCTGGACAGCAGCAGAGTTGAAAGTCCTGGCCAGACCTGTCACAGCAGGGCACTGTGGGACACCTCCTGGAGGCCAAGAATATCGACTTACTATCACTGCATCTGCACTACCTTAGAGCCAACCATGCAAGGTTGAATTTAGCATCACTAATGAAAAGCTTGGTCACGTGGACTCACTGTTTAGAAAATCAACTAAAAGCAGCTAAGCTCCACTAAATGCCCAGTGTAGACTGGTACCAATACACCAGATGATTCCCAACCCCAGGACCGGTATTAAATTAAGACGTTAAAAAGTTACAGAAGAAGAAGGTTGGACACACCAGTAAATGCAGGGAAAGATAACTACCACCTCCATTAGCTCAGAGATGGAACTACTGTGTTGCAAGATTCAAATATAGCAGCTATTTAATGGCAAGAGGTAACAGCTAATTTCCCAGAACAAATAATGCAATAACAAGCGAAGAAGTAACCCTGGGCCAATCTGAGTTGGAAGTGTTTGTATCTCAGTCAATCAGAAGCTATCAAAAATCTTCTGGGATGGAGGTCCATCTCCCATTCAAGCCTTTTACCTATACAGGAAATCCCCAACTTACAAGCAAGTTGTGTTCCAAAAATGTGTAAGTCATTTAGCAACTCAGAATGCATTTTAGCACAGAAACAATGTTATTAATGGCAGCTATGATCCCAGGCTAGCCCACAAAAGCCTATTTAACCCATAACATGCTATATATCTGTGATGAAAAACAGCAGAAATTGTTTTTATTTAACTTCAAATGCTGGTCCTTGAGGAAAGGCAGATTTAATGAGGGGAGAATGAGAAGGTAGATGGAGATTCTGAAGGGGACTTCTGGGCATGTCCCTGCTACCCACACCCCTGCGGGTTCTGAGCTGGCTCCTGCGGCCAGCCTCATCCTCCAGCCATCCCCCTCTCCCCACAGGCTACCCACAGTGAGCAGGGGCTGGAGGACTCCAGAGGAGCAGGATGCAGCCTTACAGCTGCAGGCAAGAGAGCAGCACTGGTTTCCTTTTCAAAGCACTACTTCTCGCCACTGGCTGCATGACCGCCCTCTGCTCCTCCAGCGTCATCTGGCCAACACGTCCTCTGTTTGCCACCACCTTTGCCTCTTGGCTACTCGAGAGGCTGCAGGTGAGCTTTTGATTGTATGTGCAGATGTTCGTACCTCGGATGTTTGTAACTCGGGGAGTGCCTGCACTACCATTCTAGGACCAGCAAGCCCTAAACAGCACTGAAAGTTTATGACAAGGAAAAATAACCGAGGATTGCCAAACTACTATCGTCTCCTTCACTCAAAATTCATAGTAAATGCATGAGTCCAACGTTGGTCACAAAGAGTAAGTCAGGCATTCTTTAAAAATTGAGCAGCTAGATAGGCTCCTGATTAAACTAAGTGTTCAGCTGTTACCTATGTTATTTTTCTTCTCTATTTGCTATCCTCAACCTATTGTGCCATCACAGATGTGAGTTACATTTTTGGGGAAAGACCTGTCTTTCTAGTTGTTCTGTAAAGCACCTAGTGAGGATTTTGTTTGAAAATTACACAAAGTTTCTCTCCAAACAAGACAAGTTAGTTAAAACTAGGGATGTAAAACCCAGTTAATCAGTTAACTTTAAGTTTAACAGGTTAAACAATGAAGTGGGATCCCTCACAAGGGGGCCAGCAGCCCCAAGCACCCACTCCCACTGGGGGCTGCTGGCAAGAGACCTGCTCCTGCCCCTCCATCCCACATGCAGAAGGGCAGGCTCCCACTCTCACCCCTCCCCCCCGCACACAGAGGAACCAGCTTCTGCCCTTCCTTCACATGTATTGTTTTCCTGAGTCTGCAGCCAGCCAGCTCCAGTACTGCTACGGTCAATGGCATATCCAAGGAGCAGTAGAGTGAAATTTACAACACTGATGAGATTTACTGCAGTTAAGAAGCCAGAGGGCAGCTGTAGAACTGTTAAGCATATCTATTACTGTTTAAGAACGCAAGCATTGCAGCTTGTCATAGTGGAAGAGGAACCAAGCAGAATGTTGACGGGGAAGGATTGGTGAAAACCTTACACCTCCCCCTGCACCCACAGAGCCTCTGCATTGAAGGGTATAGATGCAGAAACCCACATGCAACAGCCAGGATGCTCTGGAGGTGGTGAAGAGACAGGAAGCATCTTCCTCAACAGTGAGAGTGGGAGGAGCTTCACATTTATCTGATAACTACTTGCAAGAAGCGGATACAAAATATGACATCCCAATTAGACTCCAGGAAAAAGACACAACAACTTCTCCCTTTCAAATAGCTGGGAATGATAGCTGGATTTTGCTGAGGGCATCACTGACCTTCACAGCTAACTCTGGCTAGCATGTATGAAATTTTGAAGGTCTGATCCCTCATACTGCAGTTGGGAAAACAGAAAGGAAGTGTCTGTCTAAGGATGCACAGCTGGAGATAGAACTAACATCTCCGAATTCTCAGTACCAGTCTACACTCTAGACTAGCGAACTTGAATGCAGACCATAAAATGCAGACCAAATTAAGTTACCATAATTGACTTTCTATGAAATCTTGCTTGAAGATTTCAATCTTGTACTTCTTCAAGGCTTTCCATTGAACAAAGTTAGCTCATCCTACTTACAACATGATCCAAGTCCTAAAAGTTGCCAGTTCACTATTTGAACATTTTAATGCCAATATATTTAACACATCATACTTTCATGAAAATGCATAATGCTAATATTAAACAGTTTCTTTTCATCGTACACTACAATGATACAAAAAACACCAACCCTAGACAGAAAAGCATCTTAAGAATCCTTAGTCCGACTAACGCATGCTCTAGTGACATTCAATTGTAATTTATGCATAATTCTTATTTATGGAATGGTAATATCTTCCAGACACCACTGGACAATTGCAGACTTTTATTTGTGAGTCACTTACAATATTTTCAAGAAACCACTACCTAGTTAACTCGAGAGATTCAAAGGAATATACTGAAAGCTTGTATTCTTTTAACCTTCTTACTGCTCCAACTAGTGTCTGTTTTCATAAAGAAAAAAAAAGCAGTGAAACCGATCACTGTAGTTAAGGTTTTGGAACGATCTCTTCAATGGAAAGCTTTACAATTGTCTCTATGAGGATTTGGATTTAGCCTGCTTGAACTGCCTACAATATTCTTAATTAAAGTTACATTTATATTGCCTTGTACAAGTCACAAATACTTGTAGCTCTTTGATTTTATACCTTGAGGAGTTATAATATAGCTTGGAAGGAGAGCGATCATCTGACTGGACGAAGTTAGTTTCAATCCTACAAACTATAAATCATCTTCCTGTTCAACCACTACTGCTTAAAACATATATGTCGTTTTACAAAATGGCACTGGTAAAACTGCTTTAGATTATTTTCAATCAGCGATGGGCAACCTAGGCTAGTGAGTGGGCCACATGATTGCCATATCCAAGACAGTCTCCTGGGATGGGGTAGTTTTGCTAACTACACTTGCCTACCTTAGAATTTGCTGGGAGTGCCCACTGGACAGTAACAGTACTTTGATTGGATGTAGAGAGAGCACATGGCTCTCGCAATCAATGCTGTGTGCAATTTCAGCTCATATGCACTTACTTTAGGTGCGTATCACTTTAGCAGTACTGGTAGGAAAAAACTACATGGACATGCCTGGGCAATGGTAAACAGAATCTCTCACAGGCCACACACAGACCCCAGAAGGACCACCTGCCGCCTTGCATACTGCCCACCAGTGCTTTAAATCCTTAACTATAAATTACTTAAATAGGACTTCCCAGCCCACCACATATGTCAGCGCTATTAAGTGGACAGAGGGGATCTAAGGCAAATAATTTTTAATAGCCTGACACCTCCATAATCTCACTCAATTGTTTCCACTTCCATGCCTCTGCTACCCTCCTCCTTTTCTCCCCACCTGTGCATTTTGATCAGACATGTCAGTATACAAAGTGATGCTTAGGTCCTAGCCCAAGACTCCAGCATTAGCATTTTCATTCACACCACTACTTGGCAAAACCCTTTGACATTGGTGTGGTTGAATGGTACATCCAAATATGCCATTTGGGTTTGGTTTGGTTTTTTAAAATAAGCCCTTTAAAACACTGCTGCTGTAACAGTTAGGATACTTATTCCAAAAACCATGATTTATCTTCACTGTGGCCACAGCAGAGGCATCAATTAACGATCTGTTAATCTGAAAGAAGAACATACTGGCTCTGGAAGCTCAGTCCAACTCTCAGACAATACTTGAGCACTGAAATTCCAACCAAAAAAAGAATTTGGGAAGAGTGAAAACATAAAAAAGGACAGGAGAGGGTAAGTACTGGACTAAAAGTAGTTCTGTCAATGGTATAAGTTAGAGACCCAGTTAGACACACACCCCCTCTCACATGTACATCCAAATTCCATCTTAGACATGTGGCTGGCATATCTTGCTCACATGCTCAGGGTCTAATCGATCAGATATAGGTAAGGAGGTCCCCCAAGATCAGATCTGCAGGGACTCTAAGATATTTTCCTCTTCCTCATTATGGGATACACATGGCCTGTTGGGATCATGTAGGCACTTCTCACACCTAGTCAGTTTCCTGCCACTGCAAGAACTTACACAGCACCCATCTCTCCTGTGTTGTGCCTGCAACACAATGGTTTAGTCCCCTAAGGACTAAATGCTTTATTTACCAAAAGTAACTGGTCTCACAAGTGGGGTATTTGGGTGAAATGTAATGGCCTGAAATGAGCAAGAGGTCGGACTAGATGATCTAATAGTCCCTTCTGGCCTTAAACACTTCAGAGTCTCTTGTGAGGAGGGCTGGGGGAGCAGATAGAAAAAACACATAATGAACAAAAGTAGAAAAATAAAGATGTCAGAAAACAGGAAAGCGACTTCAACAAACAAACAAACAAAACCAGACAGTGACAACTACACTGAGACAAAGCATAAACGAACCACAAAGGGGTACTGATCCACAAAGGAATTTTCCAACACACACACACACTAATGGAATGCTGCGATATTTGGGTTGCTTACACTACCAGGGAATGGTAGAGAAAAAGAAATCCAGTAAACCCACAGATTCACCAACAATATTTCTGTTACAAAATGTCAGTTTGGGCAAAACTTGACAACTCCATTAATTCTTTGTGTGCAATTACCCCAAGAGGTCAGGGCGCCAGGGAGGCCCCGATGCAGCGACACACCAGCCCGTGGCGCTCACCCTGCGGCTGAGAGCCCGAGAGCACAGGAGCAGGACACACACCGAGCCCGCTTGCCCTGCCCGCGGACAGCAGTGCGGCGCGCGGGGCAGGTGCGCCTTCCTCCGCGCGGCCCGGGCGCAGCCCCCCCGCCCCCCAGGGAAGAGCCGCCCGCCCGCCCGCGCGCTGCCTGCGGCTCCCGGAGCAGCCGGGGGGGGGGGGGGCTGCCCGCACCTGGCCCCGCGCCCCGGGGCGGGCGGAGGCGCCGCGGCCTGGGACCCGCCGGCAGGTGGGGGCCGCCCGGCGCGGGAGGAGCGATCGGCGGCCGCCTCAGCGCGGGACTCACCGGCGGGGGGACCCCGGCCGCGGCCCCTGGCTCGCGCGGCGCCTCCTGCGATGGCGGCAGCGGGACCCACCGAGGCGGCGGCAGCCGGAGGGGGAAGCGGAACCGCCGCGCGTGGCCACAGCCCGGGAGGAGGAGGGGAGGGGGCGGGGCCGCCCTCCGCGCATGTTCGCGCGGAGACTACCGCTCCCGTGATGCAGCGGGCGCGGGGCGGGGCAAAGGGGGAGGTGCCGGCGCGCGCGGGGCCCGCTGGGAAGCGGAGTCCTGGGCCCCTCACCCCTGGGGGGCCCCGCCCCCGGCTCCGTTCCCGCCTCCTCACCCGGAGCGGAGGGAGGGGCTGCCTCCCGGTTGCCATGGGAGACAGGGCCCAGCGGGAGCAGGCCGGCGGCGCTGGGTAGCCCCGCCCTCCAGGATCGCCATTTGGCCCTCGGGCGCAGACGTTTTTCGGAAAAAGACTTTTGCCCGGAGCAACACGGCATTTCCGCAAGGACACTGACACTCCTACAGGGACCGGCAGTGCTGGTGCGGAAATTCAAGCGGCCAGTGTAGACAGCTGGCAAGTTTTTCCAGAAAAGCAGATGATTTTGCGGAAAAACTGGCCAGTCTAGACCCAGCCCAGCAGCACATGAAGAGTCAGGGGTAGGAGCAAGGATACATTCAGAAGCAGGGATCCAGAGGGGGGACACCTAGCAAAGGCCCCTGGACAGTGCTGACAGTACCCGCTGCTCCTCCCTGGACATCTTCAGACACTGCCCAGAAAAACTCTGCCCCCACATAGGACGTAATGGAGGATGTGAAGTAGACCCCCCACCCCCAGTTGCGGAACACTCTCTTACCACCGGCTTTTGAAGTCATCCAATACTTCTTGCACAATATGCCGGTCCTCCTCCATATTGGAAATACCGCCCTCCTTTGTCATGTGCAAAACTCGTTAGTGTACTCTCACTTTTTGTGCCAAGGTCGGTAATGATAATGGAAACTAAGATTGGTCTCAAGACCAGTCATTGAAGAAATGCACTAGTAACCTCCCACCACCCTTACAGTTCACTGTTCAGCATGACCTGTTACAGTGTCCTCTTTAACTAGTTCCTCACCAAGCTTTTCATTCTCATATTAATCCCTGTCCTCTCCAATTTAATAATTTCCATTGTATAACTATATAATACCTTATTGAAATACAGTCAGAATAGATCCTCTCCACTTCCTTTGAAGAGAATCCATTATCTTCTCAAAGAAGATATACGATAGAGGTCTATAAAATCATGAGTGGTGGGGAGAAAGTGAATAAGGAAAAGTTATTTACTTGTTCTCATAATATAAGAACTAGGGGCCACCAAATGAAACTAATGGGCAGCAGGTTTAAAACTAATAAAAGGACGTTCTTCTTCACACAGTGCATAGTCAATCTGTGGAACTCCTCGCCTGAGGAGGTTGTGAAGGCTAGGGCTATAACAGGGTTTAAAAGAGAACTAGATAAATTAATGGAGGTTAAGTCCATAGCATGAGTAAGGAATGGTGTCCCTAGCCTCTGTCAGAGGGTGGAGATGGATGGCAGGAGAGAGAGCGCTTGATCATTACCTGTTGGGTTCACTCCCCCGGGACACCTGGCATTGGCCACTGTTGGCAGACAGGATACTGGGCTGGATGGACCTTTGGTCTGACCCAGTCTGGCCATTCTTACGTTATTATAATCTATCTTTCGTAAAATGATTATGTATTTTATTCTAATTGCTATTTATCTTTACGTCCTTACTTTCTCTTTCAACATTTGTTTTACAACTTTGCATACAAACCAAACCAAAAGGGCCTGTAATTTCTCTCATCACTTTTTTAACCTCTTACAGGGCAGTCTCGATTTTCTGACCTTCGCTTATCCAACATACCATTTTATCCAACGTGCCACCCGCCGACGTGACAAATTGACGAATAAGAACGCAGCATGTACAATAGCCAATCACAATCAGTGCATGCGCCCACACCACACAGGAGTGCAGTTGTGCTTTTGTTTGATGTTTATTTTTTCATTAGAATTAGTAATACATATTTATTCCCATGTTTTTTATTGGTACTCCATATTACCTAACATTTTCACTATCCAATCATCCTCCAGTCCTGTTTAGGTCAGATAATTGTATATTTAAAAGTACTGTATTTGCAATTCAGTAGTCATAGGCTATGACCCCTGAGTTTATGGATGTATTAAAAATCATTGTTTTGAGGTTTG
Source organism: Pelodiscus sinensis (assembly GCF_049634645.1). NCBI lineage: Eukaryota > Metazoa > Chordata > Testudines > Trionychidae > Pelodiscus > Pelodiscus sinensis. The sequence goes on along the minus strand of NC_134720.1, from coordinate 624,374 downwards.
CAATTTCATGTGCCAGTTTTTTTAATATTCTTGGATGGAGATTATCCCCATACCGCGTCCTGGTTTTGTCCCATAAAAATAAGTTTAACTTTCATCTCAGATGTGGTAATTTCAGCTTTCATATCTTTGTTCCTAGTGGCCATCCTGCGCTGTCCCCAAGATTCTAATTATTCTTTTTGTAAGATGAGGCAAAATATTCATTTAGGTGTTTGACCATGCCTAGATTATCTTTAAACTCCACACCAATTTGCGAGCTCATTTCTTCTTTCCTTGTTTTTTGTATCACTAAAGATTTTTTTGCCAGTGGGTTTACTTTTCTTTCATCTAGTCCGATTTCCTGCCCACTAAACTCAATAAGCAAAGTCAGGCCTGGGTATGACAGCCGACACGAGACTAAACTATATGCCATAAAAATAGAAAAGAAGAGATGAGGTGCACAAGGCCCAAGGGAAGGGAGACACACAAATGACCCTGGCAAACAATGTGCATCCATGCTGTAGAGGAACACACATGTTTAAAAAAAAATCACCAAGGCCACTGGCAATCTGACCTGGGGGGAAAGTCCATCAGAATCCCACATAGCATGATCAATTGGAACCTGGACATGTGAGCAAGAACCAATCAGACAAGCATCTGGGAAAGAGATTACTTGGTACCACCTCAGAGCACTGGCCCATTCTGTCCTGTGACCCATCTCCACCAGTGGTTTTTCTAATGCTTTAGAAGATTTAAAAAGAAAAACCACAGAATACTTATTGGGGGGGGGGGATCCCTCTGACACTAGCAAACCAGGTCAGATCAGGGCCAAGGGCTGGTTCACCTTTGTTAGTACAGATCAAAAGCAAGTGTTAGATGTAAGAGTGCATTCAGGCCAATTGACTTACTATTAAGATAGATCAAACTAATTTTAAGGACGTGAATGACTAAGCAAATGCTTATCAGATAGTCGACATGCTAGTCAACTAGTCACTTCCCCCACCCTGGCTGCTTCTATCAGAAGGAGGTAGCAAGTGGAGAGGAGGGGGAAGAGCAAGGGTTGCTTCAAAGCAACAGTGCTGTGTAGAGCCCAGAGCCAGACCCCGGGCTCCACACAGAGCTGCTGCTTTGAAACACCGCATGCAGCCTGGGCCAGCTGGGAACTCCCAGCTGGCCCTGGGCTGCATGTGGCATTTCAAAGCAGCTGTGACGCATGGAGCCCGGGGTCAGCTGAGGACCGCTGACCCTAGGCTCCATGCAGCACTGCCGCTTTGAAACACCACGGGGAGCACGGGACCAGCAGGAGTCTGCTTGAGTCGCCCACTGGTCCTGTGCTCATCCTGTGGCTGTTGCCACACTTCAAAGGTGGAGGTGCCCTTATCAACTAATTGAATCGTTGATGCAAACTGCATCGACTATTCAATTAGCCAATTAATTGAAATTTAATATCCCTAATTGCTGAATGTATGAGAGCATACGCAGATCTTTAAACTTCATGAAAACTAATGGGTCCTTACTTTTATTGTTCTTGTTTATCTATTCTTGTTATAATATAGCAAACATTTACATTTGTTTATAGCCCTGGAATTAAATTACCCATCAAAGAACTTTAGGAAATGCTAATGAAGTGTTTAAGGACTTTAACAGAAAATGCTTCTAAGTAAGTGATCCTTGTGTGTGATATTCAAAGTAAGGACTCTAAGTCCATTCCTTACTATCTGTAATCAAAGAAAAGCCGATAGTTAAGAGAGACTGTCAGCTTGTCTTCTGAAAGAAGATATAAACGTGGATTCGAAGAAAGAACATCTATCTCTGGACTATTTGGATTCTAACAGGGCACAATAACTGAATGTGAAGACAAAGATCCAGAAGGACTTTTGGGAAACGCAGTTCATTACATCATTGCCACCATTTGGAATTACAAACTGTGATTTACCTGTTATATTTACCTGCTCTCACAGCTCAGTAACTCAGTCTTTTTTTCTTAGTTAATAAACTTAGTTTACTGTATAACTGGCTGCCAACATCATTTTTGATAAAAGATCTGTAATACCAATTGATTCAGGTACAACCAATCACCTCTATACCCCCATCATACAATGCCAACAAATCTGTCAGGATCGATCTCAAAACTAAGTATGTTGTTTGCCCCCACTCACACCCAAACACTCTTCCTATTGGAAGGCTGTCCCAGATCCTCATACTGCTGATGGTTAGAAAGCATCTCATTCCCAGCTTGAATTTGTTCAAGACCAGTTTATACCCCTTTAATCTTGTACCAATATTGTTCTATACTTGTACTAACTCTCCCTGGTTTTCTTTCGCCTTGCTGCATTCAGAGATCACAACCAGGCTCTTAGTCTTCTTTTTGCTAAGCCTTTCCAGTCTCCTCTCATTAAATAGGGTATCCATTCCTCTGATCATCTTCCCCCTGACTGCATACTCTCAGCCATAAAGCTCAGGTAAAGCTTCTGAAGATTAACCTTTCCAGTCCCAAATTGCTGTAATCAAATGTCTACCTCTACCAGAAATTCAGTAATAGATGTCATTACAACTGATTAGAACAGATTATTTCTTTCAAATTAACTTGAAATAATTAAACATTAATGTAGATCATTAAAATACTCAGCAATTTATCCTACCCTGTTCTATATTTGCACTACAATGACCAGGTACAAACAAACTAATCCGTGCTCTGACACTATCCTCACTAGTAGGCACAATCAGACGTAATTTTTATCGCAAACTCTTTCATTAAGATCAACAGCATATTTGCCTCTGTGCAATTAATATTCAGATTATTTCTCTTACTCCAGTTTACCGTTGTAGATTTTGTTTTCTATTCTTACAGTCACCTATGCAAATTTCTCAGGAACTCATTCATTAAGTATCGCCACTAGCAGTATTTTCCTCGTGTGTCCCATGGAAATTCACAGTTTTCTTTCACTAGGCAATGATATCAGATAGGGTAATCACTTTAAACAGTTCATATTAAACTTTATCACACTGTCTTCAAAATTAATATAATCTTGAGCAAGGGGAGGAATATCAAAGGAAAACCATCTTCCACAGAAAGGGGGCCCACAGTATAAAGGGTTAGCCTTCAGTATAAAGCACATGTCTGGCCAGGAGACAACACAAAAAACAAACTCATATTTGGAAAATAAAACAAAAAAACCCCAGGGACATGTTAAACAATAGAAGCTCACAGCTGATAACACCATGGCACAGCTGCTCAGACATGGTTAAATAAGTAACAAAGTCTATTTCAGGTTTTTTAACATTTTCCTTCCCCCAAACGGATGCAGAGGACTCATGAACTGAGGCAATAGATGAGCCACCTCTTTCGGCACTTCGTCAAGGGAAACGAGACCAGTGTTAGATCACTTTCCAACCTGCAGCCGAAGTTACAAGACAAGTTCTTTATTGAGTGTCAGACGGAGATGAGGAAAGATGCCCAAGAATTCCAGAAGATATAGCTGTGGAGGAAGAGGAAAGGCCAATCCTGCTGACAGAGCAAGGATTAGGCTGCACAACTACAGGCCACACATGGATATATGAACAGAATTTGAAAGCCAAGACCTCTGCTTTTTATTGCATCTGTAGTTTAATAACAAAACCACCTATATTTAATATCCTCTACGTATACAGAAACAAAGTAAAAATCTGCCCTATGAGTTATCTTAAACTCATAATGCCCCCTACTGACAAACAACAGAAACAAGATACATTTAGGATGACAAATGTAAGAACCATTGAGGCACCTCAGTTTTTCCATTAATGAAGCAATTTCCTCTCTGTTTCCTTGTATTTCTTAACAGCGCTGATGATTACCTCCAGTCTTCCAAGTCCTCTATTCCAGCTTAGCATCATTTCATAGATACCAAGGCCAGAAGGGATCACTGTGGTCATTCGGTCTGACTTCCTGCGTAACACATGCCTTAAATTTCCTCAAAATAATTCCTGTTCGGATGAGGCTCTGTTATTTCCTCTGAAACATCAAAGTTACTAGTCCTGCTTCTAATTTACCCAGTAAACATCTAGAAGTTTCTTCCAAATTCTTAGGGCCTCTTTAAAAATCACATAAATCTGGCTGCCTCCTACAGGTCACTGTTAATAAAACAGGGACCATTATATCTTTACAATGCTTGGAAATCCTTTCCTGTTCCAGGTAAATATGTAGCTCACAAAACAAATTAAAATACAATAGAGTTGGATTATGTTTCAGTTTATAACTCAAAGGTACAGAGACCAGGGAACCTGTTTCTCTGATTATAATAATCAGTCTGTCAAGTCAGCTAGTTTAAAATCCTGGAAGAATAATATGTAATGAGAGGCACAGTGGTCTTGCACTTAGGGAATACAAGATTAGGAGTCAGGAGACCTGAGTTCTATTCCCAGCTCTGCCAAATGACTTTGGGCAGATCACCTCATCTGTACATCTTAGTTCTCCCTCCCATTCTTTGTTCATCTACATTTGTTGCTAGTCTCTAAGGTGGTGCAATACTATTCATTATTTTTGAAGTTTTTTCAGTTACATTCTCTGAAACTTTTGTCTGCTTTGTCTATTTAGAATGCACCTTCTTGAGTGCAGGGATGGTCTCTTATTAGGTGTTTATACAGTGCCTGGCACAAGAGAGTCATGATCTCAGATGGGTCCTCTAGGCATTACTGTTGTAAAGGTGATAAACAAATGGCATTCCATTCATAGAACCCTATACAGAACAGACTCAGTTTGCATGGTATTCATTACTGTTTCAGACTGACTCCAGCTACAATGTCTTGTTCAGTTTTACTCTGAGCAGTGCACGAAGGAAGAGGGTCCATGTTTGCATACAGCTGCAAGAACTAAACAGGAACACAGGACTGTGGTAAGAAGAGTCCCCGCACATACCAAGGCACCATGCTGTTTGAGCCCCACTGGCACTAGCAGTATCACTTCCTTATTTACCTGTGAAGAGAGAGTTGGATGTTAAACCTGAGTAAAAATACAAACTTGAGCTATTATTCCATTCTCAGTAGCTTTTGTTTCTCCTTTAGACATAGGAATTAAGAAAGCATCACAGAATCATCTATTTAATGTTAGGGAACAGCCCTCAACAACCTTAATCTCTCTAGTTGCTCAGGCTTTCTCCATTCATTTAAAGGATTTATCCTTTCATGCAGCATTGGATTCAAAAGTCAAAGCTGGGGGAGAGACATTTCCATTTCTATCTGCCCATCTTGACAGCTGACTTATTGAAATGCTAGGGCATTTATCAGGTTAACAGTATCTGAGGCACTGAATTGTGCCTTTATTTTTCTCTACAGCTTTGTTCTTATATTAGCTTTGACATTAGGGACATCGTGCAACTTGTGCACACTGTAAGACTGGAGGAAGAAACTTATGGAACGAATAGCTAAAGAAATCTCTCTCGCATAATAGTAGCCTGCAAAGTTTAAAATAAAAAAAATAAAAAAAAAGGCCTCAAGTCCTTTTATGCTCCTTATAATTCATTATAGGTATGTCTACAATAGCCCCCTAGTTCGAACTAGGGAGGCTAATAATGGCAACCGAAATTGCAAATGAAGCGCAGGATTTAAATGCCCCATGCTTCATTAGCATGTTCCCGGGCGGTCGCCATTTTGGAAATTGACTAGCCCGGAATAACGGCCCGCGTCTACACGTGGGTGGGGGTGCAAGAGTGAGGATATGGGGGTAAGGAAGGCGATTCCATTCAGCATGGGCCTTTTCTCTTCCCCAACCCCCATGGCCATCAGGGGCCCTTTTCTCCCCACCCTCTACCCCCTCAACTCCCCCAAGCTGCTAGAGGCCCTTTTCTCCCCCCTCCCCGCCTCCCAGAGCTTCAGCCAAGGGCCAGGAGGGGGAAGAGTTTGGGGCAGGAGGGCTATTTACTTGGTGTGCTGGTAGGGAAGATGATGGAGGCCCAGCCCTGCTGGCCACTCCCTTGGTGGCATGGCTGCCCCCAGTGAGAACTCTGAAGGATAGCTCTCTCCTACAGGCGAGGGGGCCAGCAGCAGGAGGGGCCGCATAAGAGGAAAAAGGAAGCAAAAGTGAAAATCAAGTAAAACCATGAAGGATGAATATTAAAAAGCAACACATGTAGAAACAAAATTAGAAAAGCCAAGGCACAAAATGAGATTAAGCTAGCTACAGATGTAAAGGGTAACAAGAAGATATTTTACACAAGCGTTAGAAGCAAAAGACAGACCAAGAACAGAGTAAACCCTCTACTTTATGAGACAAGAAAGACAATAATAGAAAATACAGCAATGGCAGAAGTGCCAAGTTACTTTTTTGTTTCAATTTTCAACAAAGAAAGTTAGCAATTACTAGACAACGAAATATAATGTTTATCAATGTAAATGGGGTAGGATCTGAGGCTCAGATAGGAAAAAAATAAGTCAAGAATAGACAAGTTAGTGGTCTTCAAGCCTGCAGGGCCTGATGAAATACATTCTAGACCACACAGAGTTGGTTGAAGACACCTCTGGGTCATTAGTGATTACCAACTCATAAAACACAAGAGAGATGCCAGAGACCTAGAAAAGAGCAGCCCGTGTATAAAAAAGGGAATAAGGACATCCCAAGTAATTATAGACCAGTCCGTTTTTGTAAGGGGGTATGCAAGAAAAATCCTTTAACGGAAGGAGAGCATGAAATGAGTTCCACCACTTTTCCCACTCCCCACCAAAATATGCTAGACACTGGGAGGAGTAGTTACAGGCAGATATAATTAAAGAATAATCAAGAAACTGTGTCTCATTTAAGATTTAAAACATAGGAGGGAGAGAAAGACCTGGGTGCATGAGTTGATTAGAGGTTGATTATGAGCCACCAATGTGATGTGGCCATAAAAAAAGGCAATGCAATCCTAGGATTGCATCAGGCAACATAATTTCAAGTAGACTTTGGGAAGTATTAAGGCCATTGTACAAAGTACTGGTCAGACCTCACTGGGAATACTGTGTACAATGTACTTTTCTGTTCCCCCATGTTCAGGAAAGATGGATTGAAATGTGAACAAATGCAGAGATGATTACCAAACGTAGAGCCTATCTTACAGGAGGAGATTAAAAAATCCTTGCTTGTTTATCTTAGCAAAACAAAGGCTGAGAGGTAATATAATTGCTCTCTATAAATACAACAGGTGGGTAAACATCAGGAAGGGAGAAGAAAAGGACGACATTGGCAAAAGACCAAACGTGGATAAAATGGCTAGGAACAAGTTTAAACTGGAAGTTAGGTTTCTAACCTTCAGAAGCAGTGATGTTCTGGAACAGTCTCCCATAGAAGTGGTGAGGACAAACAACCTAAATAGTTTTAAAATGGAACCTGACACTGATAGAGGATCAACTAAAATGTATCCCTCAAATTAAAAAAATATCGCAAGAGAATAAAAAAAAAGTCCCACTGGGGCTAAACAACAAAACAAAAGAAGCAGAGAGAGGCATAAGGGCTTCCTCTAAAATGTGTAAGTTAAATCCTAGTGAGGAAAACAGAAAGGAGCATCAACTCTGATAAGTGAAGTGTAAAAATGTAATTAGAAAGGTCAAAATAGAAGTTGAAGAACAACTAACCAAAGACTCAAAAAGTAAGAGCAAATTAAAAAAAAATACATTAGAAGCAGGGACCCTGCTAAACAACCAGTGGGGCCACAGGACAATCAAGATACTAAAGGAGCACTCAAGCATGGTAAGGCAATTGCGGAGAAACTAAATGAATTCTTTGATCAGTCTTCACAGCTGATGATGTGAGGGGGATTCTCAAACCTGAGCAATCTTTCCAGTCTGAAATAGGTACTTACAGGTTTGTATGTCACATTGCTCCAATGACAGGTATGCCCATTTCTCACTGAACATGGAGCTTCCACTTCAGAATAGTTCCAACATTCAAGTGATGGGAAACCTGGGAAAAGCCAAAAGAATCAGACCAGGATGAGGCAACATATACAATGCAAAAGTATTTCAATATTTCAAATACAGGTTGTACCTCTATAAACCAGGACCGTCTGGTCCGGCAACATCCACGGTTCAGCAGGACTATGGATATTCCAGGGTCAGAGTGTTCTGGCACAATGCAAGGGGGTGAGAAGTAATCCCAGCGCATAGCTCAGCAGGGCTGTGGAGGGAGCCAGGGAGTATGGCGGGGCAGCAGGGAAGGGGATGGGGCCAGCAGCAGACGGGCCAGAAATGACCTCCCCTGGTCTGGCAAAATCCCTCATCCACCACATACCATAATAAACTATTTTAACATTTCTCCTTTTGCGTGTTATATCTCTGTAATGCTTTTTTTTTTTTTAATTTGGTCTCTTATGAATAACTGTAGATCCCCACCATTAAAGTTGACCATCAGCGTCTTGGAGACAAGGGAAGGCAGAGTCTTGAGATTCCATTATGCAAGTATACAGAGCCCCGCTATAGTCTCAAAGATGTAAAAATGAAAATAGGCCATCAAATAATGCCTACACAAAGCTAGAAAAGGTGAGAAATGTATTTTCGTATCTGGTTTGGAGGCGAGGAAGAGTCGGTCTCTTGAAAAGAAACACATTTGTAGTAGGAGTGGGGATTTGATTGTTTACAAGGATTAAATGATCCATTATTAGTAGATACTAGATATTTTTTAACAAAGTCTCAGGCTCCTATCATTCCATCCCTCATAAGTCAAGAGTCTAACAAAGATTCTCCTACTTGCATATTGTGCAGGCTGGAAAGCAGGGCCAGCCCACAACATTTTGGCACCTGAGACGGGGAGCTCAAATGGCACCCCCATGTCCCCTCGCTGCACGAGCAGCGGACACAATTTTCTACACTCTGGGTCCTAGTGGCACCCCCCCACACATTGTCTGGCACCTGGGGCGGCCGCCTCAGTTCGCCTCATGGTAAGGCCAGCCCTGCTGGAAAGCACCAGAATACTGTTGTTTGATACATTCAGCTTTCCTTTCTATAGACTACACCATGAACTGCATCAATTGCCATGCAGAATCCAGTGGAAACACGTGGGCCATACAGACCTTCATCAGTCCACGTTCTACAGGAATTCTCAGGAGCAAACCAAATGCCAACACTCCCATCTTAAAGACTCACATTAGGGGATATAATGCTCCTTCTCTGGGATGGGGATGTTACTTAGAGAATAAAATGCATACTGGGATTGTCCAGGAAGTTTAACAGCAACCAGACCTAAATTAGCCTTTTGTCAGGATTAAGCAGCATCGGTCCAAATATATGTGAAAAAGAAAAGAAAATTCTTTGCCCTTCTTTTGCAATCACTATTTTCCCCATTTTTAAATGACTATCCAGACACCTCTCTCCACCACGATTTTCCCCAAAGTCTGGATTTCAAACTCTGTAGAGTACATAATTATTTCTCTAATCCCTCCCTCTTTCACATAGCAAAGTGTATTTCTCACTTTTATGGCAATAGATCAGTATTTCTGGATTCTTTAGGACAGCAATTGCTTCACCATCATCCTTGGATGGCCGGTGATATCGGCTGTGCACAGGCAACATGGCTTTAAAACAGCGATCACACTGAGGGTCAGGTTTCATGTAAACAAGAATGGCAAGGTCTGTGGCTAAATACTCAGGAGATTCCACATCAATAGTATCTGCAATCATCAGAGCCTGTGGAAAACAGACACAATCAATACAGATGAATGAATGTTATGAAAAACACACGCATATTGTTATAGAGGAAATACAAGATAAAAATGACTAAAACTGTCAACCTGGCAAAGTAACCTATTACGATGTCATGAGGGAGACAGCAGTTTAATTCCCAAACTAAAGTTCTTCTTCCTCGAGATGACAAAGACCAACATTCATTCTCTGTCTCTGTTCTATTCATATAGTGCCCATCACTGTTATGCTACTGAGGTCAGTGGCATTACGTTAGTTACATGAGGCTTACATTTGGTCCAGTATTTTACATCTTTATTACAGTAATGCCTAAAAGCTCCAAGCTAGTTTGGGGTCCCACTGTATTTGGCACAACCTACACATAGCAAGAGACAGGCTTTACAAAGAGAGAAAACAGACAAAGGGTGGGATAAAGAGACTCTCAACTCCACTTTACACGGGAAGAATGGAGGCACACATCTTAAGGGACTTGTCTGAAATCACACATATTTTTGTGACAGAGTCAGGAACCTGACACAAGTCTCTCACATCTCAATATAGCACCTTAAACACCACACCATCCTTCCTCACAAAGTGACTAATTCCCAAGGATCCCAAAGTGCTGTAACTACTCCTCTTCATGCATTTGCTGAACTCTCCTGTTTCCCACCATGACTTCTGTGAAGAACCTGGAGCATTTTGAAGAAAGGCTTCAGAGGAGCCCCGTAAACTTTTTCTAAGCTAAATGGATAAATTTAGCTTCCAGGACCTCTTTCCTATAGTTCCTCAGGCCACTGGTGTCAGCATAAGTCATAATACCATCATATTCCCCCACATTCTGTACAAATCTATATTGCTTATGAGAGTCAATGTATTCACACTCAGCGGTCTGAAACACGCTACCTATATAACTAAGAGAATCCTATAGAAATACCCTGTGTCTCTTCCAACTGCACTATAACCACAACTTCTGAGGCAGTTCCTCAGAGCCTCAGGAATGATCATCTTCCCTAACAACTCTTACAAAGTGACTTCAATGGGATGCAAGCTGTTTCCTCTTCATTCTGGTTTCCATCCATGACTGTGTGCCTACCCAGCAGAAAGCTCTGTCATTAGAAGGAAGGGTAACATAATAATGGTAGATGAAAGTTCATCTCCATGCTAATGTTTCAAATTATAGGCACTGGATATTTACTCATAAGTATTCAAATAACTGTTTCTCTTGTGTGAACTATTTCCACACAAAGCAGCGTGACTATTTGGACATCGTACCTCAGTTAGGTTGTGCTGCTGCAGTGATGCTAGCTCATAGGGATCCACATATAGTCCTGCTGGGAGGTGTTCTTTTATTGCCACAGTGCAGCTTCCTATGGCCTCCTCCCCTGCTCCAAGTTCTACTCTTGTTAGCAGCTCTCTTAAAAAGAAAAGAAACCGTTAGCACATATTTCAAATAACTGCACAAAAATTATAAACAGATCATTTCAAATATTAGATGTAGCTCTCTACTATGCCCTGAGACTATAGATACATATTATTTTCTATCTAGAGTTTTTCCTTTCCCTTTTAGGAAACACAATATTTCAAGTACTGTACCTAAAAGGGTGTTAACAAGGAGGAGGGAGAAAAATTATTCTCCTTATCCAGTGATGATGGGACAAAACCAATGGGCTCAGAGTGCAGCAAAGGAGGTTTAGGTTGGACACTAGGAAAAACTTCCCATCAGGTGGTTAAACACTGGAATAAACTGGAAGATTGTGAAATCTCCAATATTTGCAAACTCCCATCACAGATGGTCTAGAATAGATGGTTCCTTCCAGTTCTATGATCCTATGAATATATTATTGTATTTCCAGATCTATTATAACCAACATGTCTCTTTTTTGTTAATTCTCCACTTATGAACAAATATTACTAAAAATACTCAGAAATACATTTGCATGTTTACTTCATGTTCGTGCCATGATATAGCTGACTGCTGGCCACTAAATATTTAAGTAATGATTCTGCCAGCATCTACATATACGCTTAAATTTACTCAATAATTCCATTGAATATCATACTGTATGTTTGGTAATTATGTATGAATTCAATGGAGCTACTCACACACATATATTTAAGAAGTTGCATGTTTGCAGAACTGGGCTCGGAGAGGCACACGAGGAACTGATGCATTGCCCAAGTATATGGCTGTCATCAACCCACCTGTGAAATCCTTCTTTCAGAAGCTGCTGAGTCACAATGATATCAGGACAAGTGGCCTGGGCAGCTGAAAATACCACAAAATAAACTTTTACAGTATTTATAATATTGTCTACATTGTCAGTATTAACACTGATGAGTGGCTACTTTAACCAGCTACAGCAAATCCTGACTTGACTTCTTGTCTGGAAGAAATGACTCTAGACGCAATCATGGTTAAGAAGAGATAGGTCTCAGATATGATCAGTACAAAAGGAATTTTAAATCACTAGAAACATAACCATGTCATCCACTTTGGCCCTCCGACTGTCAGATTTAAATCCCAGACCTACAAATAAATACAAGCTTAAAGTTAAGCATGTGTGTAAGTGTTTGCAGGACTGCAAGTGACCACAGATTATATTATTTAATGTCAACACAGAGGGTCTCCAGATGTTTGGAGCCTAGACTAAGCAATTATGGCAAGATCAGCTGAACACACTAGTAAGCAATAAAAACAAAAAAGACCTGATCAATTACAATATTTCTGTGTACACAAATCCAGTTAATTCCAGTCATCTAATGACTATTAATACCTAGTCCCACACTGAGTCAGTTTTTAATTGAAAAAAAATACATTTGCTCACTGCACAAGGTAATATTACTTTTCTGCACCTCAAAAAAGTTCACTTGATTTAACGTCATCTTGATTTTTGTAATCACTTGCAGTAATGAGCATAAAAAAGATTCAAGGAACCATGCCTATAGTTTCTTGCCATTTTAACCAGAAAGGACACTCTCTCAATGACTTAACCACCTGCATTCTGCTACAAAGACCTTTTACATCTGCACTTGAAAGGGAATCCTCTGAACTGTCATTCATGTTAAAATTCAACACTCTCCGGGAAGGAATGAACAAATACTCAAACTATCTTACCCATTACCAAGATAGCTTCCCCAATTATCACCTCTAATACCATTAGCTCACAGACATCCCACTCTCCCCACCTCTAATATCATCAATTCACAGACACTTACCTTCCTTCCTCCGCCCCCTCCCCCCGCATCCCCTTCCTGTTCTGAAATGTGATTTGTCCTTTTCATATGTGTTCATTTTTTTTAATTGTATCCTTTGGTATATATGGTTGTGACTATTTTCTTCCACTATTTGATCTGAGGAAGTGGGTCTGGCCCACGAAAGCTCATCATCTAATAAACCATCTTGTTAGTCTTTAAAGTGCTACATTGTCCTGCATTTTGCTTCAGCTACCCCAGACTAACACGGCTACATTTCTATCACTATTCTACATGCCTATAGGACACACTGCTTTTGGTTATACTAACATTTCATACATTCCTAACAACAATCTATGATGACTGATGTTTATAACATCTACAAATCTTTTCAGTGAGGAAGGTAAGGAAATGTTGAAAACACCAGGAAACAAATCAATATTTACAAAACAGAAAACTATTGGTTCTTGTTCAGGTGATTTATCTTTTTCTAATATAAAATTTTAAAAACTGTAAATACGTAGATTTGTTTTGTGTGTTCCCTTTTGAGTTGTGACATCTTTAACAACTATAATCTTATAAATTTTACCCTTTAATATTGCCTAATACATAAACAGCATTCTAGGATTAATAGTACTGTACAACCACAAAAAACTCTCTATTTGCACATTGTTTAATCACAGATCAAATTCACTGCTAATGTAAGCAAGAGCAACTTCAATAACTGTAACAAATTTGTTAGTCTTTAAGGTGCTACCAGGCACCTTGTTGTTTTTGCTGAAACAGACTAACACAGCTACCCCTCTGAAACCCATAAGGAAGTTGCAGCTGTTTACATCAATAATTATTGTGGTCCCATCTCATGTATGTTCATTTTTCCTTGAAATGTTTGTTTGCATGATATTACCTGAAACTAATAATTTCTACAATGGAAAATTCAGTAATGTTTCCTACTCTTATTATTTCCCATCCCTTCTCATTTTATAGTATGCAAGGAACTCACAGATTATCTCTGAGCAGTTTCAGTTATCAGTTGCTCAAAAAGATTATTTGGCAGATTGCTAAGTGAAAGTTTAAATATTTTAATTTGTTTAACTTACACAAGCTTCTTGCTGTGCAAACAAGCAAGGCTACTCTGAAGGTCAGAATACCTTGCCAAGGAAACAATCTCTCCATCCACTGCCTCTGCATTTCCAAATCCAACTGCAAAAAAAAAAAAAAAAAAAATCACAGCTCCTATAAACATGGGATATTTCATCAGCAGATTCTCAATACAAATCAGAAGTTCAAACCCGCTCTGTATCAGTGAGTAATTATGCCCACCAACAAAACATCCCATGCCACAAAGCTTGTCAGTGTCCTTTGTCCCTAGCTGTCTATGTGGGCTGACAGCAATGTCTGTGTGTTGGTATCTATGTTAGCATCAAGACCTGTGTGTGGGCACATCTGCACTGCAGCTGGGAGGCATTCAGGGCTGAAGTAGACACGCACATATTAGCTCTGAATGCAACTGTAAAGTTAGCAGCCTGGCTGGCTAGCCACCTAAGTATGTGTTTAGTATTTCAGACTGTATGAGAGTGGCTGAGCAAAGCCATACAGCCTGCCCACTCTGCTATTTCTAGTGTGTTAGCACAACCACAACTAGCCCAGGACTGTCTAGCCAGCTTGGAAGTAACACCTTGCAGCTGCAGTGTAGCTGTGTCCCTGTCAAGTCCACTGACAAATAGGCTATGACACATGGATAGGAGTGGCCACACACACACACACACACACTGGTATCTGACTGACACACATACACAGATATCTGACTGACACACCCACAGGTATCTCTCTCTCTCTCACACACACACACACACACGGGTGTCTGACTGACACACACACACACACACACACACACGTTTCTGACTGACACCCACACACACGGGTGTCTGACTGACTGACACCCACACACACGGGTGTCTGACTGACTGACACCCACACACACGGGTGTCTGACTGACTGACACCCACACACAGGTATCTCTCTCTCTCTCTCTCTCTCTCTCTCACACACACACACACACACGGGTGTCTGACTGACACACACGGGTGTCTGACTGACACAGACACACACACACACACACACGGGTGTCTGACTGACACAGACACACACACACACACACGGGTGTCTGACTGACACAGACACACACACACACGGGTGTCTGACTGACACACACACACACACACGGGTGTCTGACTGACACACACACACACACGGGTGTCTGACTGACACACACACACACACGGGTGTCTGACTGACACTGACACACACACACACACACGGGTGTCTGACTGACACTGACACACACACACACACACGGGTGTCTGACTGACACTGACACACACACACACACACGGGTGTCTGACTGACACTGACACACACACACACACACGGGTGTCTGACACTGACACACACACGGGTGTCTGACTGACACACACACACACACACACGGGTGTCTGACTGACACTGACACACACACGGGTGTCTGACTGACACACACACACACACACACGTGTCTGACTGACACACACACACACACACACGTGTCTGACTGACACACACACACACACACACACACACACACACGGGTGTCTGACTGACACACACACACACACACACACACACACACACGTGTCTGACTGACACACACACACACACACACACACACGGGTGTCTGTCTGACTGACACACACACAGGCCGGACGAGGCGGCCGCCGCCCTGCCAGCCCCGCTGTGAGCCGGGCCCCGCCCCAGGCTCCGGTCGCGGCACGCGGGGCGCTGCGGGCTCACACGCACGGGCGGGCCCAGGCGCCATCCAGCGCACGGGGGCGGGGATCCGGGCCCGGCACTTCCGCCTCGGCCCCGCCGCGCGCGCCCCGCACCGGCCTGGCCCCCCCCCGCGCGCGGCTCCTCCCTCCGCTCCCGGCAGCCCCCGGGCCCGCGCGCTTCCGCTGCGGCTGCCATGGCAACCGGGCTGCGGCGCCAGGTCAGTGTGCGCGAGCACGGGCCGCGGCCCCGCCTGTCTGGGGGCGGGGCTCCCCCCTCATCCCCCCGGGGCCATAGCTCCCCCCCCCGCCTGCCCCCTGATCCCCCCGGGGCCATAGCTCCCCCTGTCTGCCCCCCGGGGCCATAGCTCCCCCTTGCCTGCCCCTTCACCCCCCCCCGGCTTGGCCCCTCACACACCCCCACAATAGCTCCCACCCGCTTGCCCCCTTACACTCCTAGTGCTACAGCTTCCCCTGCCTGTCTCCTTCCCCTTCCCCCGGGCCATAGCTCCCCTCTCTTCCCCTAACCTGCCTGCTTCCTCCTCCCTGGGGCTGCTCACCGCCCTGCCCTGGGACTAGAGCTCCCCTGCAGCCCGCCTCCTCACCTTCCTAGCCTCTTCCCCTACTTCCTGCTCACTGCTCTGTCTCTTAGGCTTTTTATTTGCTTAAAAAACCTGGTAGAGTAATTTTTTATCTTTTATTTACATTCTGTGTAATTCAGCTAATTTCATATATCATGGAATAACCATGACAATAATGCAGGGTTAAATATAATTTTATGTTGTTAAAGAAATACCCTCAACTTAAAAATATTTATATCTTGAAATCTTCTTACGTATTCTTCTATAGCTACATTACAAGTAAACTTAAAATTATTATAACTGAAAGAAAATAGAGGAAAAAAAGGTTTTTGTCTATTTTTCAATTTTTTTTACCTTTTACGGTGCATCTATACAATGCCATAAACTCAAAATAAGATACACAATTTGCACTACACAAATTGTGTAACTTATTTAAAGTCTATTTAGAAATATAGTATTTAATGAAATCAAGTGCTATTTCTAGCCATCCCGTACTCCTCCTACAATGAGGTTTAAGGGAATGGTGAAATAGCACATCCACTATATTTCGGAATAGCCAGCATATTCAAAAGACATGGGGTAGCTGAAATAACTTTGATGTGTAGACATACCCTTAGAATCCAACAACAAATGGTCTGGTATCACTTTATAGACTAACAAAACGTGGATGGTGGTATAATCTTTCATGGGCACAGCCCACTTCTTCAGATGATGGGAGTTTTATTAGAATCTAGTTGAGGGATCAATTTCATTGTTTCCCTACTTAGGCCATGATTCTGCAGAAGGATGCTCCTGGGCAAATCTGATTGTAAGATTAGGACTCTAGAGACCATTTGAGTAGTCCTGTTCTCTCAGTTGGACCTACTCCTATGTTTAAATCTAACACATGGGCTACGTCTACACTGGCATGATTTTGCACAAATACTTTTAACGCAAGAGTTTTTGCATTAAAGTATTTGCGCAAGAGAGCGTCTACACTGGCATGTGCCTTTGCGCAAGAGATGTGCTTTTGCACAAAAGCATCCATGCCAGTGTAGACGCTCTTGCGCAAGAAAGCTCCGATGGCCATTTTAGCCATTGGGCTTTCTTGTGCAAGAAATTAACGTTGCCTGTCTACACTGGCCTCTTGCGCAAGAACAGTTGCACAAGAGGGCTTATCCTTGAGCGGGAGCGTCAAAGTATTTGCGCAAGAAGCACTGATTTTATACATTAGAATGTCAGTGTTCTTGCGCAAGTACTCGCGGCCAATGTAGACACAGCTATGCCGAAGTGTTTACAGAATCAGATCCTTAATCAGTTTTCCCCACTGGTATTGTGGATCCAGTAAGGAAAACAAATTAAATTGGAAAATGTTTGTAAAACCACAAAATGAAAGGAGGATTCAGAGACAGGTGTAGTACCTAAGACTGCAATTATTAATTTAGACTTGATTGCACATTTGCAGTGTCCTTTTTAACAGTGGACAGTACTTCACTATTAGCTCTAGTAGCAGAGAACTCTTATAATATGTGAGTTGTATCCCTGGTGTCACCATGAAGATCTGAATGACCATGGATTTCTTACAAAACTTTGGTTTTGTTTTGTTTTTTTTTGCCATCTTAAAGACAGCCATGTGTTCTATTGGTGATTTCAGTTCTTCAAAAGCTTATAGTAGTCATTCATACTTAGAAAAAATAGTTCACTTTTGAGCAACAAATGGTGAAATAACAAATATGCTAACTTGAACTTTTCTATCCAGAACAGAATAATTATAAAAAAGTATGGTAAGTAATTCTTGTGGCAAATTTTGAAAATATTACTTAAATTAGAAATCTTCCCATGTAATTTTCATGAGGAATGATGATTCACCTTTAAATTCAGCCTTCTCCACAGTAGAATGTAAATGCCAGAGTGGCCTGGTGTTTTCTTTCTTACTGTATTGGTTTTTTTGAATCCACCTTGGTTTTCCATCTTTCTTGTGTTGAGCTTTTGTAATCTATAGGGATGGCTGGGAAAGGAGATGGGCCAGGGGCTTAGCATCTTTTCACAGTTTTTAAACTAAAAGGGAAGTAGAAGCTGCATCTGTTAGGTTGTATTCTATGATAGGAGTGTGATCTGCACCAGAGATTTGTTTGATCTTTGAGTCCTCATTAGTATTCTACTCAATGGAAATGGGAACTGTGACTGTAGTTGGATACTCATGCATGGGAAAGCATTTGGAAGAGTTCACCATCAGCCAGTAGGGCAGCTTACGGACAGAGGAACTGCCAAATCTGACTGACAAACCATGTAGTCTGGTAGCCTGTATTTGACAAAAGCCAATCGCAAATGCTTCAAAGGAAAAACAAGGAATGGTGTGTATTTTGAAGCACTTTACAACCAAGGTCAATTTCACTATCTCCATTTTACAAATGGGGAAACAGGAACCGTGAGGCAAAGTGACTTAAAAATAAATGTTGTCGTGGGTAATTATGGAATAACCTCTTATAAGAGATGTTCCTTCCCAACTTCACTCAGGTAGTGGCTGTCTTATGCCCAGATGCATGAGGGTTTATCATAGAGCTGGAAGAGACCTCAGAAGGTCAAGTCCAGCCCCCTGCTCTAGGCAGGACCAATCCCACTAAATCAACCCGGCCAGAGCTTTGTCAAGCCGAGACTTAAACACCTCTAGGGATGGAGACTCCACTACTTCCCTAGGGAACCCATTCCAGTGCTTCACCACCCTCTTGTGATATAGTTTTTCCTAATATCCAACCTGGACCTCTCCCACCACAACTTGAGACCATTGCTCCTTGTTCTGCCATCTGTCAGTACTGAGAACAGCCTCTCTCCATCCTCTTTGGAACCACCCTTCAGGAAGTTGAAGGCTGCTATCAAATCCCCCCTCACTCTTCGCTTCTACAGACTAAACAGACCCAACTCCCTCAGCCTTTCCTCATAAGTCATATGCTCCAGCCCCCTAATCATTTTGGTTGCCCTCCGTTGGACCCTCTCCAATGCGTCCACATTCTTTTTGTAGTGGCGGGCCCAGAACTGGACACAATACTCCAGTTGTGGCCTCACCCAAGCCGAATGTTTATATCCCTTCTGAATTAATAAATATGTCATCCAATGTAAATGTGGCTGTTCTTGTTATTCATATACACATCTACTCATTTTAAGACCTACTAAGTTCTTAACCTCTTTGAATATCTTGTAGCAATAAATTCTGCAAGTGTAAAAGAAACATTTTAATTTTCCACTTTAAGATTTTCCACCATTCAATTTAATGGAGTTTCTTTGTTTTTGTATTATGAGAAAAGGTAAATAAGTGGGCCCAATACATTTGCTCCATCTAGCATTGATTATTTTTATACTTCAGTTGGTGTGCAGGAAGTGCTGGGAGGGAAGGAGGGGAGTTGATCAGCAGGGCCACGAGTGGATGGGAGGTGCTGTGGGGAGGAGGAGAGCTTGTTTGCTGCTAATTTTTTTCCGTAGGTGCTCCAGCTCTGGAGAACCAATGGAGTTAGTGCCTTCTCTCTAAACCAAGGGTGGGGAACCTTCTTTGGGCCAGCGGCCGTGCACAAGTGAGAAACAAACAAAAACCCTCCTTCACTTGCGTGGCCCCTGACTGAGAAGTAGAAAGACATTTCCCTAGTACACCAGAGCCTAGGGGAGATCAGGCTGGTAGATTTAGTGTAGTGTAGTCCTGCGGGGAGGGGCCCTATAGTGCCAGCACAAACTTCCCAATGTTGGGGGAAAGCCCTGAGCCTCAGGGGCTGGATCCGGCCCAGGGACTCGAGGTTCCCCACCCCTGCGCTAAACAGTCCCAGTCTTTTCAGTCTCTTCTCATATAGAAGTCTTCTGCTGCCTCTGTTGAATTTTTGTTCCCCATCTCTGAGTTTTCCTCTCCTCCATGAATTATTTATAATCTGCTATGTAGCTATGACCCTCAAAATGTTGGCAGGTTTTTTAAGAGGAGAATCTAATCTATTCTGGAAATACAAAATAAAAAAATCCTGGGAACTCAGTTTCATGGGTGTTGGAGTTTTGTGTTCAAAACTCTTGTTAAATATGTGGAATAGAGAACACTGATGATGTCCCTGGTTTTGGGACAGAAAGGAAGACAAAAGAATTTATTGAAGAACTAGGACAGTCTGAACTGTGGCTATCAATTTTATTTTTTTCCCACAATAAAATATATACCATAAAATTCCTCCTTTGTGATTGTTTGATTTTACAGATACGTGGTCATGCTTTTATTTCTCAGAAAGAGTTTCACTGTACTTTCAGTTTTCTGACTGTTCTACATTTATTTACCGAAGATTTATTTCAAATCCATACAAATAAACATACACCAACATTATGTTTTAGTCTCAAAGCAGATAAGTTGTCTCTTTCCCTTAATTTAAACCTTGTGCCTTGGTCACAAATAGTAAGAAATTAAAATAGTTGGTGAAAAAAAGTTTTTAAATCGTTAAATAACTATGAGCTTTTACAGATCAGTGGTTGTAATTTGTGGCAGAATATTGTGTATGAAACAATCTAACACAGATACATTGTATGATGTATTCCATTGTTTAAGTTAAAGAATGCTTGGGTCTCCATTTGGCTGTGTGGTACTCTTATGCCGCCTGTAGCATAAAAACTGTAAAATGTATACCTCAGCCCAACAACCCAACCTCAGAAGTAGATCTAACAAATCCTGAAATGAAGTTGAGTGTCATTATACCTCCCAAAGACATTGATTCAGCAAAAGATTTAAGCAGAAATTCAAGTCCCATTGAAGTCATTGAGATTTACCGAGAGAGTTAAGTGCACTTCTGATCAGAAACTATTTCTAAAATAAAGGGCAGCATCAGTTTCATTCATGTTTTCTCTTCTCTTTTGCAGTGAATATTGAAGCGTCCACCTAGCACAACTCTGAATGGTTTCATATTGTTCAGCCAGTAGCATGATCTGGGATGACGTATGTTGCAAAGAAGTGTGGCATTCGCTTTCAGCCTCCATCCATTGTCCTGATCTACGAAGATGAAAACAAGAATAGCGCACGCCAGCGCATCATGCCTGTCCGAAACTTCTCCAAGTTCTCAGGTACAGTCTGTTCAATTTTGGCATCCCACAGCCTCCTCTGCAAAACTGCAATGGGGCAGGAGTGTGAGAGATAGCAACTTAGCACCTCTGCATGGACTGGTAGGTTTCTTCTCACAAGCTCTGCATGGGAGGTTGAATCATAGGACTCCTCTCTGGAGGTGGGATACCTAGAGCTCGTCAGCCTTGGAAGTCAAGCCAGGAAGCTCCCAAATCTGATCTGTCTAGTTTAGCGGTTCCCAGCCTTTTCCAGATGGGGACCCATTTTGATAACTCAGGAAGACTAGGTGACCCAAGGTGACTCAAAAATGGGGGGAGGAGGAGAGGCAGAGCCACCTGGGGAGACACCTGGCGACCCTTTTGAAATGTAATAGCAACCCATATTTGGGTCCCGACCCATAGGTTGGGAAACCCTGCTCTAGTTTAAAATTGAGTAGTGGCCCACCTAGGGCAGCAACTTACCCCAAAGAACCTTTGGGGAAAGAGTATTTATTTGAGAATTGTGTGCTTGAGGCTGTAATTTGGGGGCTCTTTTTTCCAGACTGTAGCAGGGCTGCAGAACAGCTGAAGAATAACCCTCGGCACAAGGCTTACCTAAAAGGAGTCTCACTGCAGCAACTGCAGAAATTATACAGTTTGCTGAAGGGCCACTTACAAGGACAGAGCTTGGCTCAGAGCCTGAAGCAGAGTCAGCAGGAAGAAACCATTGACCCAGAGGAGGACCTGAACAAACTAGACGACAAGGAGCTGGCAAAAAGGAAGAGTATCATGGATGAGCTGTTTGAGAAGAACAGGAAGAAGAAGGACGACCCAGACTTCACCTACAATGTTGAGGTTGAGTTTCCACGAGATGAGCAGCTGGAATCCTGTGGCTGGGATGCCGAGTCGGACAATGAGTTCTGATAACAGATGACACTTCCTAGACAATCGGTATGGAGAGAGAGCCCATATTTTCATTCCATAGAGAGCACAGTTACATCTGCAGAGCTTGACTGACACTGTTTAGAAGCCATACAATGGATGCGTTGTACATTGGTAAATGAGAGGTCGGTACCTATGGGGGTTTTTCCAGTTTGGGGTGTAGACAAACTATTTTTAAAAGTCTTACGTGAAGCTTGATAAAAGTGACATGAGGATATTGAACATTATTTTTCAATGCTTAGATTTGTAGCTGTTTTTTTTAACTGAAATCATTTTAAATCTCTGTCTTTCAGCATTTGTTGTTTACATTGATTTTTGGCAAGGAAACTAGACAGGTTGCTTTTGTTTCTATTCAATTTTATTTTAGTCTTTAAAATAGTGTTAAAGTTGCAAATCTTTGCGTCTAACTCAGGAGAAGGAAGCATTCAAGTATGCAGTATTTGGTTATTAGGTTGTTATAAGTGTTTTAATCTATAGTCTGTAGACTGTGGTGAGCAATAATTTTTGATGGGAGGGGGCCACTCTAAGATTTTGGTAAGTGCTCAAGGGCTGCACTTTTCTGTGAAGGGTCTGGGATGGAGGATGGGTGCAGAAAGGAGCTCGGGGTAGAAGACGAGGGTGTGGGATCTGAGAGGAAATTTGGATGAAGAAGGGGGTTGTGACTTGGGGCAAGAGATTGGGGTGCAAGGCCTGGGAGGGAGCAAGGGTGCAGGAGTAGATTTTGACCTGGGAGTGGAGGGGTTCAAAGGGTTTGGGTGGTGACCTGTGGCAGGCGATTGGGGTGTAGGGTTGCGGAGGGGATGAGAGTACAGGAGAGGATTCTGGCCTGGGGGAGGGGCGTAGGAAGGGATGCAGGGTCTGGGAGGAAGTTGTGACCTGGAGCGGCGGGGTACAGAGGGTTTGGGTGGTGACTTAAGGCAGGAAGTTGAGGAGCAGCAGGGGGTGGGGTGCCAAAGGCAGGCTGTGGCCCAGAGATATTTACCTTAGGTGGCTCCTGGCCAGCAGCCCAATAGGGACCCTGAGGCAGGTTCTCTGTTTGCCGCTGCCCCAGGCTGCTCAAAACAGCTGGAGACTCCCTCCATGTGCCACATGCCCCTAGCAGGGTTGGGGAGACTTCAGATGCTGCCTCTGCTCCCAGGCCAATCGTTGCAGCTCCCATTGGCTCAAAAGGAGGAGAAAAGTGGTGGTGGTCAGAGATGCCCTTCTACAGGGGATCGAGTTATCCATCTGCTGCCCACACAGGAAAAATGAACCCTAACCCTGCCTCTGGTGCAAATGCAGCCATTCCAGAGGGAGGAGAGGAGGGGTGCGGGAAACAGTCACACCTGGTGACTCCAAACCACCCGTTGTGTTGAGGATGCTGCACAGCTACTGCATGGCTGTTCATCTCAAGCTGCTATAACAGGAGAGCTTTGCAGATTCCACACTGCTGACCGCAAGGGCGTGGAATGGATAAAATGGGTGATACCTCCTTAAGCCCTTTTTGAACTAATTCTGTCTTTACTGTACCATTTGTACATCCCCGATAACATCTTGTAACGGGGCCCCTCTGCTGTGTGCCCACATCTGGTGTCAGACACCTTGGTTAACCCTTAGCGGTAAGAGCCACAGTGCTCATCGGCCTCCGGGCAGAAGAGAAAAGGCTGCTGCCTTGTCCATCCGTTGAACCGTCTCCTAGTGTGTCATTTGTAAAGGCTAGTGCGTCTAGTGACAATCCCTGGAGCCACGCTCACATGTGACTGTTGTGTTGATCGCAGTCCAAGCGCCGCTAGCGACAAGCCCTAGATACACGTGCACTCTGCTGCCCATGTAGTACTTTGGGATGTGGTTATGAGGGTTTACCAAGCCTTCCACTGGTCGCAGCTGCAGACAGCTGGCCCCCGTGCCGTGACAGAGAAGGCTGTCGCGTCGCCCTGCGCTGTTAGTATTTAGCGAGTGCCGTCCGAGTGCCAGGTGAGCGACGATCTCGGCAGAGCTGGCTCCTTCCACAGGTCCCTCACAGATTACTGGTTTGGCTTGCAGGTGTCTGACGGGTGCCGCAGACATCTCTGCCTGGAGTTTGTAGGATGAAATCCACCAGAGGGACACAATGAAGGGACCAAGGACAGAGCCCGGAGGACCCGGAGGAGCAGGAGAGATGGAGAGTCGCTAAGGGGGAAATGCTGGAGGAGGAATTGGAGTCGAAGGAGACCCCAGCACAGGCCAGAGCCACGAGAGCCCCACCGGCGTGGGAATGGCTGCGCCAAAGGCAGTGGAAACAGAAGGAAAAGGAGACAGGCAGTAATCATGACGACTAAGAATAATTCAAAGCGCCGCTGCGCTAGCTCGTGTGCAGCACTTCTCATCCCTGGGTCTCCACGTACTTTAAAGAAGGATGAGACTCACAATCCCTTAGGACAGACACAGACACAGCAAGACGCTGCTCACAACAGACGTTCACCCCAGCACCAGCGTTTCAAGGGGGAGCCAGCTCGTCGTGCCACGGAGAAGATAAAGTCAGAAGGAAGTTTGCTGGCCTAGTCCAGTGGCCTGCCCCGTGCACAGCTCCTGTATGAATGGAGGCCCCAGAGCCATTCCACTCCACAGAGAGGAGCAACTGCATCTCGACTCGTTAGCTCTCCTTCCTGCAGGGGTCACCAGCGCAGCGTCCAACCTCGGCAGGCTGCTGCAATGCCAGGAGATGCCAGACAGCGGCAGCCAGAGCCCGGCGTCCTGCCAAGGAGAACTCTGACCCAGCACTGGGTCTGCCAGGGATGTAGGATCTCCTGGCTGCTGGGCAGCATCCCTGTCCCTGCCCACGGCTGCTCCTGCTGCGGGGCAGGGTGTCCTGTGTAGCACTGGTTGGGAAATTTCCAACTTTGCATTTTTAATCAGAAAATGCAGATGTGTTGCAACTGGGACAATTGTGGGAAAGGGCTGATGTGCATGATTTGTTTTTTCTACTCAGAATTTGTTGTAATGTTTTGTTCCTGCACTTTCTAAACAGAAAGTTCTGGGTCTCTGGTTCAAATCGATTTTTGGTTTAGAAAACTAAGTAAAATAAACAAGCATGGTTGAAATTAAAACAAAATATTTAGATTGGTCTAAGCAACAATTATTTTGAATTTTGTTTGTGAAAATGTTCTAAATTTTTACTCCCCCTCCCCCCCCCCCCCTCCTTCGGGGATGAGAAAACCAATTGCCATCCAGATCTAGTCCTGGAAGCCAGCAGAGGAGCTAAAGTCACTGTGGAGATGTGTCCATTGCTCCCTCAAGTTTAAATGCACACAGAGCATATCCCCTCCTCCTGTCCCTGCCTTGCTCCTCCCATGTTCAGACTTCCTTAACCAACCTTCTGTCCCAAAAGAGAAAGATTTTCCAGGTGAACCTTCCAAAAGAAGAGCTCAGCTCAAAGCCCAGATTTCCCGACCTACAGCTCAGCGATCACTGCCCTAGTGAGCCGTCAGTCCACCTCTTATGTACGTGGACGGAAGGAAGCATAGACCAGTCTTCTGTCTGGTCAGACCGGCAGCACTGGGGACCTGCAAATTACAGAAGAAGAACAAACAAAACCAAAACAGAACTCCTAAGGGAGGAAAGGCTCAAACCAGTTGTCACATGTTGTCCATGCAACCATTTGTTAGATGACCTCAAGCACTAAGCCAAACCTAAGGGTGAAGCCTGACTTCAGGGTGAGGGCCAGAAGCTAGGACACGCAGCCCCTTGCGGTTCTGGGGACGGACACCGATGGCACTGTTTACCCAAGAGCCTCATCTGCACTCCAAGACAACAGCGGAGCAGTGCAAGTCGCAGTGGTCCACAGCACCCACACTAGCCATTCTGTGCCCACTCCTTGCACTTGTTGCCTGGCCTCTGTACTATTGCAGCTCTCCTACTTGACCTGTTACAGCTCCCTGGATTTTCCCCGCAGCGACCGATTATATCAGCAGTAGGGATGTAAACGTGCACACACAACTCCCATTGTTCTTGCTGTGTAAACGTATGTCCCAAGATGGAGTTTGTCACTGTCCATGCATGACTCAGTCCTTTTAGGTAGCAGCCATTGCTCCCATGCTGGTCTGAACCGTCACAGAAAAGCTCATCTGATGGGGACTGGCACCACCTACGATACATTGTCAGCAAAGTGCTGCTAGTCACTTGCCCACCTGTCTTCTTGCAATAGGCCGCCCAGGCCTCCTGGTGATAGGGCCCAGAGCAAGCACTTGAAGTACAAGTAGAGAGCCAGTACTCCTAACTTGGCATACAAAGTGATACCTGTACACAAGCAGTAACACGAATCAGTAACTTGTCCCCTTTCTAGAGACATCTCACTGGGCCCACTTTGTACAAGCTTCGGTGCAAACATATAACAGCGGCTGCAGCAATGATTTGTATGTTCCTATTACAATCCAGTAACATCACACTCCCATAGGAAGTGAACGAGGAATCTCTTACCGAGCCTGATTTGCATCTTGGATTAGCATTAGCCATGTCACTGGCACGAGAGTCCCCACTGCCCCTAAAGGAGAATAACGCCACACTGGGGAGAAATCTCCTGACACGGCTTCAGTCAGCAGGCAACCCAGGTCCCTAGCCACCCAGCCAGCACAAAGGCAAAGTCCATGCCTGGGGGGCTGAGAAGGCCACAGAGCTTCACACTCAGCTGCTGAGGGAAGTGCCCCCTACAGCAGCTTCTCTGACAACAGTGATTCAGCTGGCCCCTCGGCAGCCCCGCCCTAGCCCCAGGGAGCGTGGGACGAAGTGAGTCACATCCCTTCCTGGGACACAGACCTGCCTCCTCACCCCTGCAGTGTCTGAGAGTCCCCCACCAGCTTATAAAGGGGCTATTTTCCTAAAGCAGGTATGCCGGCCTGTAGGTCACAGCCTGCCGTTCGGTCGCCCTGGTAACCTCCTTCCCTCCCCAGGCTAGAAAGCATTGCTCACAAGCATACAGCCCCTACGGGGGCAGCCAAAGCCTTACAGCCTTTCCTGCGAAGCCAGAGCAGCTAGAGCGCCAAAGAGAAGCTGAAGCAAAGGCGTTCAATCCTCTCTCTCCCATTTAGAATCACCACAGAGCTGGAAGGGACCTCAGGAGTCATCAAGTCCAGCCCCCTGCTCTAGGCAGGACCGATCCCAACTAAATCAACTCAGCCAGGGCTTTGTCAAGCCGAGACTTAAACACCTCTATGGATGGAGATTCCACCCCTCCCTAGGGAACCCCTCCCAGTGCTTCACCACCCGCCTAGGGAAATAGTTTTTCCTAATATCCAACCTAAACCTCCCCCACTGCAACTTGAGACCATTGCTCCTTGTTCTGCCATCTGTCCCCACTGAGAACAGCCTCTCTCCATCCTCTTTGGAACCTCCCTTCAGGAAGTTGAAGGCTGCTATCAAATCCCCCCTCGCTCTTCTCTTCTGCAGACTAAACAAACCCAAATCCCTCAGTCTCTCCTCACAGGTCATGCACTCCAGCCCCCTAATCATTTTGGTTGCCCTCCGCTGGACCCTCTCCAATGCATCCCCATCCTTTCAGTAATGGGGGGCCCAGAACTGGACACAATACTCCAGATGTGGCCTCACCAGCGCCGAATAAAGGGGAATAATCACTTCTCCGGATCTGATGGCAATGCTCCTCCTAATGCACCCTAAAATGCCATTAGCCTTTTTGGCTACAAGGGCCCCCTGTTGACTCATATCCAGCTTCTCATCCACTGTAATCCCCAGGGCCTTTTCTACAGAACTGCTACTTAGCCAGCTGGTCCCCAGCCTGTACCAATGGTGTATGATTAAACTCGAGTTGCTTATCAAGTTCTATTTGTATCTGAGCAGTAAAAGGTCTTCAAATCGTCTTCCTGCTTGTGACAGGGTGCTTGCCCTGCACTGGCACTGGGGGAAAAACCCCACCAGGGAGCAGGGGCTAGGAGCAAAGCCCCAGCCGAGGCAGTTCTAGCTGATGAGGGCCCAGCTGGGAGCTATATAAGGGGAACTGACAGCTGCTTGACAGAGAGCAGTGAGGGCCTGGCTGCTAGAGAAGCAGGAGGCTCCCTGGAGCTAGAGCAGTGCTGGCAAGGCTGGGCGAGGCGAGCTCTGGCCAGACAAGCTCCCAGGCTTTAGCTCCTAAAGAGGAGACCAGGGTGCTCTGTGAAAGAGAGGACTCTGGGGCGTGAGCAGAGTGGACAACAACTACCCCTGTAAGGGGGGGCTCGGACACTGGGGTGGGCACTGCTGGAGGGCAGTGTCTGGAAGAGGATGCTGTGCCCCAAGGAGAAACATGGGGCGACACTGCCTGGAGAAAGGCATCCAGCAGGGCCAGAAGAGCTAACTCCCAGGACAGCCAGCTGGTGGCACCGTGGCGGTGAGTCGACCCCTGAGACTGCTGCTTACGGCTAAGCCTGCTAGTCTTTGTCCAAAGTTATTTCTCTGTAAATCTGAGACGTTTTTCAGACTTTGCAGCTGCAATTCTTGTGACTTCCTGGCCTTTGCCGTTCAGAGAGAGTAGTCAGGGGATCCATTACCGGGCATCGTCTGTGCTCACATCATGTCTGCCGATGGCGCCTTCCCCTTCCAATCACTTGGAAGTGCAGTTTCCTAGCTTACATTAAGTGGCTATAAAGATCACAGTAACAGTTCACGAGGAGGCCAGACACAAATGGCGGAGGATCCAACAGTAGATGGAGAGTGGGGGTCTCTTGGGTACATTTCTGTATTAAGTTACGTTCACTTCAACACACGGGTGACGTCACGGGTGACACACGACAGCTCCAACATGGCATCCTCTTCATTCTGGCTGAGGTTGACCCCCAGGCAGAGGGCCATTGCACAAGGTCTGCACAGCACTTAGCTCTTATTCTGGGACAAAAGAGACTTGGGCTAGCCCTTTGTGCGGCTGTGACTTGCCCCTCTAGGCATTATTTGGTGAGTTTCCTTCATCGTATTTGAATACGAGCCTGCCTGCCTATATCACCCACATCTTTTGTTAAGCGGCTTATGAAATAGTCACATATAAATCTTCCCAATGCAGGACATAATGGTGAATTTCAATTAGCTAGGCCAGTTGGTCAGTAACGAATTAGTGTTCCAAAGGGGACTGCCTTTATATGGTATCTCCAAAGACTTTCTGCAAGCGGGGTCATTGCAGTGGAGCTATGAGTGCAAACATGGAAATTCCTGTGCAGTCACCTCCCAGCATTATGGTGCTACTGCCTCTGCAGAACCTTTTTTCTAGCTCTTGCACTGTGCAGCGGTCAGAGCTAATTGTACTCCCGTGAAAAATCTTTCCTGACCGCCAGCTTTACTGTGTTTTCCCCCTTACGTTTCTACAGTCTTATTGCTCACCAGAGGTTTCTCAGGTCTGGCACATGCTCCCATATCTGTGTGACTAGCATCTGTGCTTTCATAGGTATGTGCTCCATAAACATCTAGTGAGCCTCCGCTGGAAGCAAACACTCTTCTAGGATGGACGTGCAAGGGGTACGTGCCCAGTAAATGCATTATATTTTAGGTTAGAGACGAGCCGTGCACAGGAAGAATTTAGGGTTTTTCTGTACATTTGCACACTCGGGCATGGGAGCTGAAATGCAGAGATCTGGTCAGTGGAATGCCTCTGACAGACTGCGAATCAGGACCCGTAGCTCTAATGCTTTGTATTGCCCAGGCAAGTCTCAAGCTTCCCCACCCCCTGGAGTTAGAGTGGGGAGAAGCGTTTAGATACAACCCAAGTTGCCATCATGGCCCAGTTCACACAACTCCTGGAGGGTCATGGCATTGGTACTGTGACCAAAGGGAAACACGCTGCTGCTTTTCCCACGCAGGGTTCCAGCCACCAGCATGCTATTTTATTTCTTAAAACCAGGTATTCAGCTTTCATTTTTAAAAATAAACCTCTCTGGGGCAGGCGCTTGCCTAGCCGTGTAACCTCTCAACCCTCACAGTGGTCCCCTGAAGAAAATAGAAATGCGACCGCACTAAAAAGCTACAATCCTGTGGTGAAAAGAAAATGCAGCACTAGAACGAGGCAGAAAGGAAAAACCACTGAGCACGAGCACAAAGCACCTTTGAGGGAACAGGCAGTCAGCCCCAGCCCCCTGAGGTTAGCCAGATACAACAAGCTCCGCTCATTCAAGAGGTGCTCCCGAAGACCTGAGCAAAGGGTCACCCCATTCTTCAGGGAACTGCTCTGGCTAGAGCCATGGATATCTGAGGTGAAACAAGAGCCAGAAAGTGCAGCCACGTTTCAGGAGCTCGGCTTTGAGGTACAAGCCGCTTCTGCGCCTGCCTACACGCGCGCTAACACAAGCAAAGGTTGAAAGCCTCTGGTTTCAATTCTGCCAAAGCTTCAGTGCAGCCGGAAACACCCCTACGCTGAAGGCTTCTGCGGTTAGCAGGGCAGCGTAGGTTGCTGAAGCTCTAACCCGGTCAGAGGCAGAAGGGGAGGAAGGTTGAATCCAGCCCTCCCATAAATCCTGTAAGCCAAATGCCTGTGCTGATGGCGCCTGGGGCAGCGTGGCACAGTGAGCGTTCCCCAGCCATCTAGGTCAGTGCTGTGCCAGCTGCCCATCACGCAGCCCCCCAAACCACACAAGCTGCTTCCCCTCCCCTCCCACTAAAGATACCAACCCAGTCCCATGTAGCAGTGCTGACCCAGTCACCCCAGCCATTCCCGATGGGGGGGCCACTCAGTTCCTTCCCAACGAACAACCCTCCTCACCCACTGCAGCAACCAACCACTTCCTCTTAAGAGCCTCGTCATGTACCAGCCCAAGTCCTGACCCCCCTCTAGATGTGGAAAGTCCCTTCCTTATCTACCCAGCTCCTACCCCTTCCGCCTGCCAGCCACCCAACCAAGGAAACACCTCTTGGACCAGCAGAATCCCACCCGGCCCCAGGGCACCCACCCCAGCTCCGCCCCGTGCTAGGCCCACACGGCAGTTCCGCCGGGGTGACTGTTGGGAGAGTCACGCTGGGAGCTCCAGCTGGACACAGAACTTGCACCTAGTTGCCTTCACTCCTCGGTCTCTTAACTCCTGTGCGTTTCTCGCTGCACTAGTCTCAGTCCCTGAGGTCCCATCTCAGTCCCACTCCCTGCTGGGCACTGCCAGGCGCTCACCCTCCTGCTCTCCCACGGAGCTGAGGCTGCCTCCCCCCACCCTGCCAGAAAGGAGAAGCAACGTCAGCTTCACCACTGCTGAGCACGGTGGAGGAAGCGAACACATCCGCCCTGGGAGGTGGAATCTGCACACTCATTTCTCACAAGAGCACTAGAGGCAAAACCAGATCTCCAGGGGGGCAGCCGAAGGGCCACGAGAGCAGGCACTGGTCAGCCCCCGTGTGTGGGCCCTAGCATAGCAGGCTGGGCAGGCTGGAGCCGTTCAGGCAATGGCACAGCTGACAGGAGAGGTAAAAGGGGCTTTACCATCACCTTTGCACCCTCTGGATTCTGGGCTCCAGTGGGGACCTAAATCCATCTTCTGGTCTAAGTTAGAGCAGCCCCCCGCAGTCTCCCCTGCCACAAAAGGCTGCACAGCAACCAAGAATCCCTGCAGCACTCAACCCTAGGGGAACACAGTTTGACCAGCCTTCCCCCCATGCCCTCTGATGCTGGGGCCTGTGAGTGGGGGCAGCACAGTGCCACTGATGTCAGCCCCAGGCTGCTCCTGCCCCGGGGGATTGTTCCCCCAGCCCTGATGGTACCTGGGAGCTAACGGAGCCGGCGTGGCGCTGGCTACGACCCTTGCGGAGATTCACGTTAGTCACCTCAGTCCAGCTGGGGACCCCCGAAGAAAGGGAGGCTTGTGAGCCTCCACACTGCTCCCTTTCTGGGGGCAGCTGCCTCCACATTAGGCGGGTCGCTCACGCGCCAAGGGTGGGAACATTGGCCCAAGAGCTTCTGGGCCTGAGCTCAGTGAAATAGGGAGACTGCCAGCCGGCTCGCCCAGGCCTGGAGATTGCCCTGCCGTGTTGATCCCCTGGAATCCAAGGCGCTGCATTGCCGTAACCGGCCAGAGACCCAGCTTCGCATGGGCAAAGCGCCTCAGTCCTCACGATGGTGCTGCCAAGCCCTAGGGCAAGAGGCCCCGTCTCACTGAGGCGTCATCCCTGGGACCTGCTGGCAGAGTCCTGCAGACAGCAGCTGAGAGCCCAGCTCATGTGGCTCACAGGTGGGAGCTCCTTGCCCCTTGCGTTTTTCCATTCCTCAAACCACCGGCGGAGCCACCACTCACCCACCTCCTGTCCAGCTCCCCACAGCCACACAACTCCCATGGGCAGGGCTGCGAGAGCCATTGCCTCGCCGGGGCCGGGCGCCATCCAACCAAACTACTCCTACATCTCCAGCACCAACGCCCCGGGGCACTGCGTGCTGCAACCCCTCCCCCCGCCGGCCCCGCACGGGGCCATTCAGAGTCAGCAGCCTGGCCACGGGGTCAGTGCCAGCAGGAGGCTGAGAGGCCGGGGAGAGGAGTGGTGCGCACACCCGAGAGCGGAGCCCAGCCTCAGCGTGCGGTTTCCTGCCTGTAAACCTCCACCACAGGGAGGCCTCAAGCAGCGAGCAAAGTGCAGTGTCACTCCAGGCTCACGGCCTGGCCAGGGGCCAACAAGCTCCCAGATTCTGTGCAGGTAGCGCTGCTCACAGGGCCTGAGCCTGCACCTCGCGAGCCGCCAGGAGCTTGGCCTGACTCCGCGGATTTAGGATTCAGCCCCTCCTGGGTGAAATCGAAAGTGATGATTCCCAGTGGCACTCAGCTGCCAATAACCCTGTAACCCTGGGCAGAGGCTAAGGGACAGAATTCTGGTCCCCTCGGCAGGCCTGCAGCCAGGCCCTGACCCCACCCTCTGCCAGCCAGCCCATTGTAAGCATGGAGCAGTGGCAGCCTGCCCCAGGCACCGGAACCTCTTTGGAGATCTCCCGAGTGGCTCTTAGATCTTCTCAGTTCAGCTGTCCATTGTTCCTTCCCCATGAGAGCTGCACCCATCACAGGCCCACGGCTCAGCAGCTGCACACAGACATCGCCCCTGCGCGGCTGCTATTCCCATCCCGACGACCCAGGAATACAGGGATGGGGAAAATACAGGGCTCCCAAAGAAACCGGGGCCAGCTAGCACCAGCGACCAGTGCTTGGGTAGCAACACAGTGGCGGCAGTGTGCATCTATTTATAGCCTAACGCCATCTCGCGTCTATCCTGGCGCTCTGGGTTTGTGTCATTAGAGAACTGTTCACAGGCAGAAGAATAACTGAAATTGCTCTAGGGTTTCCCCAGCCCAGGACTTACCTTGCTCACAGTTATTTCTGTCTAAACTATAAGTAGCCACAAGCTTTTCTCCAGGTCCTTGTCCCCCCTGCAGGGAGAGTGTCTCCTGGCTGTGGCGCAATCCGACGCACGTGGAAATGGAGCTGTTCGTTCTCTACCTGCCGCGCGGCCCAGGCTCCCATGCTGAGAGCAGAGCACAGAGGTGCACCAGCGGAAGAGTTAACCAGAGCCAAGCAACTGAAGTGATACCTTGTCCCAAGGTACCACCCGGCTATGTGGCTCCTCAGCACTTCTGGGCTTCCCTCCACAGGGCCGGACCCACAAAGGTCTGAGCCAACAGGAGCTGCAAAAGCTGAGCACCTCACAGGCCCAGGCCCAGAGCTAGCAGGAGGCACACCCAAACCCCTTTACCGTTACCGTGTACGTCAATTGCACCTTTCAATGGGGGAGTCCAGAGTCTCCCGGCTGTGGAAGTCAGCCCCCAGCAGAGCCAAGGGGCAGCATCCCCTTGTGCCGAGGGGTGAATCGAGGCACGAGTGGGTACGTGACTCTTCCAGTGTCCGTGTCTCAGTGTCGAGGGCGGGCACAGAACCCGTCCTGGCTCCCTGCTCCCTCTGCCAGAGCAGCACAGACTGGCCCTTCCCCCGAGGGAGGCCACTCCAGGAGCGCAGGTCAGAAAAGAGCAGTCCCATTGGCCTTGGTAAGACTGGTCACAAGCCAAGGCGCTTTGCTGGAGCGGCACCAGGCCTCGTTAGGGACCAACCAGACGACCCAGCAAGGTGTTTATCCACCCTCCCATTTGCTTCTCCGGCTTTTTCATGCCGTGCTTCAGTGGACACCTGCACCTTGCATCGCAACCGGCACGACTAGGGCCAGCTCGGTGGGTAGTGCCATTCCCAGCAGCTTCTCCCTGCACAGCCTCCGGCACATGCAGAGCACGACTCTCCCCTGCCTCACAGTGCAGCCACCTGATCGCGCCTGCCATCGGCCTGGGTCCCTCCATGTGGTCCCAGGACCAGGACTTGAAGGTTAGCTAGGATCAAAGCCATGTGCGGGTCACGTCCCAGCACCGTCAGCGATCGCTTCTCCATTCGGCAGCTTTTGGTACAATGCAAGGGTCAAAATCAAGGCCAAGTCCATGAGAACTAGCCCACAGCTATGGGCGATCCCCTCTCAGCACGGCTGAGGCGGGAGAGCTGGGAACAAGGTGGGGGCCAGCTGGGTTCTTTTCTACCCCCAGAACCAGGCAGGCCAGCACTAAATTGGGCCATCGGCAACAGCGTCCATGGAGCTGACCTGGCCGACGTTTGACTGAGGCCACACTAAGAGCCAAATATTTCGGCGAGTCAGTGGAGCGGGGAGATCAGGGAACGTGATGAAGCCCTGGAGGAGTCTGATCTCAGGAACTTCCTTTCTCAGACAGCTCTCCTGGCCAGGAATGCTCACGCCGCATCCTGCTCCCTCTCTGGTCCCTTTAGGGCTCCACACAGCTAAGCAGCTTCAGGTGCTGAGGACACCCCAGTGCAGGGGACGACCACCAGGCCAGGCTTCGTGCAGCTCCCTGACCAGGAAACACGGCCTCAGGGAACTGGTGGGTGTTCAGACACTGGCCATGAGCCATGACTAGCTAGCAGTCACACTACGTGACTAGAGAAACAGGACTGTTTCTCCCCGGTGCACTCCATACCTCAACACCACCCGTGGAGTCCCAGGCAACCCTGGCCATCCGGACCTGCTGAGCCCGTGTTCTGTCCACACGAGGATACCCTTAGTGTGCAGGGAGCTAGTCCCAAAATATGTTGCACATCAGAGTCTCTAATGCCCCTTCTCCAGGGACAGCGACCAAGGGGGTGACCCACACCTGGGCAGGCATTGAACAAACATCGCCAGCCACTGACTAGCCCGGGAAGAGCAAACAAGGCATCAGGCCAGTGACAGTTGCACACGACACATCGGGGGGACTGCTCACCCTGGACTAGAGTCTCCCAGACCCATGGACTGAGGCTCTAACAGAAGGGACAGGGGCATCCTGCTTTGGCCTTTCTCCTTCCCACCGGGGCTGGAAGCAACCAGGGTGCAGGAAGTACAAAGATTTCAACAGCAGACACTGGTCCTGGGCTTGCAAGAAGCCTGGGTGTTGGCATCCAGCGGGGTGAGATCCAAATACTATTGAGGGTAATACGGGGTAAGACTGAAACCGAGCTCTCCTCTTACACCTGCCACTTCGAATCACTCGCCATCGCTCTTCCCGAAGTTAACAAATCTGTTTCCTGCTTTTCCCAATGCTGGCTTGCGCCGACGAGCAAATCCCAGCTCGGCTTGCAAAGACTGGGGCACTGGCGGAGGGGCAGACGAGGTAATACGTTCCTCTGGTCAGGCTTCTGGGACGAGACAGGACCACTCGGGGGCACAAGGCTGGGGCACTGGGAGGACCTGGCTGGTGCTTCTCTGACTCCTGCGTGGCTCTGGGAGCATTCGTGCAGCCTGGGGTGCTGCGGAGACCCCTGCTCTTGTGCGGAGTGATGACAGTGCCCAGAGGGGCTTGCTGCTTGTCACTAGCAAACCCTGGGAGAGCCCCACCCCAGGCTGGAGAGTTCATTCCCACGAGGCACCCGGGGCTCCTTGCGCCCACCCACATCAGCTCTCTGGGTAAATGAGGCTTTAGCTAAACCCTGCGTGTGTTATGTAACCACTCTGGCAATCAGACCAGATGCAGGAGCCCGCAGACAGCACGCTAGCATCTACCACGCTCTGTGCCGGTATCAGCGTGGCTTTTTCACAACTTCCCATAAACATGGTAAGGGAGAGGGATTCAGAGCCCACTTAATTTATTTGGTCACCTTTTTATCTAGCGTTTTAATACAGAAGTTGCCAAATAAAAATGTACAGAAGAAAAATCTTAATAAAAATAAAGTGAATATAATTTATTCTTGTATCTTGCATACAATATTTTACATTATTCCCCACCTGTTCTTTTAAATCACCTTTTCTTCCATTGGGATAGTTACGTAAACATAATTACCACCACCACACTGGATAGCCTAGAAATGTTCACTTGTATTGTTCTACACATCTTATCAAACACACACACACACACACACACACACACACACACACACACACACACACACACACACAAACTGATGATTACAAGTCAAGAACAGCTGCCAATTCCAAGAAGTTGTCACGTGCTTCTTCTAGAGCCTGGTATGTAAATATCACAGAGGAGTTGTCTCACAGCTGGTATTGTTGCTGTGGATATGGGTTCCACTTTCAAGTCTCTTTCACCTTTTTTTCTTTTTTTTTTAAGTGGTTTGTCACTGTGAAAATTATTATGTCACATTCCAGGGACAAACGTTTCTGGGTATGATTCTTTAAATAAAGCCTCCCCCTCAAAAAAACATGAATTAAAAGCATGGACGCCAGAGTTTAATCATTAAGGTGATGGGCACTATTTTACATTATACAGCTCAAAATGAGTTGATTAAAAAAAGTTTAGCAAGGGAACCATCCGTGCACTTCAACTGTGATCATTTACAAAGACGACCAAAATGACTTTAACCGGGCTTCTTATTTAACTCTGAAAAACTGGTTGAGCAACAGCCACATTGCAATAATATGAGGATTTTCACTGTCACACTCCATGTGCATATTCTATTTCGCACATGACACACGTGATATTCTCATTTGCTCCTCTGAGAATTAATTAATCCATACGCAAGCCAACCCCCCTTCTGCCAATCAGCATTCAGGTGTAAAGCAGCAAAGCAAACCTGTGATGACGACATGTAGCATGTCAGAGTGTGACAGTGGGCAGGGAAAACAACTGTACATCCTCGGACTCTGATAGGCCACGACTGTTCAATTTCATTGTAAGTTCAAGTAACTGACATAAATGGGAATTGATGTTTCCAATCTGGAGAAAATAGATCCCTGGAGGCCTTACCTCAGAACTGCAGCTTCACTGGTCTATGCTCCTAGTGTACTCTCTACATCTGCACGCTTGCTTTCCGTTTCACAGGACTGGCCTACCCCGAACTCCCTGCCTCAGCCGCCAGGGAAGTGTCCTCTAGCAAGCAGCTCTCACTGCCTGGCGTCCGAGGAGTCCTCTCCGCAGCTACCTCGCTGGGGTCTCTCAATATTTGCCCTTCCTCATTTCTCGCTCAGCACGTTCTCAGCGTGAGCCTCTCCTGTCCCCTCTGAGTTCCTCTCCCATTTACTCATTTTCCCTTTTCGTTCCGCCAATCGCTAGTTCTCTAGGATCTCGCCTTCGGACTGCGCAGAGCCCTCTGCTCCCTGAGCTAAACGCCATCTGCTCCATGGTGCTGCCTGGCAGAAGGCCCTGCCCAGAGCAGCAGGTGAACACGCCCCCAAAATGTAGCAATGAGACCACGAGAGAGCCAGGACCCCGGCACTCCCTTGGCCCTCGCCCTTCGCAGGGTTACTGCTCTGCCTGCTTCCGTGTGCCAGTGGCCTGCTCCTGCCCCCGTGCAGATCAGTAAGGGCTCGACACTCTGTACTGGCTTTTCACCAGTTGAAGCAGCTTGTGCTTGAAGGTGAGGAAGATGATGGCCAGGGCAACTAGCAGGGTCAGGCAGGCCGGCAGAGTGAGCACCAGGTACAACAGGGCAATGTTCACGGTCTTCCACCTGCACCTCTGGAGGATAGAGGCGGGCAGTCGCTCGGCACCAATAAGGGTGGAGGAGGAGTTGCAAGTGACCTGCCCCCTGTCCACCACGCGCACGGTCCGGAGCTGGTGAAGGAAGTCCCACCACTCCAGCGTGCAGCAGTCAAAGGGGTTCTGGCTGAGGTAGAGCACGCTCAGACACCGCCCAAGCTGCTTCTGCAATGCGTGCAGCGGAAGAGAGGGAAGGCGGTTTCCCCGCAGGTCCAGGGTCTGCAGGCTCAGACCACTCAAGGACTCCGGGAAGCTGGTCAGGGAGTTGTCCGACAGGTCCAAACTCAGCAAATTCTGAAAGCCAGAGAAGTCGATGTCTTCCCCACTGGGAGGCAGGCCGGTGTTCCTGAGAGATAAAACCTGCAGCATTAGTGCAATGGCTCGGAGAGGCTGCAGGCCCCTGGCCAGGGCTCCCTGGTTGTTGGACAGATCCAGGTGCGTTAGTGGGGTCCCACTGAAAGCCCTGCTGGGCACCACTTCCAGGCCACACCCAGCCAAGTCAAGTCTCCGGAGGGATGCTATGTTGCGCAAGTCCATGCAGACAGGATCCTCGGCCCCATCCGCACTAGCTTGCTGGGGACAGAGCTGTAGGGGGTTGTGACTGAGGTCAACTGTAGTGATCCACGTGTGGGCGAAAGTGTGGGGCGGCACGCTCCGCAGCCTGTTGGCACTCAGATTTAACGCGCGCAGGCTCGGCAGGGTGCCTAGACCCAGCTGCAGGTCCCCCAGCCGATTGTGGCTGAGATCGAGGTCCATGAGCTCGCCCAGGGGCTCTCTGTCCTGGATGTGAAGGGTCTCTAAGCAGTTCTGGTTAAGCTTCAGGTGGGAGAGGGAAGTCATCCTGCCCAGGAAGCCAGCGGGGAGGTACCACAGCTGGTTCTGGCTCATATCCAGGAAGCTCAAGGAGGAGAGATTGCTCGAGCTGACTTCCTCCCAGAGACTGAGGGTTGTGATGTTCGTGGTGTTGCCCTCGGTGACGAGGAACTGCACCGTGACGTCCAGGAGGGCCGTAGCATTGGGCAGGTGGCGGTAGAAGCTCACCTCATTGTCCCTCAGCAGCAAGGTGTGCAGCTTGCTCTGCCGGGGCAGCAGCGGGAAGAAGAGGAGCTTGTTGTGGGAGAGATCCAGCGTCTCCAGCTCGAAGACAGCCTCGCCCTCTGCAGACAGGAACCACTCCAGGACATTGTTGCTGGCGTTCAGCGTCTTCAGCTGGGTCAGGCCAAACTCCACGATGCAGGGGATGTAATTGTAGGCCAGGTTCAGCCTCTGCAGGCCCAGCAAGCCTTCAAAGGTGCCTCCCTCGATATCATAGATATAGTTTTTCTCCAGGTTCAGCTCCTGCAGCTGGCCCAGGTGTTCGAAGACAGAGGAGTCCAAGCGCATTATGAGGTTCCTGGCCACCGACAAGGACTCCAAAGAGGACAGGTTGCGGAGCATGGCAGCCACCATGTCCTCAGTCAGATGGTTCCCAGACAGGTCCAGCTTCCTCAAGGCTGGTAAGGAGCCAAGAGCAGCCGCCGTCACAGAGTAGTTTGTACCGAGGGCGTTGTCTGCCAAGAAGAGATTTCGGAGGTCTCTGCTGCTAAGGAAGGCCCCAGGCTCAATGAGCTCCAGCCTGTTTTCACGCAGGCTCAGCGTCTCCAGGTGGGGGTACTGCAGCAGCGAGGCGTTGGTAAGGGTCCGGATAGTGTTGTGATCCAGGGAGAGCGCCTGTGTGTCAGCTGGTAGGTCTGCTGGGACGGTGCCTTGCCATCTCCCCGTGCAATCCACAGCCCTGTGCACCTGCAGCAAGACAGACAGACACAGATCCGTGGAATAGACAAACAGCAAAACGGGGGGCGAGGGCTTCGCATTCAGTGGGCCGCTGGGGGAAGAGGGTAACTGCCCTCCAAAAAAACACCTTAGAAACCCACATGGTCCTGTAGCGCCTTAGAGACTGAAAAACCACATACTGTATCATGAGCTTTCGTGGGCAGAGCCCAAAGACAGACGAGATCAGACCAGCTGACTCTGACGTTACAGCGGGGTCCCCGGCCACCTTCGGCGCTCTGCCGAGACGCGCTGGAAAGCAGAGTCCTTCTATGGGAGTAAGCCAGGGCAGGACACCACCCTGCTCCAGGATTCGGATGGGCACGCCCTGGCTCGCTGCCAGCCCTGCTGGACTAGCACCAGCCATCCGGCTCTGGGAGGCTGCGTCGCTCACTAGCGCCCTGCACGGTTCCATGGACCAGCTCCCACTGTGGAGGAGGATTGAGAACTTGCGGGGGGGAGGGGCGGTAGCATTGAGCAGATGAGAAAGGATCGCCAAGGACACAGCAAGCCAGGGACCCAAGAGGAAAGCCAGGGGATCCTTCCCCCGAGGAGCCGAGAATAGCCAGTCGAGAAGAAAGGGGGATTTGAAATGCTGCAGGGAAGGGGCTCGGGGATACAGGAGGAGATGGGGAAATTGAGGGTGCCAAGCACAAAGGAGAGCAAGGTTGATCTTGTGGTTAAGACACTGGCCTGGGACTCAAATTCTGGGTGCAGCTCCCCAGAGTCTGAGAGAGCTTGGGTAAGACACAATGTCCCGGTGCCTCAGCCCCTCGTCTGTATCCATGATCAGCAGCACTTCCTCTCCTGGCTTCTCTCCGGAGACTCTGAAAACTTGGGGAAGGGGTGTCCCTTAGCACCACTTCCAGCACCCAGGGTCCCTGCCGGGTCCCGTCACGCAGTGCAGCAAAGCGAGGAACAAACAGGGCGAGAGGAGGAAAGAACAAAAGAGGAACTGGAGAACCACCACCCCCATTTCTAATCAGTGCCTCCATCGGGCGGAAGCTGCCTACAGCAGCAGGGAAGGGCTGAAATCACCTCGCATGGCCCAAAGGAGAAGGCTACGCCAGGGCAAAAAGAAGGCAGGGGAAGCTTTGCATGCCAGGCCAGAGCTCCCAAGGGCAGAGCACCTACAGGAGGGGCCGGAGTTCCAGGCTCAGGTGTCTCTACCTAAGTGGCCAGACACTGGCCAGTACGTTGGATGCCACAGGGCTCCAGTGCACATCTGGCCCCATCTGCAGGTGTCGTCTGGGC
This sequence comes from Pelodiscus sinensis, assembly GCF_049634645.1. Classification (NCBI taxonomy): domain Eukaryota; kingdom Metazoa; phylum Chordata; order Testudines; family Trionychidae; genus Pelodiscus; species Pelodiscus sinensis. The sequence goes on along the minus strand of NC_134720.1, from coordinate 583,263 downwards.
ACTTGAGATCTCTCCCTTAGCTCCTGGGGCACCTTCCTCAGCTTCCCATAGAGCCTGATCTGCAAACAAGCCGCATTTCCAGACAGGGAGCTGCAGTGAGTCTCAGGATCCTAGAACCCCAGAACTGGAAGAGCCCGTGAGTCATCAGTCCAGTCCCCTGCCCTCACGGCAGGACCGAGCACCGTCTAGATCATCCCTGATAGATGTCCCTCTAACCTGCTCTTGATTATCTCCAGAGTTGGGGATTCCACAGCCCCCCAGGCAATTGATTCCAGTGCTTAACCACCCTGACAGGCAGGACGTTTTTCCTACTGTCCAACCTAAACCTCCCTGGCTGCAGTTTAAGCCCATTGCTTCTTGTTCTATCCTCAGAGGCCAAGGAGAACAATTTGTCTCCCTCCTCCTTGTGACACCCTTTGAGACAGGGCCCGTCCTTACAATTTATGGGGCCTTATGTGAAGTTTCTTGAGGCTGCCTGCCCCCCCCCCCCCACCATCTACCAGGGCTTGGAGCTTCCCTTATGACCCCCAGGGCTCCCTCCTGGGTGTGGCTTCAGAGACCGGGGCTTCTCTCTGCCCCCAGTGTGGTCGGAAGGAGCCCTCAGCGCAGTAGCTGGCAAGCTGATCCAGCTCGCGGGCGGGAGGGAGGTGGGGGCAGGGTGAACGCAGCCTTGCTGCTGGTGGCCCAGAGAGCAGCCGGGGTTGGGGAGGGTGTGGGCCAGAGAGGAGCCAGCGGTGGGTGCTCAGAGCCATCCCTTGGCTCACAAGCACACGCGGCTACGTAGGCGCACCCAAACATTTGAGGCACCACATTTCCGCCCCCCTCCCCCCCAGCTGTGTATGGCTAAGGACGGCTCTGCTTTTAGATACTTGAAAGCTGCTACTGTGTCCGCTCTCGGCCTTCTCTTTTCCAGACTCCACGAGCCCAGCGTCCAGTCTTCCCTCACAGGCCGTGGCTTCTTTCCGCATTCTCGTTGCTCTTCTCTGGACCCTCTCCAATTTCTCCACATCTTTCCTGAAATGTGGTGCCCAGACCCGGACACAGCACTCCAGCTGAGCCTGCCCAGCACAGAGTGGAGCGGAGGAACGCCGTCTCGTGCCTTGCCGCCACACACAATCAGGTTGCTGCTTCTGCAACAGCCTCTCACTGACCCATGTGTAGCTTGGGGTCCACTCTGACCCCCAGAGCCCGTGGCTCAGCACCTCTGAAAATCAGGCCCAAGGTGCCAGATGTTACCCACAGACTGAGGCAGCTGTGGGGCCACTCTGGAGAGAGCGCACACAAACTCCCCCACCCCCTGCTCGTGAACATAACCTCTAGCCTGCCCAGCCCCTCCCCCGCCTCACTTCCACATTGCTCTTCATTTCTAAGACACGGCGAAGCGCGCCGTTCCCGTGGCGATATGGATCTGGACACCGCCCACGCTCCCGGGGACCCCTGCCTCGTCCCTGCACCCCGCGCGCCCTGCCGCCTCCAGACTGGCCACGCAGGCAGCCCATTCCACACAGCAGCGGCTCTGGGCAGGGTCACGCCTGGAGAGCTGCAGCCTGAGGGGACTGACAGGCTGGGAGGAGAACCGGGGGCCGGGATGGAAACGCCCCCAGGGCCTCGCCTGAGCAGGCCCTGCCAGTGCCGGGGGGCGTGCTCAGAGCAGACCCCGCTCTCTGCCGGCGCCGCGCTGCCCCACGTGAGCAGTCGCCAAGGGCACAGACTGGCAGAGACACTCACTTGTTTGCAGGGCCCATGGTGCGTTGCCAGGGCCATTCCAGTGGGTCCCCATCCTGCTACGAGAAAGACGAGACTCAGGGAGAGCCCGAGAGACACTGACTCCATCTCAGCAGCCGGGGTCCTGCGAAGACACAAGGCAGAGGTGAGACGTCGGGAAGCGCCGCGCCGCTCCCCTCACTCCTGGCTGCTCTCGGACCTCAGAGGCGTGAGGTGAGACCGTCTCTGCCTCTCAAACCGGCTTCCACAGAACCGGGACGGGAGCCCTCTCCCCGAGGCTCCAGCCGCTTGCTTGGCAGCACTTGCCTCATATTGTGGTGTCAGATGAGGGCGGGCAGAGACCTCAGGAGGCATCGAGTCCAGCCCCCTGCCCAGGGCGGGACCAACCCAACTCAGTCATCCCAACCAGGGCTTGTTGGGACGGAGATTCCACCCCTCCCAGGGAACCCAGCCCAGCGCTCCCCCACCCTCCCAAGGAAAGAGTTTTTCCTAATCTCCAATCTAGACCTCCCCCACTGCAGCTTGAGCCCATTGCTCCTTGTTCTGTCATCCGCCACCCTGAGAACAGCCTCTCTCCAGCCCCTCTGGAACCCCCTGCTGCTCCCAAATCCCCCCTCACTGCTCTCTGCTGCGGACTAAACAAGCCCAAATCCCTCAGCCGCTCCTCATAAGTCCCCTCATCATTTCTGTTGCCCTCCGCTGGTGTTTGAGTCCTGTACACGGAAATGGCCCCTCCTTTGTTAATCACCCTGAGGTTATTGCAATAAGATGGTCGTCGCACAGCTCCGGCCCTGGGGTGAGAACAGGGCAGGTTACCGTTGCGGTTCTGACCTCCGCTCCGCGCCACTCGCGAGGCGCTCTAATGCTCCCGCCCATCTACCCGGGGAGACAGCGCCTAGGGAACTCTCGTGGGCCGCAGGGCCTGTGACCAGGGCAAGTCACTGGACTGCTCTGTGCCTGTGTCCTTTCCCCTCCCCTGTGTATCCTCAATGGTATTTTGGCTCCTAGCTCCCACTGACCTCAACTGAGGTCAGGAGCCCAAAGGCCTTCGAGGTGCTGTCTTTGGGGCAGGGAGCGTTTCTCGTGGCCCGGCCCGGTGCCGAGCAGCGGCGTGACGGTGTGTGTGGAGCTGGGCTACATTTTAAAGGCACGTGGGCAGCTGTTTGCCCCCCTCCATCGACGGACCTGTCTCCCACTAGACAACAAGCTGCAGAATTCCACACCCTGTGGGGGCCCGAGCGCCCGCACCTCCAGCAGAAGCCAGGCCCTGACCTGCCCTGGCTCCAGTCCTGGTTGGGGCCCCGCGACGGAGACCACGGGGAACAAACCGCTTTCCAAGAGCAAAATCAGCAAAGCGCCATTGGCCGCCCCAGCCTTTGCACTCCGAAGAGCGAGCAGCACCCCGGGGCAAACAGGCCCCTCGCCTCCCGGCTGCACGCCACGAGCAGAGCTCTCCGCTCCGGGGACTCAGGAAAGGGAAGCGTCTCCGGCAGCCCAAGAGGCTCACTCTAGAATCTTCCCCGCAGGGGCAGATTTTTTATTTTTGTTTTTACCACCAGCCAAACCACCATTAAATCACAGACTCAAACAGCATCAAGCCGGGGCCTTCTCACAGCGCTCGCCCACTGCGTCTCCCTGGGGCCCCCCGTCCGGTCCACGTTTCCTCCGGGACAGAGTCAGAACTGGCCTAGCTCCACCGAGGCAGGGAGGGTCTGGCCCCCGTAGCTGCAGCGGGGCAGAGACGCGGCCAGAACAGCGACGGGGACAAACTGAAGCCCAACGGCCCTCACTGCATCTTTGTTCCAGCCTTTTCCAGTGCCCTTGTCTCCATCGCACTGGCTGCTCCGTCCGCACTCGCCCGTCTCAGTGAACATGTCGCTGCATTTGAAGCGCCAGCCCTTTCCCTGGGCAGCAGGATCTCTCTCCCAAGCTCTGCTGCCTTCCCTCCAGCAGCAGCCTCCTTCCTTCCTTCCCTCTCTCCCCAGGCTCTCCCTGCTGCGGGGGGAGGCCACGAGAGCCTGAACGTGCGGGCGTTGCCGCTGCTCCCCACAGAGCGGGGGAAGGAGCTGCGCTCAGAAGGGCGTTTTCCGCACCCCTGTCCCACGCGCCGCAAGCCCAGACCCCCCCCAGGGGGAAGCCACCGCACCATGGCTGTCCCGACCCCACCATTGCCCTGCCCTGCAGCCAGCCTCAGGCCACCGCCGAGCCCCGGAGAGGGGTTACTCACTGCACGGGGCAGCGTGCCCGGGGCGCGGGCACTCATGCTGCACAGAGCCGCCCGCCCGCGCTCGCAGCTGCTTCACAGAAGGCAGCGTTAGCAGCAGCCTCTCGTTTCTTCCTCTTGCTGAGTAGCAGGTTAATTTAGAGCTTGCGGAAGGAACTAACGGAAACTGCAGTCACATGGATTGCAGAGCGAGCCACCCTGCTCACTGAGAGCAGCGCTTACCCCAGGGTCAGGCACATGCAAGGCAACTCAAAAGAAGGAACATGGAGCAAGGGGGAGGGGAGGAACCAGCCCAGGTCTAGGTTGTGAAACCAGTCGCTTGCTCTGGGACTTGCCTGGGGACAGACTGGCCGAGGGGTCTGCTCTGCCTTTGTATCGGCACTCCTCTTTGGCCAAGGGAGCCAGGGCATCACCATTCCCATCTGATCAAACAAACGGGCCCCTTTTAAAGCTCTTCCAGTACAAAACCCAGCGGCTGTATCCAGAGTTACACCAGCCCTCCCAGACTGGGCAGTGCTCTGAGGGAAACCCCCACCTGATTCCCACGGAACTTTTCTTGAGCATTGAGCTGACCCTCGTTTTGGCCAGGAATATTCTCCGCAGAGCCGATGCGTAGCGTTCCTCAGGCAGGCTAACTCCAGCTATGGGGAACCGTCCCTGCGGGACCCGCTCCAACCTTCACTGGAACCCAAAGGTCTTTTTCCGTTCGTTCCAACAGGCTCCGAACCAGGCCTACAACAGTCCCAGCCTTCCAGGAGCAAGAGACCAGGGACCTGGAATCCAATCTGCGTCTCCTGCAGGGTCACCCCGGCCGGCTCAGGGCCTGAGAGAGATCTAAACGCAACTACTAGGAATCCCACGTGCTCTGTAGTGCGCGGGACTCCAAGGACCCAGGTTTCCATAGCGCTGAGCGTGGCAGCTGGAAATGCTGTGGCAGCTTCACTGACAATTTGTAAGAAGAGATTTTTACAGATTTCAGGACAAACCTGCTAATTCCATCGGTTCAGCATGTCACTTTCTTCCGTGTTTTAAGCCACCTTCGCATTTTCCATTTCCCATGTTCTGCAGAGCTTGGTGTTATTGCATGGCAGAAAGTGAGAGACCGTTGTTGGGCAGAGACGGGGGATTGGGCTGCAGCGTAAAGGAAAACTGGGGCTTTGGTCAGTGGCGGCCATTTGGGATTGTGAGACGTGCACACAAGCAGTGTGCTTTCTGCCAAAGAATCAGCACAGAAAAAAGTTGCCATGCTCACGGTTCTCTGGGCATCATGAGGTTTCAGAGCCAACACTCCAGCGGGGCATCGGGAAAGTGAACACCCTCACTGTTAGCTTCAGGATGGCTGCAGAATCTGGAGGCCAGTACTGCAGTGGGTCCAGCTGGCTCAGGTTTTCAAGGCTCTCTGCAACCATTAGGGTTCGAAACAATTTGTTTAAAAGTTAAAAAGGAGATTCTGGAGCAGAATTCTGGAGCCGGAGTGTACTGTGTGTTGTCATGGAACATATGGGCCCTTGTTACAAATACCTACAGAGGAATAATGGTGAAGGCACTCCAGCATGGTTCTCACAGAGCACAAATGGAAGTCGTATTGACTACATTCTCTGCCATGCATGGTTCATCCTGCTCTATACTGCAAAGAGCACAAAGCAAATCTCTAGCCACTCAGGACATAAAGCCGAGAAAGAAAACAAACTTTACTGCTCCCTTTCGTCTTACTCTCCTCTTCCATCCCAGGTACCGAGACAGACTATCCTGCGGGATTCACGCCCCAACACCATTGTAATCATGTGTGCATCAGGCATGTTTTACAAAATATCATTTAAAAACTCGTAACTTGCTGATCAGTAGTATCCTGGCAAAATGCACGTAGCAATGTTAGTTAGAGGCCAAGTTATAAACAAGCCGAAATCCCGGCTACGGCTCTGTCGACACTAAAGGCCATACAGTGGCACCACTTTCCTGCTGGAAAGGTCTCCCACGTTGCCACTCTATGCCAGGAGGAGAGCTCTGCCATTGGCACAACTGGCCAACTCCCAACAAGCAGCAGTAGCTGGGTTGGCAGGAAACCCTCTCTTGCTGATAGAGTGCTGTCCACACTGGCGCTTTGTCGATGACACGTTGGCCAGAGGGGCGATTTTTTCACGCCCCGATCAACAGAAGTTTTAAGTGCTGGACATGGCCTAAAATAGCTCTTTCCAGAGAAGCCTTGTGCATTGCCAAACCAGTTCCTCAGAGGCCAAAGGCAAGCCGAGGCCTCAACCAAGCATCCTCAAGACTGACGGCCCATTAGCAGCTAAGCTGCCATTCTCTGGCAGGAAAGGAGGCGGGGCAAACAGATCTACATCTTCAGAAAGAAACAGCAGGGAGATTTCTTTCTCTTCCTCCCACGCTGCCTGTCGCATTGAGAAGCAGCTCTGGCGGGGAGCGAAGTGGGGCAGGACTAAGAAGGGGCAAACACTCAAAGACCCCCTCTCTTTGCCCATTGAGTTCACCGTACTTGAAGTGACAAAGGTAGCACCCATCAGACTCTGAGAAGGGGTCCTGGCCTAAGATTGGTCAGTGGGACAGCTGAAAGTACACGAGGAGAAAACTTTGCTTTGCGTATCACGCCATGTGTTAAGTTAGACCCTAAGTCATCGTTTTAATTTTATTTCTCTTGTAATCATTTGTGATTCGGATGCCTTATTATTTGTACTCACCGAAAAGCTCTTTGTAATTAATGAACTCATTGGCCTGTTTTACCTAATCCAATAGTATTTAAATAACCATTTGAAATAATCAATTGGCATATCATTCCTTTTAAAGAAGTTACAGGCCTAATATAACCCACTGTGCCCAGGAGAGGGCTGGGCGATATAGGACATGTGTCTGGGGGTGCGTTGGGGGTCACACTGCAGTGTAACCCAGGCTGTAGCTGGCAGGCTGCAGTTACACAGAGACACTCCAGGTGTGGCTTGAATGCCACCAGGCTGTTTGTGAGCAGCCCAGGTAGGAGCATGGTAAGGCAACCAAGGTTGTAGGGCTGGGGTCACAGCTGGCCCGGATTGTATCCTGGATCTGTCACAACTCCTGCCAAAGGGCTTAAGTCAGAGCATGAGTCTAATTTGGGGAAGAGGGCTTGTTTGATTGCCTTCACTCAGAATTTTGTTTCTTTTTTTATATAAGGCCCCTTCTATCACTTTAGCACAATGTTCTGTGGTTTCGTTTCCTTCATTTTCAAGAAAGGTTAGGACCAGAAACCAAGGAGAGAGAGAGGCACACATCTGTTGTCTAAGCTCCAGAGGCTGCGACAGAGGTCTTCATGTTGGACAAAGCCCCGGGGCTGCTCTGCACTACACAAGCTAGTTACAGTTTGCTTTTGATGTGTTCCCCACTCAGGTTCTTTAAGGCTTTCACATCTTCTGAGCAACAAGAATTCTAGCTTGAAACAGATCAGGAAACCACAACCCTGAGAGAGAATGGCATTTGAATTTCCTGGCGTACATCCCTGTGATCACACTGGGGTGAGGTACCCCTCCAGACCACTGAGTAGGAAGCAGATAGGCTGGTAAAACTGCAATAGAAAGCGGCTGGCTGGGAAGCAGCCCCTTGTCTGCTGATTAGCAAGGCTCAGTGTGTTATTTTCTTTCCTGTATCGAACATGATTTCTTCTAAAGTGGAACCTCTTGGAGTCAGGGTCACCCATAGTTCATGCAACTGCTACAAAAATGCAGATGAGCATCAGCCATACAAGACAGACCCAAATGCCCAGAAACGCTGATCAATGGAAGCCACATGGACTCGCATGCGGAGTTCAGCAGCGTGTGATCCATGAGAAGTCCAACAGAACAGGGTGGGGCAAAGCATTACGGGCAAGCTTTTGGGTGGAGTGAGCAACTGGTACTTCACCAGCTATCCACGGGCTGTGACTAGAGTCCATTGGCAGAACAGAGCTGAAGGTGTAAGAACTGACAGCTCCATATGACTGGAGATCCTGGAGCAGTTCAGAGCCACAGAGAAAGCTCATTAGGCTTGAGAGAGTTACTGGACATGCAGTACCTGTTGTAGGCCCCTGCTTTCATATTTGATCCCAGCTCAAAGACCGATCTCAGGTTGGATCTAGTTGGCCCACCCAATATTTCGCATTGGGGCCACCTATGTTGTGGCCTAGAGTTCCAGCTTTCATTTTAAAATAGCATGTTTCTAGTCCTTATGTTTATAAAGAAAACCATCAGTATCTGATCCACCTGTTACTTGATGCAGTGAGAGCTGCTGGAGTCTGTCAACAGCCTCTAGCAATTTCTCTGAAAATCTGACACCTTCATTTACCTCAGTCGGACGCTCACTCAGAGACCCAACATGGATCATGCTAATATCAGAATTACTAACTAACTTACTGCTGAAAGCCAAGCCTGCAAGAAAGAGGAACAATTATTATGAAGATCCGCACATTTACCGTATCATCTTATCTCAGCATCATGAGAAGGCAAGTCTGTGACGTAGACAGAGCTTGGGAAACTACCATCACCAATTCTTTCCAGTCTTAATTCTGATCCAAAATAAATCCAACCAAAAGTTGGCAATTTTGAGTTATTGTAGAGGGAGAGCTTTTCCTGTCCAAAAACATCCACTCTATATGATATATATTCACCAGTATTTTCCTGTCCAAAAACATCCACTCTATATGATATATATTCACCAGTATTTGCATGTTTTGAAACATCCAAATGAAAAAGGAAATCAAAAGTTAGTCTCCAACTAACTTATCTACATCACATTTTTATTTACGGCCGACTGACGTATGCTGTACAGGCAATGTATGCAAATAAATGTTACTGTAATTAAGCTATGTATTTAACTTTTTCTGTCTTGAGCTGACTATCAGAGGAAAAATAGCATAACTGTTCTTACTATGCAGAGTAACTCATCACTTTACATTTCACCAGTAAGCTTCTCTTGGGGTGCAAAATTGCTGCCCTTACCAATAAGCAAAGGAGATTACTTATCTAATACTCTTCTACTCATGATAAAACAACACCCCTGTTTTATGGGTCATATATCAGCAATACTATGAAGAGATGTATCTTTATTTAAAAGAAGCGAACATTCCACCATTTTCCCAAAGCTGGAAATACTTCATCACAGGTGCCAGATCCATGATTAATTTTCAAATGTGTTTAAATACCCATTCTCTAAATCATATTCCCCTACAAACAAATGTAACCAGAAGTTGTTCATTAGCTAGGTAAGAGAAAACACTTCAAACTGGACCTCACTAACGGTTTGCTTTTAAGCTCGAGTTCTGGTGCTGTTCTCTCTTCCAACTCAATGTCTCAGGATCCTTATTTGCAACCCTGTTCTTTTTTAATCTTGTCAGTTTGTCTTGTCGGGTAAATGGGAGCCCAAGTCTCCAAAATTAAAGAGTTAAGTCCCTGACCCTGAAGAGGGTTGTGTGTGTTCAGTTGGGCAAGTGTGTAAGTCTTTGCAAGAGCAGGGGCATGTCACTTTACCTGGAGCTTAATAAAGAACAGGATCACGGTACCTTAATTCCCTCTGCAAGAAAACTTATTTTATTGATATAGTCAGTGTGCCAGCAACTTCCCAGTATCTTTTTTCCCTTGGCTGCAGCCAGATTTCTCACTGTGAACATAGATCCAATAGTGCTTCCTCCTTGCGCCAAACCTCCTTGCACTAATATTCCAACGCCTACCTAGAGTGGAGCTCTGTGCTACCGACAGCTCCAGTTCTAGAACTTCCACAGATCCCCAATATTCAAAGTGCCCTAAATCTGGGCTGACAGCTCCAGCAATTTACATCTATGACCAGTTTTAAGGACCTGCTTCACCAGTACAGCCTAATGGAGGACCTCTAGCAGGGGCCATCTTGTACTGGGACTGCATGTCTGTTCACATGTGGCTAGACTGACCCCATGTGACCTTTCTTAGTGTCCTTGTTTTTCCCTCTTTCACACAATAAATCTTGGTGTTGACAGGAGAGAATGCTCCAGGGTCCAGCTTTGCTTCTGGAGTTTCCAACAATTCATGGATCAATAGTTCTGTCAGAATCATAGAACCATAGAGCTGGAAGAGACCTCAGAAGGCCGTCAAGTCCAGCCCCCTGCTCTAGGCAGGACCAATCCCAACTAAAATCAACCCAGCCAGGGCTTTGTCAAGCCGAGACTTAAACACCTCTAGGGATGGAGACTCCACTACTTCCCTAGGTAACCCATCCCAGTGCTTCACCGCCCTCCTAGGGAAATAGTTTTTCCTAATATCCAACCTGGACCTCTCCCACCGCAACTTGAGACCATTGCTCCTTGTTCTGCCATCCATCACTACTGTGAACAGCCTCTCTCCATCCTCTTTGGAACCTCCCTTCAGGAAGCTGAAGGCTGCTCTCAAATCCCCCCTCGCTCTTCGCTTCTGCAGACTAAACAGACCCAAATCCCTCAGTCTCTCCTCATAGGTCATGTGCTCCAGCCCCCTCATCATTTTGGTTGCCCTCCGCTGGACCCTCTCCAATGCATGCACATCCTTTTTGAAGTGGGGGGCCCAGAACTGGACACAATACTCCAGATGTGGCCTCACCAGAGCTGAATAAAGGGGAATAATGACATCTCTGGATCTGCTGGCAATGCTCCTCTTAATGCAACCTAATATGCCATTAGCCTTCTTGGCTATAAGGGCACACCAGAGACACATATCCAGCTTCTCATCCACTGTAACTCCCAGGTCCTTTTCTTCTGAACTACTACTTAACTGGTTGGTCCCCAGCCTGTACCAATACTTGGGATTCTTCCGGCCCAAGGGCAGCACTCTGCACTTGTCCTATTGAACCTCATCAGATTTCTTGTGGCCCAATCCTCTAATCTGTCCAGGTCACTCTGGACCCTATTCCTGCCCTCCATCGTATCTACCTCCCCCAGCTTAGTGTCATCTGTCTTACTGTCTTCTGAGCTGTTTGCTATTGGGAAAAGCTACAGCCCAAAGGAGCTGGAGGCCGTGCTTTGAAGAAGTCATTCATTCTTTACTTCCCAATTTAAAGTGCATTTCTTTTCTGAAAAGTGTTTTAGCTGTAACACAGACAGGTGGCACTGAATCTAGGGCTTAGGGGTCCTCCCCTGTGTGGGCTAAGAGCCACCTGCCCCTTAGCTGAGGCTGTAGCGCAGACTTTTCTCCCCCTTACTCAGTGGTCTGAGTGCCTCTGGATTACACTTGTGGCACCCCTAACCAAATGAGCGATCACCTGTAAATCATTGAATAACAATGTGCTGCTTTTCACTCTCCTCAGCCTGGCAAACCCAGCACCCCAGAGCACAAAACAAGCTCTCTCTCCTCTTGTGCATTGTTAGAGCAATTTACTCCCTTTCCACAGTAACCTGCCACAGGCACTGGGAACGCATGGGCAGTCACTGATGGCATTTTACCTACACAACTGTTTAAAACTGACTGACAGCGTACAAGCAGCACCAAATCCAAGGAGAGTTAGCAGGGTTTGCAGTGGGGAAAAACATGGTTGGAAATGAGCAAACGATCCCCCAGAGCCCCACACCACCAGCTTACAGTCACTTTTCAGACTAGATTCACCCTTTACCCCATCAGCCTTACCATACAAAAGCAGCAGAGTCCCACGAGGTGGTCAGATGAAAGTCAGATTTAGGCTTTAGTGGAAAGCAAAACCAAGCTTCTAGGAGCACAGCTGCACTGGGGTGTGTGCTGGTCAGTGGCTTAGCCACATCTGCTTTAGCAATTGATGTGAAAAGGCTAGGTGTGCCACTTTGCAGGGCCCAGCCTCTCTGTGGATCCCTCCCTGCCTGGAAGCCCCAGACGAGGGGCGTGCTACTTTAGTGGGACCTTTCCTTCCTTTTCCCAAGAACACACTTTGAAATGTAAAATGAGGAGGAAGTGGGTCAGGGAGGGGATAGCCACAGAAGTGACATCATTTCCCTCCCCGTGAAAACACCCCACCCATGTGAAACTTCTGCAAGGCAGATACAGCTGCCTCTAATGTTCACCTACCCACCATTTCCTCACCACACTGTTGGCAAGGGAAGCTTTGGGGCCAGCGGTCAGCAGGACAGCCCCTATCCCAGCAAGGCAGCCGAAGGCTGGAGGAGGAAGAGTCGGGGTCTGCAATCAGCTCAGAGATGCAAGGAATCCTCTGGTTCTGCTGGATGAAACTTCCACTTTTCTAAGAATGGCAAACCCCACTCCCTGAACATATGGAAGTGACACACTGGGGAGCTGCATTTCCCGCTCCATGTGTTAGACCAGTACATGTAACAGCCCAGAACTTCAAACACTGAGCGCACGGACAGTACCGTACATTCCTGCATTAACTGAAAGCCAAGTATTTGCACTTCCTTACAACCTGTGAACCAGCTTCAAGTTTACTGAAAGTTTTCATCTTCTGCTGTTAATTCCTTTGATGCGGATACATACGTTTTTAAAGATACATGATAGAAAAGAATACCTGGCCTACCCAGAGCTGAGGGAAACTTCTGAGGAAAACTGCTGCATCCTATATGTTGGTCTCTGGTTGCATCTACACTCGAAAAATGGGTAGCATTTTTCCAGCAGTGGTGAAAGTGCTAACAGGCAGAGTTCAGGCTCTTACGGCTGTCCTCTAAAACCACGTTGCCCAGGAGTTCACAGCAGTGGTGAAAATGCCGGAGCCCTGTTTATGCTAGCGCACACGCTTATCATTTCTGATGAAAAACTTGCAAGGCTCTAGATAGTAAAACGTCGTCACACTTTGAGCCTTGCTAAGTCACTGTTCCTGACACCCGTCAGCAACATGCGTGTGGCAAACCACCAACTCCCTTCTGCAGAGTCGCTTGCACCTCTTGCCTGAACCTACAGCTTGTCTACCTGGGGAACTGACCAGACTAGTTCTTGCAGCATTGCTCGCCGTGTGGAGACACTTATTCCAAAATAAGAGTGCCCTTTCCAGCTTGGCTTAATTCATGAAGCGGAATAGCTTGTTCTGGTCATCTTCCCCACATACACCAGCCCTTTGCTCTCACTTCCGTTAGAAGAAGAGTCATGAATGTTAAGGGAAGTGAAAGTATTATACCGAGTCCTCCCACAGACCAACATCCATCCCAAGCAACCTTTCCACACTGGCCAAAATGGCTAACCCTGTGCTACACTGGGTCAGACAAGCAGGATTTTACGGTGGATTAAAAATCAAGGTAATAGAATAAGTTGGGAAAGTAAGTTAGATGGACGCACGCTCTAACGCTCGCCCTTCCCCCTTTGGCAGATGGCAGACAGCACTCCACCTCTCACGCGCTGCTTTGAAACCCACTGCCACAAAGGCAAGAGAAGCCAATCTCTTGTATTTGAAAAGGAGATGTGTTGACATGGTCCATTCTGTATCCCAACAAAGCCGGCCAGGAATACCAGCTCCCCTGCAGGCACTGGCAGCTCTCCCCTCTTCTGTTTTTAAAGCAGCCCGGCCTGGCCCCTGTAGTGCCTGGGAGAGCCAGCCACCGGCCTCCTGCTGGAAAGAAGCTCAAAACAAAGCAGTTACTTGGTTTGCTGCTGTCACTTAGTGCCAGAGTAATGAATAATTAACACATGCATGGACAGAGAGGAAGGAGAGCGTGCTCAGACAAACACACACACCCCCAAAAAAGAAATGATGTGATCTGCTGTGTAGCACACCATTAGAACTGCAGCAGCCTCATCTGTCAGTCAATAGACCTCACCTCCCAGGAACACATGTTTAGAAGTGAAGGTAAAGCAAGAGCCAGGATGCAGAATAGCTTTACATTTAACAGGCAACCACTCCCCCACTTCAGATTTCATAGTACCCTGATTCTCTTGAGTTAATATTTCATCTGCCACTGCATTGGGAATTGTGACTTGTATTAATTTTTCCTGGTGTAAAACAAAATTAAACCCTCCACCAAAAGACTTTGAACTTTCTCACCCATTACCAAGACAGTTTCCCCAATTATCACCTGTAATACCATTAACTCACAAACATCCCACTCTCCCTACCTTTAATATCAGCAATTCACAGACACTTACCTTCCTTCCTCCCCCTTCCCACCCCCCCCGCATCCCTCTTCTGTTCTGCAATGTGATTTGTCCTTTTCATATTTGTTCATTTTTTTTAATTGTATCCTTTGGTATATATGGTTGTGACTACTTTCTTCCACTATTTGATCTGAGGAAGTGGGTCTGGCCCACGAAAGCTCATCATCTAATAAACCATCTTGTTAGTCTTTAAAGTGCTACATTGTCCTGCATTTTGCTTCAACTACCCCAGACTAACACGGCTACATTTCTATCACTACTCCTCCACCAAAAGAAAGCTATAACTTAGCAGGCTACAAAGCCCCATAATTTAGCTCTAACCTCCACTCTCATGCTACATTCATCTAAAAGTATGTAACTTACCATATTGTCAAGTTAGCATTCTCTGCGACCCAGAGTGTAAAAGGAAGAAAAAAAAGTCATTGTGGAGAAGGAACAAGTGTAGCGGTACATGCCACATTACACTGGTTTTGCTTTGAGGTTGGTTTTGGTGAATGCTTCATGGTTTCTTCCTCCCTTCCCCCAGATCTGGCTTCTTAGCATTCTCTGATGTTTAGTAACTTGCTGCCCTCTGCTGTTCGAACTGAACTCAAATGGGTTTGATGAGAACAGCATTCCACCCCCAATAAAAAAACACCTCCTAGTCACTATTCATGTGGGCAGATGCATATGTACGTAGAGCTTTTTTTTTTAATAAAGAATCAAATACATTCATTTTTGAAGGGGGAGATTTTAAGCTTTGGTTTCACAAGTAGCCATATGCCATTTGCTTCAGTTAGGCAGGAAATTTTCTTCATCCGTCTCTGAAAATGCAGCTCTACAAACTCCCTAATACTTCAGTCCATTTGGGTGTGTCCCAGCAGACCTGCAAGCCGTGACATGACCAAATGGGTACCAGACAGAATACACCAAATACACTTACTCTGTGGTGTAAATCCTGATGCCACTCACTTTACCACCACGCGCAGCACACACACAGCTGTGCTCTCAAGATGCCCAAGGGGTTTTGGGGCAGTGAAATACGTGCTCTCCCATTCAGGCCCCAAATACATCCTTGCTCCCCATTGTACCAGCAGTGCTATTTTGTGTAAATAAGCCTACTCAGTGAATTTTGGGACCAGTAAGCTACTGTAACTTCTCAGTGCCACCTGGCAATGGCCACAGAGGGGCTGCATAGGGGTTATAGGAATCGCCTGAGTCTGGTCCATAGATTTGAGTTTGCCAAAAATGTCCAATGGAGTCGCGCTGGTCACCAGTACCTTGGCAAAAGGAGGATGCAGAAGGAGTTACATGCCGCACTAGGAATGACGGTAAGGGATTTGTCACCAGCAAAGGTGAAAAGGCAGGTTTTGTGGCAAACAAATGTGTATTTAGATGGCTATTTTAGAAGAAAATGTAGTATTGCATGTCTCCTCTCATCCGTCTGAACTGAATGCTAAATGAAGAATTAGGAAACTTTTTTTCTCTGTGAATCTAACAGGAAAAGTGAGCGAGAAGATGAGGCCACATCAAAGGCTGGCTCAGGCACATGTGTGTGGGGCGGGGGGGGGGGGCAAAGATACACTGGCATCCTCCATCTGGGGAGTAAAAGGTCAGTGAGTTTACTTCATGGAAGAAGAGCGAGCATTTCCTTTCCACAGGAGTAGGATTTGCCATTCAGTCTCTACAAAGCAAGTTACAACTGTGCTTTGTGTTATCACTTGTTTTCTGTTTCCTTATGTGACGGCGCGTTGGGGGTCCCCCGTCTCCTGCACCCCGAAATGGCACAAACAGACTGCACCAGCCGGTGGAATAGAGGAAGTTTATTGCCTCTCCAGGATACAGCACAGATGTAGTCTGGTCACAGAGCTGGGCTAGGATGCCTCAGGCCCCCTTGAGATGGGGGAGACTGGGCCCCTAAACTCCAGCCCCTTCCCCTAGGCTCTCCTCCATGCTCTCCGACAGAACTAACCAAATTCCCTTCCAGCCCTGCCCCCCAGTCAGGGCAGCATTCCACCTTCCTTTGTTCCTCTCCATGGGGGGTGTCTGGCCACTGGTTCAACAAGTTTGGCATTACCTCTGCCTAGCGAGGTTTTCCCTGCTGGGTCTTGCTCCAGACAGCAGGGGTCACCACAGCCCAGCAAGTACCCCCACTACGTCACACCTTACCATCGCCTGAGTCTGTTCTTTGATGACAGAGATATTTATAGTGAAAAGAAGAAGTAGTTTAAGTGCTGTGGTGTTAAGCAAAGAGATGATCCTGCGCTAGACGTACAAGCTTGTGTACAGTTCCTTTGGGAACAGCTGGCCTGGTAATTCCAGCAGTGTTGCATGGATAACATTGCAAGGACTTGGAGCTGGCGTGTGCCTTTCACTAACCCGTACAGAGACAGAGGCCTGGAGAGCGGTGCTTGTATTCCCAAAGGCTGGTAGTGTCAGGAAGCTGATCCGCAGATGCACAGAGAAGCCTTCTTCATGACAAGGGCAAGTGGTGGGGAGGCACCGCATAACGCTGGGTATCCCTGGAGCACAACGCTCCAGAGGTTAGACTATTTTAACCAGATAAGAATGGCTTCTTTCAGCAGGTTTTCAAAAGGAGTTTGGAGAGTCGCCTGTCTTGGGTTGTTTTGCCACAACACATCTTGCATCTGGGCACAGAGTTAAACTAGATGACCCTTGCAATGCCTTCTACCCCTCTGACTCCAAGAGCATGGAAACAGCACTCAGTCCCAAGATCACTTAACCTGCCCCCTACTTCCAGCTCGACAAAAGCTTTCCAACACTCAGGCAGTAATTAGTAGGGATGTTAACCAGTTAACGCCTTGCTGGTGAACTTCAGCAGTGGTCAACCACACCAAGCCAGAGTAGCCCCAGCCATGGAGGGGCCACCGGACGACAGGACCCCACAGCCATGGAGGAACCTGGGTTAAAACAGTTAACCAGTTAAGCACTAGTGTTTAACAGACGGACTGTATTAACAACCCTAGTATTTAGAAAAGCTCACATTTCAGTTCAAATGATCTCAGAGGATTTCCCAAAACTGTTGCAAAAGAAAATGATAAATCCTTGTCCAACAATATTTGGAAAGAAATTATTTACTCTAGGATAGAAAGTAAAAAAGAACAGTTGTAATAATTGATAGAAATGTAGCCATGTTAGTCTGGGGTAGCTGAAGCAAAATGCAGGACAATGTAGCACTTTAAAGACTAACAAGATGGTTTATTAGGTGATGAGCTTTCGTGGGCCAGACCCACTTCCTCAGATCAAATAGTGGAAGAAAATAGTCACAACCATATATACCAAAGGACACAATTAAAAAATGAACACATATGAAAAGGACAAATCACATTTCAGAACAGGAGGGGGATGCGGGGGGGGGAGGAGGAAGGAAGGTAAGTGTCTGTGAATTGATGATATTAGAGGTGGGGAGAGTGGGATGTCTGTGAGCTAATGGTATTAGAGGTGATAATTGGGGAAGCTATCTTGGTAATGGGTAAGATAGTTTGAGTGTTTGTTCATTCCTTCCCGGAGAGTGTCGAATTTTAACATGAATGACAGTTCAGAGGATTCCCTTTCAAGTGCAGATGTAAAAGGTCTTTGTAGCAGAATGCAGGTGGTTAAGTCATTGAGAGAGTGTCCTTTCTGGTTAAAATGGCAAGAAACTGTACCATTAACTCACAAACATCCCACTCTCCCCACCTCTAATATCGTCAATTCACAGACACTTACCTTCCTTCCTCCCCCCCCCCCCCCCCGCATCCTCCTCCTGTTCTGAAATGTGATTTGTCCTTTTCATGTGTGTTCATTTTTTTAATTGTGTCCTTTGGTATATATGGTTGTGACTATTTTCTTCCACTATTTGATCTGAGGAAGTGGGTCTGGCCCACGAAAGCTCATCATCTAATAAACCATCTTGTTAGTCTTTAAAGTGCTACATTGTCCTGCATTTTGCTTCAGTTGTAATTATTGTGAGCTAGTGTTTTTAACGTCATCTGAGATAACGTGTTCCATGTTTATGAAAAGCTTATTAGAATTCATACATCCAAGAAAGTAAAAGAGGAGAAAGAAATAAGATTTGATTTGAGATAACCCATTGGAATTAAAACACATGGATTTGGGGATCACATCCAAGGTTAAGTCAGATGAATCAGGAATAGAAAAGAAGAAAGTTTTAGGAGCAGTTTTGAGACAAAATTGTTCTAGTTCATCCCTGCTGCCAGCATTGCATTTCCCCCCACACAACAGAAATTGTATTTAAAAAAAGTTAGGACTTTTATTTCTGCTGCCACTGCATTTTAACTGTAATAAGCGTAAAACCCATTTCTAATTAACGCACTTGCAATTAAATCCATCGTCCAGAAGAAGATTGGAAAGGAAATGAGAACATAAGAAGGGTGATAAATGTCTGTCGCAAACGCCCCCTTGATGATTGCTCCTCTGGCACAAAATAAGGCACAAATTCTTGCTACATAATCACACTACTCAGCAGAAAAGGGAACTGGTTTTCTTAACTTTGAGCGATGAGCTAAAGGTGGCAAAAATGCCTCAAAAACTCTTGGTTCAGCTGTTGTAATACTAACAACAAAAGCACCATTCACTCAACAGCAGCACTTCTCAGACTGCAGCTCCCAACCCACAAGATGGCCAAGAGGCTATTCTAGGGACCCATAGACCTCCTCTTTTGTCCTTTTACTGGTCATCTCAAAGTAGAATGACCAGGCGTCCAGGTTGCCCTCTTTTCTGGCCCTCTGATCGCCATCGAGATAGATTTTGAAATATGAACAACTGCACTGCCTTGACAACAGGGGCCAGAGAGCAGTGGCTGCTGCCCCTGCCAGTTCTTAAGGCCGAGCCACCACCAACAGCAGCGCAGAAGTAAGGGTGGCATGACATGGTATTGCTACCCTTAAGTCTGTTGCTGCTGGCAACAGTGCTGCCTATTGGGTGGCTGGAGACCTATAGCTGCTTTATCCCCCAGCTCATCCTGTACCCTGGCAGTATCCTCTATTTGGGAATTTGAAAGATGGTAACTCTGGGGGAGTATCACAGCCTGAAATACTTTCAAAAGGAACCACAGCAAAAAAGTTTGAGGGTCCCTGCTCTGAGTCACCTTATGAAGAAGGGAAGCATTATTCAGCTTCCCTAAAGATACCCAAAATGTTTCACACCAAGAGCCACAGAGTGGCAGAAAGAACCCTCTGTGCAGCACCGCAATGCAGTTTTAGCAATGAATATCAACTCAGTTCCTGTATGAAACTTGAACCAATATCTTGCTGGCTCTTAGGGACAGTGTTCCCAACTGAGTCAAAGTCACCCATGAGATCCCCTGTGTTTCAAAAAGTGCACAAGCACATACGTGTGGAGTTACAAACTCTTCACAATCATCAGTTCTCTCTCTCTCTCTTGAAAATGACCACACTGCAAATCCAACAGCAGAAATCAGTCACAAGAGCCCTCACCTTTTCGGCCAGTTGAACTCAATGAAATGTCTCCAATTCAACACTCTCAAAGCTGCTACTTCAGCTCCTCCCACCAGCCCCCCCCCCATGTGATTATAATACGCAAACATTGTTTTTATGTTGTAGCAGAGTTTATTTTAATATCTTGTACAACGAGCATTGGTCTCCAGTACTGTAATAAGTTATAAGTTTACACAAGCAAGATGCTCCCCACCCTCACCCCCACGAAAGAAATGTTTAGCTTCCACCATTTCTAATGTATAGGGAAAGAGGGCATGACATTACCTGAAAATCAAAAGGGAAACCTAATTCATGGACAACATTTTCTGGAACAGATCTTGGGATTAGCTCGGTCTACTTGGATTCCATCAATACATGCAGAGGCCAAGATTAATTTAAAGAACACACTAATCTAACTGCAGTTTTTCTTTCATTTTAAAGCGGCTTTTTAAATGCTCTGCTGTATTGCTATCCTGTGCACAGTCTCGTACAAACAGTAAATGTTTGTAACAATTAGGTTTTCCTAAAAGCTACTCAAATCCACCCATCTCACTTCATTCAACTGTTCCATGTTTGAGCGCCATGTTTTAAGAGCTGTTTCATTTCATAATGTGCATTTTTTTTTGCAAATAGGATAAGCAAACCTCAACATATATTCCCTTTAAGTAACATACTATACATAAAACAAATAAATATTTTAAAACCCTTCAAGTGGCAACAACATAAAGAGTCTGTTTCAGGGCAGAACTCTGTTATGTAAAAAGTTTTCCAAACTTAGTTCTAAGGAGCACTCTAATTGTTCCAGACAGCTACCTGTACCATTTCCCCTGGCTTTATCAGAATACAGGAAAAAGTTAAATCAATAAGTTAAGAATTTCCTCTCAAGCCCAAACACAGAGAACTCAAAAATATGTCTGAGATTAAATTATTCAGATTCTTTAGGAGACAAATGAAGGGTCTGTACAAATGTTTCCCTTCTCCCTCCATTGAAGCATTTTGCCAGCAGTCCTGAAACTGTTAGGATAGCTCTGTGTACCTTGGAGAAACAAAAAAATAAGAAATAAAATTTCAGCACCAAAGGAGGGCCTCAAGGCTTAGAGATTAAGACATTACTGCCAGGTTGAAGACTAACTTGGCATTTTTCATCATATAGGCTGGCAGTTTTTTAGATCATTGCTTAGCTTTCAGCCTTCGTGGAAAGCTGCTGGCACAGCACCGACATGTTCTTCATGGGACACAAGTAATTGGTCTCACAGCCTTCTCAGATTCCATGAGTACTGTAATTCTGACAAGTTTGTGAATAGTAGTTTTTAGAAAAATGAAAAGGGTGAAAACCCCGCACACTAGACCTGATCCAGAATTCCTGTCAGAGGCAGGTGAGAATTGTACTATTCTTGGCTGTAGGTGGACAGATCATGCATCTGGATATCTGGGCCATTATTAAAAAACAAAACAAACCCAAACCCAAGCCAAACCAAAGGAAACCTTAAATCCTTAAAACATTTTAACGGAAAAATAAAATCTAGAGCCATGACTTTCAACCCTGTTTTTCATATGACTTTGAAAGACTCATTTTACAATATTATACATTTTATGATTTGTTAGAGATTAATTGGTTTTTCTGTGTCAAGAAGATGCAAATGGGTTTGCATTCCTTTGTCAATATGGAATCAGAATTTATGGCAAAATATAACTCATGGGGGGGCTTCTTTTTATCACAGAAAAACAATTGCTCTAACCAGGGAAACTTTGTATCACATCCAAATGAACCTATGAACCCATCTTCTTCCACAAAAGCACCTCAAGACACTTTACAACACTTGCAAGTATGCTATCTCCCAACAGAGGATGTTCTAATTCCACGTAGTGGTTTCTCCTTTAAGAAATTATATCCCAGTTTAGAACAAATTCAACCTTATTTAACAGGATGTTTTTTACATGTTCTATATATACAAGCTTTAAAATACATTTAAAAATAGCTGCACACATTTTATATCTCATTGTATATGAGAAGTGCAGTCCAGGCAGACCATGCTTCTCAGTATGTTAAAAAATATAAATAAAACTCAGCCAATCCTTCTCCTCCGGTAGCCACACTGGCCAACCAGGAAGGAAGACAGGCAGGCAGGCAGGAACACAGTTTTAAAATGGGAGTCTTTCACAAAAAACGCTACCAACAAATTTCAGGTTAATTTCCTCAAGCACGTCTATAAAACCTTTCCTTAGTAACTGAAATCTCATACAGCCATTTCAGCAATGAAAACTGTTGCAACATGCATGTGTGAACTGCCCACTCAACCAACTCCAACCCTGAGGATATTTCTGGCTTGATAGAAAAAGGAAATGTAACAATTTCTGCAGTATGGCTGGTTCTCCAAATCACAATTCTTTGTTTTCCAGGATGTTTCATGAATACACACGCACACTTCATTTCAAGTTCATGTTTCCCTCTAGTTAACATGCAGATTGCTTCTCCAGATCTTCCACATCTTGATGTCCCAATGAAACAATGTCATCCATCCAGAGGTTTTCCCAAATAGACCAAAGTCACCTCTGTGTTGCCATACACAGCAGACACTGCTGGATATAGGCAGGCCTTTGGCAATCCTCTGAAAGCAACTCCCAAGAACTCATAACCCCGCTCAAATGCTAATGTCTTGTCTTCCATGTCCAAGATGACTCGAATTCTCTCACCTATCTGCAAACAGAGATAGGAAGAAGAAAGAGTCAGGAAATACTCAAAGGGAGAACAATTAAAAGGAAAGAAAACAAAAATAGCACAGAGAATAGAAGAGGAGACCCTACAAGAAGGGCATTTTTCTGTTTCTCAATATAAATGAACTAATTTTTCTGGGGGAGTGTCAGTTTCACTGATGCACAGTAAGTTTCTCTATAGCTACACAGAAAATATCAGATTAACAGTGTTTTCCTGTAACCATCACAATGCTACATGCACCATGCATGGGCCCTTCACATGTGACTGTTCTGCTAATAACAATTATTACACTGCATTGCATCTACTTCAGTGTTCTGCAGCATGTGGCAATTTTTGCAATCATCTCCACCCTGTATTTCCCATGACTCTGAAGATAGCTTTTATTATGATAAATATGCAAAGCCTTTATACAGAGATTTTAAAGCCACAGAACTGGTTTTAAGAAGCAAGGGCTGTATGCCAGGTGCACTAAAAAACTTTTTTGGCCAAGTGTGCACTCTGAGCATCAGCATTACACTTTTATTTATTTATTATAGAACAAGAAGCAATGGGCTTAAACTGCAGCAAGGGAGGTTTAGGTTGGACATTAGGAAAAAGTTCCTAACGGTCAGAGTGGTCAAACACTGGGATAAATTGCCCAGGGAGGTTGTGGAATTTCCATCTGTGGAGATATTTACGAGTAGGTTAGATAAATGTCTGTCAGGGATGGTCCAGACAGTACTGAGTCCTGCCATGAGGGCAGGGGACTGGACTCGATCTCTCGAGGTCCCCTCCAGTCCTAGTATTCTATGATTCTATGATTCAATTTACCAGTAGAGCAGGAAAGTTCAAAACTATGTGTATGCTTTTCCCATTTGCCCTCCCCCCCACCTCTCGAAAAGACATTTCTAGAGCAGTGAACACTGAATGCGCTGAGAGAATCACAGATCAGCAAATAAACATTGTATTGCATGCCAGCTCATTTACCTAGAGCATGATTTGAAATTTAGATAAGTCACAGCTCCTAAGAGCAAGGAGTACCATGGCACTGCACAAGCTTCTATATTGTGGAAGCATCAATCCACCCTCAAATGGAGTCACCCTGAACCTCAAAAATGGCACTTAAGAATTTATTCTTTTTAGTCTTTATTTTATAAAAGAAAAGATCAAGTTACATGCTTTACTCAATCCGAGCGTTCTTTAAAGAGACATCAACTTGAAATCAAGTCAGTTTAAAAGTTAATGTCAAAGCAGTTTTGTCTACACCATATCTTTGAGTCTCCATGACAGTTCTGCAGTTTCAAGTTCTTCCCACCCTCCTTTCCCATTAGAGTTTGAAAGATCCAAACAAGGGGAATGGATCACAAAAAAAAAAATCAATCAGTAGAGTGACTACACACAATGCTGTCAAATGTACAAACTCAGCTATAGGAAGACAGTCTCTCTGATCTCTAAATTCCAATAATCTCATGTCTGCTCATAAAAATCATAGGTTAATGTTTCAGAGAAAAGTGCAATTTTTGAAAAGTAAGTACCATTACACAGATAATGTTTGCTATACCACCTGGACAGCGAACTTTAGAGTGGGGATTTAGGAATACAGCCGGTCCCCAACTTATAAACAAGTTACGTACCAAACACAAGGTCGTAACTCGATCTGTTCGTAAGTAGGATTATATTCACTGACGTACAGCCGTGCGGTTTGTAAGTGCGGATTTCGTTTGTAACTCGGGGACCGGCTGTATAGGAGGTTAGCTGTAAATACAAACGGTCGTAAGTCGATGCGTTCGTAACTCGGGGACCGGCTGTATCATATACATTAAACCAGGAATGAGGAAACTTTTTTGAGTCGGGGCCATTGATCCACAGAAAGATCAGTTGGGAGCTGCACACAAGTGAGAAGCAAAACCACAAAAAACCCAAACCCTCCCTTATGTGGCTCCTAACTGAGAGGGAGGAAGACACTCCCCTACATTCCCCTCGCACACCAAGCTTAGGGGAGCCCAGGCTTTTAGATTTTATGTGCTCAAGCCTCATGGGAGGGTAGGGAGGCTGGAGCACCAGTGCAGGCTCCCCAGTGCTGGGGGGGCCCGTGAGCCTCAGGGGCCGGATCCAGGCAAGCCAGGGACTGCATCTGGTCCCTGGGTTTTAGGTTCTTCACCCCTGCATTAAACAATGTTCACCCACTGAAATGCAGCCACATCTGAAGTGGATCACACAAAAACTCTACATAACAGTGTAAGTCAGGAAGTATTAGTGTATTCAATTGAAGCTGTGCTGTCAAAAAATCTAGTAGGCAGAATATAGTTGTCCAAAAGTGGAATTGGCCAAAGCGAAACCACTGATTTGGAGGGGGAAAAAAGCCATGCACCCTTTAATTAAGGCACCTTATCTGAACTTTAATGTTATGTTTAATCCAAAAGATGTCACCTCTAAGAATACCAGTTATTGAATAAACATCGCGTCAGCATCACTCAGAATTTCCTTGGAGAATTCCTACCCGATTATCAACTAGACCCAACACACTTACAATACGATGTACAACACACTTACAAATGACATAATGCTTATCAAACAGCCCTGATATTGAGGGACAAATCCTTGTTTAAAGCATACAGAATGCTCTGGTACTTCTTATTTTTTTTAAAAGAGGTAGCTGCATGAATGTAGGATAATTTCACATAAGATTTGAAATTATAAGAATGGTACACGATTATTTTTATTCTAACTGGAGGAGACAATGCTGGAACCTGAATCTGTACACCAAACAGGAACGTAATCTAAAAAATTAGTAAATCAGAAAAAAGAGAAGAAGGTAAATTTTGCCCCTCAACAGGTAAGCATTGCATACATAGCTACGTGAGCCAGGTTTAGGAGACAGACATGCTTACAACAGAAAAGGGCCATATTAAAGAACAGTGTTAAGGCTTATTGGGCAATGAAGTTTTGTCCTGGTCCCACAATTCTTGCAGGACAGTTGCCACAGATGCAGCAGAACCTCTAGCTGGTGCTTCATCTCACTTACCTGATATTTTGGTGCATTATTGCACTGTGGGAAGCTCCCATTTACTTCTCCATTATGTAGCAAATTATTGTCCACCAGATTCCATCCCCAACTCTGGTCATCGCTGCCCAGAAGCGCTACATAGCCTTGGCACTGCATGGGAGCCCGTTTTGTGGCAATTCCAATTACAGCGACCGTGCCAAGAGGGCCCTCCCACCAAACTTCCCAGGCATGACGACCCTCGCTGAAACCAATCTTCGTCCTTGCCCCATCTGTGCTCTGAGCAATAGGGTTCCGGTGCAACGTGAATCCATTCTTCTTGATGTACACATTCCTGGAGCAGTCATTGGTGCTGAAGGCATGTTGAAAGGCCCGTACCTAAAACCACAGAAAGGGAGAAGGGAATAATCATGAAACGAATTAATGCATTAACCTCTTACAGCTCGTTCCCACCACATTTCAAAGGCTTTTACAAGCCCGGTGTAGGAGGAGCGGCAAAGGCAGGGAGGCCAGCAGGCTCCAGACTCCCCGGGCGGGCGGGAGAGGAGCGCCCCGGGGAGGAGAGCAGGTTGCAGGGCGGCAGAGGAGGACCCCGGGGAGGAGAGCGGGTTGCAGGGCGGCAGAGGAGGACCCCGGGGAGGAGAGCGGGTTGCAGGGCGGCAGAGGAGCGCCCCGGGGAGGCGAGCGGGTTGCAGGAGCGGCAGAGGAGCGCCCCGGGGAGGAGAGCGGGTTGCAGGGGCTGGCAGAGGAGCGCCCCGGGGAGGAGAGCGGGTTGCAGGGCGGCAGAGGAGCGCCCCGGGGAGGAGAGCGGGTTGCAGGGCGGCAGAGGAGCGTCCCGGGGAGGCGAGCGGGTCGCAGGGCGGCAGAGCAGCGCCCCGCGGAGGAGAGCGGGTGCAGGGCGGCAGAGGAGCGCCCCGGGGAGGCGGGCAGGCTGCAGGGCGGCAGAGGAGCGCCCCGGGGAGGCGGGCAGGCTGCAGGGCGGCAGAGCAGCGCCCCGGGGAGGCGGGCAGGCTGCAGGGCGGCAGAGCAGCGCCCCGGGGAGGCGGGCAGGCTGCAGGGCGGCAGAGCAGCGCCCCGGGGAGGCGGGCAGGCTGCAGGGCGGCAGAGCAGCGCCCCGGGGAGGCGGGCAGGTTGCAGGGCGGCAGAGGAGCGCCCCGGGGAGGCGGGCAGGTTGCAGGGCGGCAGAGGAGCGCCCCGGGGAGGCGGGCAGGTTGCAGGGCGGCAGAGGAGCGCCCCGGGGAGGCGGGCAGGTTGCAGGGCGGCAGAGGAGCGCCCCGGGGAGGCGGGCAGGTTGCAGGGCGGCAGAGCAGCGCCCCGGGGAGGCGGGCAGGTTGCAGGGCGGCAGAGCAGCGCCCCGGGGAGGCGGGCAGGTTGCAGGGCGGCAGAGGAGCGCCCCGGGGAGGAGGGCAGGTTGCAGGGCGGCAGAGGAGCGCCCCGGGGAGGAGAGCAGGTTGCAGGGCGGCAGAGGAGCGCCCCGGGGAGGAGAGCAGGTTGCAGGGCGGCAGAGGAGCGCCCCGGGGAGGCGGGCAGGTTGCAGGGCGGCAGAGGAGCGCCCCGGGGAGGAGAGCAGGTTGCAGGGCGGCAGAGGAGCGCCCCGGGGAGGAGAGCAGGTTGCAGGGCGGCAGAGGAGCGCCCCGGGGAGGAGAGCGGGTTGCAGGGGCTGGCAGAGGAGCGCCCCGGGGAGGAGAGCGGGTTGCAGGGGCTGGCAGAGGAGCGTCCCGGGGAGGCGAGCGGGTCGCAGGGCGGCAGAGCAGCGCCCCGGGGAGGAGAGCGGGTCGCAGGGCGGCAGAGGAGCGTCCCGGGGAGGCGAGCGGGTCGCAGGGCGGCAGAGCAGCGCCCCGCGGAGGAGAGCGGGTGCAGGGCGGCAGAGGAGCGCCCCGGGGAGGCGGGCAGGCTGCAGGGCGGCAGAGCAGCGCCCCGGGGAGGCGGGCAGGCTGCAGGGCGGCAGAGCAGCGCCCCGGGGAGGCGGGCAGGCTGCAGGGCGGCAGAGCAGCGCCCCGGGGAGGCGGGCAGGCTGCAGGGCGGCAGAGCAGCGCCCCGGGGAGGCGGGCAGGCTGCAGGGCGGCAGAGCAGCGCCCCGGGGAGGCGGGCAGGTTGCAGGGCGGCAGAGGAGCGCCCCGGGGAGGCGGGCAGGTTGCAGGGCGGCAGAGGAGCGCCCCGGGGAGGCGGGCAGGTTGCAGGGCGGCAGAGGAGCGCCCCGGGGAGGCGGGCAGGTTGCAGGGCGGCAGAGCAGCGCCCCGGGGAGGCGGGCAGGTTGCAGGGCGGCAGAGCAGCGCCCCGGGGAGGAGAGCAGGTTGCAGGGCGGCAGAGGAGCGCCCCGGGGAGGAGAGCAGGTTGCAGGGCGGCAGAGGAGCGCCCCGGGGAGGCGGGCAGGTTGCAGGGCGGCAGAGGAGCGCCCCGGGGAGGAGAGCAGGTTGCAGGGCGGCAGAGGAGCGCCCCGGGGAGGAGAGCGGGTTGCAGGGCGGCAGAGGAGCGCCCCGGGGAGGCGAGCAGGTTGCAGGGCGGCAGAGGAGCGCCCCGGGGAGGCGGGCAGGTTGCAGGGCGGCAGAGGAGCGCCCCGGGGAGGAGAGCAGGTTGCAGGGCGGCAGAGGAGCGCCCCGGGGAGGAGAGCAGGTTGCAGGGCGGCAGAGGAGCGCCCCGGGGAGGAGAGCAGGTTGCAGGGCGGCAGAGGAGCGCCCCGGGGAGGAGAGCAGGTTGCAGCGCGGCAGAGGAGCGCCCCGGGGAGGAGAGCAGGTTGCAGGGCGGCAGAGGAGCGCCCCGGGGAGGCGAGCAGGCTGCAGCGCGGCAGAGGAGCGGCCCGCGGAGGAGGGCTGGCAGCAGGGCGGGTGCAGGGCGGCAGAGGAGCGCCCCGGGGAGGCGGGCAGGTCGCAGCGCGGTAGAGGAGCGGCCCGGGGGTGCAGCGCGGCCCGAGCGGCGGGCGCACCTTGCCCTTGTAGCTGGGCACGTTGCAGAGGAGGTCGGTGCGCAGCGCCTCCTCGGCCAGGCTGCGCGCGGCCAGGCTGCGCCACACCTCGCTGTTCTCGTCGCCGTGCAGGACGCGGTGCCACAGGCGGCACACGAGGGCGCAGCTCCGCAGCTCGCGCAGCTCCAGGTAGGAGAAGACCAGCTCGAGCACGCGCCCGGGCAGCCGCCAGCCCGCCCCGCCCGCCGCCATCGCCCGGCCGGCCGGCCCCGCGCCGACAGAGCCCTGAGGCGGCGCGCGCCAGCCTCGCGCGAAGCGGCGGCGCAGGGGGCGGCGCGAGCCCTGCGCCCGCCCCCGCCGGGCGACACGAGCGGGCGGAAGCGAGCGCAGCGCGCGGGCGGCAGGGGCCGAGCGGGCAGCGCCGGGCGCCGCCGCCCAACCCCCCCGCGCCTCGCCCCCCGCGGCCGGCCCGCGCCCCCCGCAGCGGCTGTGGCGGCCGCTCCGCGCGGGCAGGCGGCCGCCGGAAGCGGCGCCATCTTGGTGAAGGGCAGAGCCCGCCCGGGCCCATGGGAGCGCATGCGCGGCCGCGGGTGGGGGGAACCGAGCGGCGCGATGGGATGACGTCATCGTGCCGCGCCGGAACAGGCGGCGGGAGGGACGCGGAGTGCTTGGTGCGGTTGGAGGTAACGCGGCCTGCGTCCGTCCCGCCCCCCCCCCCCCCGGGCCTTCCCTCCTGCCCCCCCCGGGCCGTCCCTTCAGCCTCCCAGTACATCCCTCCCGCCCACCCCTCCTCCCACAGTGTCCCCCGCGCTCCGCTCAGCCCGGGGCCCCATCGCCGCTCGTTGCTCGCGCTCATCTCCCCGCCGGGCTTCCTGGGTGTGGGCGGGGCCTGTGCCGATACGGGTGTGAATGCAAATCCCGTGTCCATGCAGCGCTGGCAAACGTGCTCCCCGCAAAATCCGAGCAATTCACGCTTGGCTTCCAGTAGAGACTGTGCTTCTTACGTCATGGGGCTGGAATGCCAAACTGCTGAAGCGCTGAATGTCTTTGTGTTTCAGCCATGGCATGTCAATCTGCTTACAACGCGCTTTTCAGCTCCAGCCTACAATGTGACTTATGCAAGTGGCGGGGTGTTTCTAGGTGGATCCATTTGCAGGAGCAGAGCTATAGACGTGCTTGCTGATGACTCCCAACTAATAAGGATAAACATGATCATCAAGCACATTTCAAGTTAGCTGAAGTTCAGGCTCTGAGAAGTCTGAACCAGCCACCAATTAACAATGTAAAGTGTCATTTAAAAAGTTAACTGGTTCAACACTATGTTTGTGTGGGGGCAGCCCCACCGCTTGCAGTGCAGCAGGTTAGCTGGGCTGGAGCAGCCACCTCAGTCTTTTCTCCTTCAGTTCCTCTGCACCACAGATTACTTCTCGAGCTCATATTTAACCCTTGTTCAGCTCTTCTCTGAACTCCACCAATTTACGTCATTCTGTCTTCACAGATAGTCCTTGGTGACTTTTCATTTTTTCCGTATACCATCTTTGGATGTTGTTTCCTTTCTGATGTGTGGGTTCTGCTGTGTATAGCTAAACTATTTCCTTCAGTGTACTGTGATGTTACTTCATGCAAACTCTACCATAAGCATCAAAATAAGCTTATTGTTTAGGAAGACTAGAACTTTGTCTTATACAGTTTTCTTACTCCGTGTAGACAAGTCCCAAGACTTCCTTTCCTGCTGCTCTTTTCAGTAAGTGCATTAGAAACTTTTAACTTGCGTGTTGTGATGGCACGTAGAGACACCAGTCAGAGAGTGGAACCCCATTGTACTGAGTGCTCTGCAGGGGTCATGGCTGAAGTACCTTCCATCTGGACAGCTACTCAAGATTAGCAGACAGTGCTTTAGTATAGTTCAGGAACCAGGCGCAGCACTTCTCATGGTGAAGCAGCAAAGAGGGATGATACAAAATGTCAGTACTGTTTGAGCCCACGTTCCAGTTCACAAGTTTACCTTTACAGGTGTCTGTTTTACCGTAGGGACACTAACATCTCATACAGGACACGTTACTGAGTCAGCCGAGCACATGTGCATTCTTCATGCATCAATTTGTTTTCATTCACAGACTCCCCGAAGAATCATGGCAGTCAAGTGGCGGGATGGACATTCCTCTTCTGTACTGTGCTTGAATGTAAACAAAGACGGTCTGGTGGCTTCTGGAGCAGAGAGAGGAGAACTCTCAATGTGGAACGAGGAAGGGATTCATTTAGAACAGATACAGCTCCCAAGGGCAGATGATGTCACCTGTGTTGTGTTCTCTCCCACCTGCCCCAGCAGGCTGTACACCTCCCACGGCGAAACCATTAGCGTGCTGGATGTCAGATTCCTTAAAGGGCCAGCTGAATGCTTCCATCTGAATGAGGAAGAGATCAATTGCCTCTCAGTGAATGAGACTGACAGTGTCCTGGCTGCTGCAGATGACTCTGGGGCGATAAAAATTGTGGACTTGGAAAATAAGAAAGTCAGCCGGTCCTTGAGGAGGCATTCAAACATCTGCTCCTCTGTTGCCTTTCGGCCTCAGCGCCCTCAAAGCCTTGTGTCTTGTGGACTGGACATGAAGGTGATTTTTATAGTAGAAGGTGGATGATGGCTAGAAAACTTAAATGTCTACTCGATATGAGTTGTTAGATGATATTTGCTGTGCTGCTCCTCCATTCTGGGATTGTTAACATGGCTCTCCAACACTCCTAATGTGGCCCTAGCATAGTAGCCAGAGGTTTGGATTCTCCTGAACTGTTAGTATGTTATCCTGAAATTGGTTCATAATTACATAGTATTTAAATGTGTTCAGCATTATCTCCTATGAAGTCATCAACCTACCCTCCCACCCCATGAAGTAGGTGTTCTTCCCATTTTATAGATCGGGAAATGAAATGGGTCCCTGCAGAGAAAGTATCTGATTCTCAGCACTGTTCTCATTCCCAGTTACATCGGTGTGTTTTCAGTTACATAGCTACAATTGTCAGTTTGTCATGGCTCCCTCTCCCTGATGCCTCCAAACATTCAGGGTGGTCTCTTCACCTCCAGGGTTAAGCCTTAGCTATTCTAAGGAGGGCTGTTTCCGCAGATGTAGTTCTAATGATTTGTTTGGTTTGATTTGAAGGTTATGTTGTGGAACCTGCAGAAAGCTCGCCCACTGTGGACCACGACCCTGCAGGAGACCGAAGCAGAGGAAGTGGGACAACAATCAGCTGGCCAGTTCTTTAACCCTCCCCTCGCCCATTCTCTGTCTGTTGCAGCATGCGGTAATGTCTTTAGTTGTGGAGCTGAAGATGGTAAAATCAGGATCTTCCGAGTAACAGGGGTCAAGTTTGAACAGGAGCTGGGGTTTAAGGCTCACACGCTGGGCGTGTCTCAGGTCCTCTTTTTGCCAGATGTATATTGGCTGCTTTCTGGAGGAAATGATGGAAGGGTGTTACTGTGGGATGTCGGCAGTGAAGCCGGGAAGCAATTGAAGAGTCCTGTGAAATCCATCCACCGGAGGAAGGCCAGAACATCAGCTTCCCCCAAGAGAGGTGGAGAGCCCAACACCATGGTTACAAATGAACATGCCCGAGTTTTACCAAAACTAAGCATAGAACATGGAGAGAAGGTGAACTGGATTTCATGCACAGCGATCAAAGGCTTGAGGAGGGTATTAGTTGCGGACCAGAGCAGCTGTATATCTGTATACCCTCTGAATGCGACCTAGACACACACTGTTTAAGGAAGTCTTGGCAAGCAGCTAGTGGTTTTTTTTAATTTTTGCGAGCTGGCCTCTGTGGTTCCTTACAGAACACTCTCCTCTTGGTTCCCATGGAGAGTAATCTTCCTGTTGCTTAAATAATCCCCAGCTCTTCTGCACGTTTAGAAGTGGCCTGGAATTTGCTGTGGCACGTTATGCACATAAATAACATCACTCCCTATTTCAGTAGGGGAGCTTCTTCACTTCCTTATCTCCTTGTGGGATTGGAAGAAGGTGCATTTTGAATATAGGTGTGACTTGGTTGGAAATGGACCGAGAGGACTTGCAGACACTGAGGCAGCCTCATGCTACAGGTTGTAACATTTTATGTTTCAGTCTGCAAACATTGTGAGAGAGATGGTATTCAGTCGGGAAGAAAATAAATCAGTGGGCATGGTAAGCTTTGCTGAAAGCACAATTGACAGGAGTCCTCCAAACTCCCTGCACTAGAACAACATAATTTATTTTCCTGCTTTGCTTCGTTACCTCTCTAATGCTTTGCTTTCCCCATTTCAAACTTTCTGGTAGTTTAGGCCTAAATGGGACATAATCTGTTCTCTAAGATGCAGCACCTGAAAACGTGGGGTGCAAGCATGTTTGAACTATTTCTAATTTAATATAATGAAGATTACTGAAGTGAGTTAAATAGATTTAAAGCTCATCAAAGTGGGATTTTCAGACAAACAAAATGGTGGGACATTTATTTATTTGGTTTGTCCTTTGATTTCATGTGTCTCAGAGGCAAAAATATCTTTTTAAATCCATCTCGGCAAAACCTTTCTCCCTCCCTGCACTCCTGTTAGCTCTTGTATGGTTACCCTATTGAACCCTGCATGCAAAAGTGTGAAGTTGAGCATTTTCGAACTTCAGTGCAGAGTGTAATAAAAATAGAGGGCCAGGTGCTGCTCTCTTTCTTACAAAAAAGTCTGATTGATGTCAAGGGCTCCTTGCATGAGTATGACAAGCAGGCTTCCACCCTAAATGGACTGTTAGCTTCCTCGTGTAGGGCGATGTGACCAAATGTGAATCCCGTGCCTCTGAAGTTATTTCATAAACTTCACGCTCTTATGGGATGTGCACATAATTCAGAGAGCTTATTTCCCCAGGATGTCCTAAACCACTCGTGTGTTGAAAGTGCAGTACTTTAGTCTGGGAACCAGTAGGGCCAATTCCATTATTTTTGTCTCCTTGATTATACATGCAAAGGAGTGATCTCTGCCCTGAACTTTGAACTTTCTGATATCACTAAAATAAGGTTAATTAATGTTTGTCAGAAGCTTTTTTTTTGGGGGGGGGGGGCGTGGAAACAAGTGGTGAGATAATGGGATAATGGAATGTTCTATTGGAAGAAAAGAACAAACCTATAATTACAATACTTATCGTTCCCCTTTGCCTCCCTGAGTAACCCACTGTGCATCTTGTGCTTCACTAAAGATTAAAAGATTCCTTACAGTTGTGTATGCTTGATCTTGTTTTCTTACCCTCTGCTTTTGAATATGTAACACTCGGACGTTTTGAGGATGACAAAGAAATGCCCACTGTCAGAATGTATCAGGGTCTAGAGGCATCCACGCTATGGCAGTGGGAATCTGTGTGCTGCTCTTATCTTGGTGATCCTCATATCCTGAACAAAAGGCCAGTAAACACACTTCTAGAATTAACTTTAACAATGAGGGCATCTCTCTCACCACTTTAGAGTCCAAGTCCCTCACAGCAATGCAGGAAGCTATGGGAATAGGGTGAGGCTGAGAGAGGTTTGAAGAGATCCAAGAGGGGCAGGCATGGTAGGGCCCAGCCTCTGATTTGAGAATGAAAAGGGGAGTCGGTGATTAATAAATGATAGCAAGCCACATTTGTCTAATTTTTCAGTTCAAGCAATGCTAGTCTGTTGGCGCACACGTGTTGTATCCAGAGTAGCATAAATAAACATGTCGGCTATCAGCTCAAATGTGTGTAGCAACAAAGCTTTGATTCTTCTGATGTCAAATTTCAGTAGCTATCCAGTCATGGATTTTCCAGCATGGAAAGTACATGCATTTTTTTTATGTAAAGCCACTTAGTTTGTGAATACATTTGATGCCAACATTATACACCCATCCCCAGCTGGCCAGTGATGCCAGCTTCTGTTGCACATTTGGATTTTTCTAAACAAGCTCCTTCAGGCTTTCTCCTCTACTACGCCTCCCCCAACAAACATCCACAAAGCTCTCTCTCCTCTACGTTTGTGTCAGACTTCCCTTTGTTACAGGAGCCTACAGAAAATGTGACAGCAGTAGGTGCTGAGACACCACCTATTGTCTGACTCATAGATTTTTGGGGGGCAGTGTAGTCTAGTGGATACAGCCCTAGACTGGGACCCAGGGAGCCTGAGCACTATTTCTGGCAGTGCTACTGGCCTGCTAGGCGACCTTGAGGGACATTGCTCTGTGCCTGTTTCCCCAAAGCGCTTGAAGCTACCGATGAAAAGCACCATATAAAAGCTATTTGCAGTGTTGTAGCCATGTTGATCCCAGGATATTAAGACAAGTGGGTGAGGTAATATTTTTGGATCCATTTTGGTTAGCAAAAGAGACAAGCCTGTCTTTTGCCAACAAAAGCTGGTTCAATAAAAGAGCTACCTCATCCATCTTGTGTCTCTATAAAAGCTGGGTATGTTTGTTCTGTGTTTGTACATCAGCTAGCACAGTGTACTCCTTGTCCATAAATCCTATAGGAATACAACTAATACATCAAGTACAAGCTGAACAGGGCAAGTCATCTTTGTGTCATTTGTGTAAAAGACAACTGGGATGTTTGTTGTGTTGGAGGAGCTGCGCCAGATTCATAATTAAGTAACATGTTTATAGACGTGTTTGTGTGTTTCCAAACTATATTTGGATGTACTAGCTATAAAAAGACCTCTGTGCAATATGACCTTTACCCAGAGTCAGATCTTCTGTCCACGCTGCTGCCGATTGCCCACAAGAGAGAAGATCGAGCCAGGATTCAAGCCTGTTGAATTTGCAATTCTTCTCTTCTTGTTCCCCATGAAGATGACCAAAGAAACTATATCTCTGCACTCCCTGAACGAGACATTAAACAGGTCACAAAGGGTTGTGTGTGTTAGTACTACAAGGAGGAACAGGGCAAGGCTCCTTTGTGCTGGGAAGGGGCTATAGGAAGATGGGGTGAGGGAAGAGATGAACAGCTACTGGAGTGGTGGGTCTGCATGATAGATGAGTCTGTACTTGTTAATTCTTTATGGGAAATAGAGAGGGGATCAAAATGAATGTAGGGGGTGACGGGTCTCAGATCACAAGGAGTCTCTGTGTTTCTCCTTTCTCTCAAAACAACCAACCACCTGTTTTGTGAACAACCATTTGCCCGGTTCGCAGCCATTTACCCCTGTTACCAGATGCATGAGTGCTTCGCCATCAGCCTGAATGCAGCTGCTTGATCCCCAGTCGTAAACTAACTCTTTTTTAAAAGTTTGAGAATGGGCCAGCTGGGAATTCTAATCTATCCATGTTGAACATGTTTGTGTTGTGATATGGTCCAGTTCTGAGCAAGTGTTTTTAGGTGAGCCCAGGACTGGTGAGCTCAGAACCCAGTGAATGTAAAAGAGAAGGACGGGAGTGAGGGAGCCCACGGAAGAAACTTAACTTCATGTTGCCGGGTCTCACACAATCATCTTATTTAATGTGCAGACGGTGTCATTGAAATAGTTCATATTGCAATTAGAAGGGAAGGAAAAACATGGTTGAAAATGCTGCTCTAGTTACTCAAGATGGAGAATACATAGCCCCTTTTCCTGAAAAGCACATATATGGGAGTTCCAGGTCTGACAATTGTGCAAACATTATCTAACAGGAGAGGCTTGAATATGTTTAAAGTTGGTGTCTGCTCAAATAAATGTTGTAGTAAAAGTGGCTGCTGTAAAGCAAATATACTACTGCTGCTGGGATGTACTCACTGGCTGGAAGAGAGAGAGCAATTCTAAAATAGCCTTTTTGTGCTGCAGCTGCTTGGTTCCGCCATGCTTAAAGAACCACCTCTAGACTTGCACTAAGGTGGCAGGAGCGTTGAGAGCCATTGAATGACGCTGCAAACCCTGCATATGATAGTACCCACGTGAAACCAGGGTGTGTAGAGGTAGTGCAGCCCGAGCATTAGCACCTAGAGGGGAGTTTGTAGGGACTGGGAAGTCACCAGGCTGAGGAGGAAAGGAAGAGGCTGGGTTTAAGTATTGTAGTACTACTAGAAGATTTGCTTTGCATTGCTGGGACTCTTAACTCAATTTTTGTGTGGCAGAAAATAAAATGAAAATGTCCATGCTTCATTGAAATCATTGGGCTAGGGAGGAGGGGTTCAGGGTGCTGGCTGTCCCAGGAAGAGAGGCTGACCTTCGCCTATTCTCACTGCAGCAGCTTGAGGCCAGGTGAGAAACGCCCCTTCACGGCTGCTGTAGCTCCAGCAGGCAGAGCGGGAGGAGGGTGCATGTCCCCTGGCTGGGGCAGGTCCAGGTTCATCTGCCCCTGAGCTCCCCAGCCAGAGTGAGGAATGCAGCAACCTGGGCACTTTCCCTTGGCTCCCTGTAATGTTCCTATACAAATGGGGTGGGAGATTCAGCCTTCCCACCCTCTTTAAAGGGTGCATGAGGGGTGGGAGACTCAGGGCTGGTGCAGTCCCAGGCAAAGGGGCATCCCACAGTCAACCCCTTTCACCTGCCTGGTGATTGTCTCTCCTCTGAAGGGGTTTAGGAGAAGCAATCCCAGTCCAGGCACATCCCATTGTCCTGGCACAACCAACCCCTGCCCTTGCTTTAAGTTACGATAAGAGGAAGCTGCCTGCCGAACGTGGTGGGCCT
The DNA here is from genome assembly GCF_049634645.1 of Pelodiscus sinensis. NCBI lineage: Eukaryota > Metazoa > Chordata > Testudines > Trionychidae > Pelodiscus > Pelodiscus sinensis. Next base: position 546,631 of record NC_134720.1, on the reverse strand, counting down.
AACTCCTGCCATTTAGGAGTTCTTGAACAGACAGGCACACACACATATAGGCCAACTCAATATAAAGTAGATTTAAATATTAAGTAGTGGTGGATTTTATACAGCGCTGACTTACGTGTCATGTAGGATTAATTTGGGTCCTCAAATGAAACCCCCAAGATTAGACTGTACTTGATAGGTCACGAATAGCAGGTACAGAAGCTCTCCTAGTAAGAATTAGGGTGTCTGATGCATTAATTCAGATAGCCTTGACAGCCTGTGAAGAAGACTATGCGATGGCTTCTAAAGGCACCCAGACTACATCAAGCAACTGAAGCTCAACTGGCAAATAATTGCAAAAGGAGTCAGGAGGACTTCTAAGTAAAATGGAGAAATCTTAAATTGGATCTCAAGTTAGTCATAATGCAGCAGATGTGGAGTCTTCTTTCTGTGCAGAAGTTGAGATATGTTGATTCTAATAATATGAGTGGTTCTTATATTCCACAGGGTGGAAAACAGGCTGCAGACCTTGGAGTCTCAGTTCAAAGAGCTGAACTCCTCCATGGAGAAACTGACCCAAAAGCTGCAGTTTCAGGGTGAAACCCTGGAGAAGCAGGTGGATCAGGATGAGATGTGGACATCCTTGCTGGAGGACAGGTATGCCACAAAAGAAAAAGAACCAGCTTAGTTTTCACTATGCACCAGTTGGGACTTGGGAGACTAGAGAATTGAGAAATCTGTAACATTCTACACATGCCAGTGACGGTGAATAGAATCTATATTACACGTCTACATTGCATCTCTCTTGTGCAAAAGCCTATGCAAATGAAGCACAGATTAGCATATTGCTGTGTTTCATTTGCATAATTAATTAGGGGCCGTTTTTGAACAGGAGGCTTTTGCACAAAAAGGTATCATCTACACTGCTCCTTTTTGCGCAAAACCCCCCTCTTGTGCAAGAGCCATTCTTCCTGAAAGAAAGCTCTTGCACAGGAGGGGGGTTTTGTGCAAAAACGGCCCCTAATTAATTATGCAAATGAAGCACAGCAGTATACTAATCTGCACTTCATTTGCATAGGCTTTTGTGCAACAGGGATGCAATGTAGACATAGACTGAGTACAATGAACATAACTCTTTGTATATCCAAGATGTGGCTTTGAATTGCCTGTTAATGCAAGAGACTAGTTTGTTGATATTGGCAAGACAAATTCCATTCCAAGTGCAAAGACTTTTAAAAACACTTCAAATATGCACGTAATAATATTGTATCTTAAAAAACCCATACCATTTCTAAGAATATCAGAGACACCATATGCTCTTTCAAAACTTCTCAGATAACTGTGTCCCACTGTAAGCAGTAACAATCAGAATCTCATTAATGCCCTGGTTTTTGTTCTGTTGGCGAATAAGGACAAAATTCATATTTCGGTGCTTGAAATTAAGGCTCCCATACTTATATTTAGATGTCTAAATAACTGGCTTTTTATTAAAAAAAAAAAAAAAAAAGTACCAAGAAACCCCTGGACAGCAATGGCAGCTGCAGAAGTAGTACTGAGTGGACTTTTAAGTTGTGAAGTTTTATATTGTGTATTTTTTAATACAACTAATTTTAGTATATAAGCCTACATCTGTAAGTTCAACTATTATGATAAAGACATTGCACCATGGTACTTAGGTTAATTGAAAAATATAATTTCTTTGGTTTATACAGTGTTAAGTATTTGTAATAAAAATAGTGAGCACTGTACATTTTGTATTCTGTCAATTATGAAATCAATGTATTAAAAACATAGCAAATACCCAAAATTATGTAAATAGTGTTCTCTTGTTTAACAGCATGATTAAATACATGATTGTGATTAATTTTTAATTGTGTGATTAATGTTTTAACTGCTTGACAGTGATTGCTAGGGCTTTTAGAGACCACTAGAACACTTATTGCCTAAATGGGAATGAACTGAAGTCTCTGGGAAGTATTTTTGTCTGAGAAGTGGTTTATGTGTCTCCATCTCCCTGGCAGGTTCACTTCTGTGGAGATAAATCTTTTCTACAGCATTGTCAGTGAAACGCTTTGCGACTTGCATTCCCGTGTAAGAGTGAAGCTGCCCGATCTGGCGGGAGGCCTCCCCACCTTAGCCTCTGTCATGAGGCGCAAAACCAAGAACCAGAGAATCCGGCTGGTATGGGAAGCAGTGCTGGAGCAGCTAGGGCTGCAAGACGGGGACGTGCTAACTTTGTGCACCTTTTTCCTCGTGCACTGCCCTGAAGCGCAGCACAGCCCGGCTGGCCAGGGACACCAATGCACCAGCGATATCAGTGCAGTGATCGGCTCGGCAGTGCACAACCCGATGCTCCGGGAGAGCCTGCTGCGCGCTGCGCGGGTGGCGGAGACTGGCAGAGCGCAGCGGGGTCCCGGCCAGGCAGCAGCCCCCGTCCACACACCCTGTGTTGTGGGCTCGCACCCCCTGCGCCCACCAGGACCTGACCCAGCAGCCCCCGTCCACACACGCTGTGCGGCCGGCTCGTACCCCCTGTGCCCACCAGGACCTGACCCAGCAGCCCCCGTCCACACACCCTGTGCGGCCGGCTCGTACCCCCTGCGCCCACCAGGAGAGGGTCCAGCGGAGGGCAACCAAAATGATTAGGGGGCTGGAGCGCATGACCTATGAGGAGAGACTGAGGGAGTTGGGTCTGTTTAGTCTGCAGAAGAGAAGAGCGAGGGGGGTTTGAGAGCAGCCTTCAGCTTCCTGAAGGGGGGTTCCAAAGAGGCTGGCGAGAGGCTGTTCTCAGAGGGGGCGGATGGCCGAATGAGGAGCAATGGGCTCAAGTTGCAGTGGGGGAGGTCCAGGGTGGATATTAGGAAAAACTCTTCCCTAGGCGGGTGGGGACGCGCTGGGCTGGTTCCCCAGGGAGGGGTGGAGTCTCCATCCCTAGGGGGTGTCAGTCCCGGCTTGGCACGGCCCCGGCCGGGTTGGTTGGTGGGATCGGTCCTGCCAGGGCAGGGGCCGGACTCGGTGCCCCTGCGGTCCCTGCCAGCCCTGGGCTCTATGACCTGCCCCGCAGCAGCGCCCCGAAGGGTCCCCGCCCCCGCACTGCGGGGGCCGCTCCCAGCCTGGCCGCGCGCCCCGTCTGCCAAGAGCGAACGCAGCCCTCGCGGGCAGCCCCGAGCCTTCGCGCCCCTCCCCCCGCTAGGGGGCGGGGCGGCGGGAGCTGGGACACCCGGAAGCGCGGCCGCGCGCGCTGACCGTGACGTCATCCCGCCGTGGCGGGAGGGCGGCTGCGAGGCCGTTGGGCTCGCGCGGCCGGGCCAGGCCGAGGCGGACGGTGAGTGTCCGAGTGCGGCTCCGAGCGCGCGCTGCCGCGTCACCCCCCCGGGGAGCCCCGCCCCCCTCAGCGCCCCAATTCCCGCCCCCCTCAGCCCTGCGCCCCAATTCCCGCCCCCCCAGCCCTGCGCCCCGCCCCCCTCAGCGCCCCAATTCCAGCCCCCCTCAGCCCTGCGCCCCGCCCCCCTCAGCGCCCCAATTCCCGCCCCCCCAGCCCTGCGCCCCCCCTCAGCGCCCCAATTCCAGCCCCCCTCAGCCCTGCGCCCCGCCCCCCTCAGCGCCCCAATTCCAGCCCCCCTCAGCCCTGCGCCCCGCCCCCCTCAGCGCCCCAATTCCAGCCCCCCTCAGCCCTGCGCCCCGCCCCCCTCAGCGCCCCAATTCCAGCCCCCCTCAGCCCTGCGCCCCGCCCCCCCTCAGCGCCCCAATTCCCGCCCCCCCAGCCCTGCGCCCCCCCTCAGCGCCCCAATTCCCGCCCCCCTCAGCCCTGCGCCCCGCCCCCCCTCAGCGCCCCAATTCCCGCCCCCCCAGCCCTGCGCCCCCCCCAGCCTGCGCCCCGCCCCCCCAGCCCTGCCACCGCCCCCCTCAGTGCCCCAATTCCCGCCCCCCCCAGCCCTGCGCCCCGCTCCCCTCAGCGCCCCAATTCCCGCCCCCCTCAGCCCTGCGCCCCCCTCAGCGCCCCAATTCCCGCCCCCCCAGCCCTGCGCCCCCCTTGCACCCCGACGCCCTCCCAGTGCCCCTCACCTCTTCCTGCATCCCAGTGCCCTCCCGTTCCTGTGCCCCTTTCTGCACCCAGTGCCTAGAACTGGTATCCTACATCTCTGATTGGGCCCTGAGCGCCTTGCTGCATGCCAGCTCTGCCCCAGCCCAGATCCCCTTCACACACCCTGGACCTCTCGTTTCTGGCCCCACTCTGGAACCGTATAGCTGCTTGTCCTTGCTGAAGGCATCAGCTAGCTTTGAAAGTGTAGCTGTAGGTACTGTCTCCCACAGCCCTCTTGCCAGCAAGTTGGAGATGTATGGTTTGGCTGAATGGACTGAGGTGGCTAGAAAGCTGGCTAGATCATCGGGGTATAGATAGCGATTAATGGCTTGATGTATGGTTAGCAGCCAGTATCGAGTGGCGTGCCCCAGGGGTCAGTCCTGGGTCTGGTTTTGTTCAACATCTTCATTAGTGATCTGGGTGAGGGATGGATTACACCCTTACCAAGTTTGTGGATGATATTAAACTGGGGGGAGAGGTAGAGACGCTGCAGAGGAGGGATAGGGTCCAGAGTGACTTCAACAAATTGGAGCATTTGGGCCAAAATAAATCTCCCTTTCAGCAAGTGCACAGTCCTACGGTTAGGTCAGAAGAATCCCATGCACTGCTACAGGCTGGGGACTTACTGGCTAATGGTGTAGTAGGAGCCTTGCCACCAGATTGAGGAAAGTGTTTATTCCCCTCTATTGAGCACTAGTAAGGCCACATCTGGAGTATCCCCCCACTACAGAAAGGGTGCGGACAAATTGGAGCGAGCTCAACAGAGAGTAGTGGCAGATGACTAATCAAGGAGCAATGGTCTCAAGTTGCAGTGGGGGGGAGGTCTAGGTTGGATGGTAGGAAAAACTCTTTCACTAGGAGGGTGGGGAAGCACTGGGATGGGTTCCCTAGGGAGACGGTAGACTCCATCCTTAGAGGTTTTTAAGTCCAGGCTTGACAAAGCCTTGGCTGGGGTGATTTAGTTGGGACTGGTTCTGCTTTGAACAGGGGGTTGGACTAGCTGGCCTGCTAAGGTTTTCTGAAAATGCAAGTAAATATATCCACTACGCTAATCTCCTTGGACGAAATGCTTCGTGACCCCCAAAAAGAATTCAAGTAGATTGGTTAGGCATGATTTCTCATATAAAAAATTATGTTGACTCTGTGTCTGACCGTTCTGATTTTTACTATAGTTTCAGCCAGTGTGCCTGGTACTGAAGTTACCTTACTGGCCTATAATTTCTGGTAAGGATGTTAGATACCGTGTAATTGAATAATTGTGTAACCGCACGAAATATTACATAAGAACATAAGAACGGCCGTACTGGGTCAGGCCAAAGGTCCATCTAGCTCAGTAGCTTGTCTGCCGACAGTGGCCAGCACCAGGTGCCACAGAGGGGGTGGACCAAAGACAACGATCAAGTGATTTGTCCCCTGCCATCCATCTCCAGCCTCTGACAAACAGGGGCCAGGGACACCATTTCTATCCCCTGTTGTACAATTATTATCAGTTACACAATTATACGATAGTCCCCGGGGGTGGGCTGGCAGCCATTGTGCTCCTGGCCCCACTCCCAGTGAGCCCCCTACCACCGCATGCTGCTGTCCCTGAGCCATCCTACCTGCTGCCCTGCACTGCTGCCTCTGATACAGAGACTGTGCTGACATCCCATAGATCAGCCTCTGTCCGCAGCAAGCCTGGGCCCACCACAGACAGAGGCTGCCCTACGGCAGCAGCCCCTGTCTGGGGTGGGGCCTGAGCTCCCCGCGGAGTAGCCTCTGTCCGTGGTGGATCCGGGCTCGGATTAACCAGTAAACCCAGGCTTATTGGTTAATCCAGGGGTTCTCAAACTTTTGGATGCCGTGACCCCCCTCTAAGTTGCTTGCGAACCCCCGGAGGGTCGGGACCCACAGTTTGAGAAACGCAGACTCTATCCTAACATCACTACTCAGTACCTTTTCCATTTCTAAAATATATTTTGTTATATGAGGCAACTAGAATGCATGCAGTATCCAAGGTGTGGCTGTACCATGGGTTTATATAATGGCGTTAGGATTAGGGATGTATGTGAGTAGTCGAGTCAAGTTCTCGACTACTCACTCTTCCCCTTGCTGCCTCTTAAAAGCCGATTCCCCCCAGCACACTCTCCACAGTGCTGCCTGCCCCCTCCCACTGCCTCTGTCAGAGGTAGTTGGGTGTGGTAGGGGAGGCTGCTCTGGCAGTGGCCCCTGCCTATGGGGGTCCCAGTGGGGATCTGGACCCCCCCATGGACAGGAGATGCTTCCAAGAAGCAGCCTATGTCTGCGGCAGCCCAGGCTGGCCATCGGCAGGGGCTGCCCCAGCAGCAGGCCCTGTACACAGTCAGCCCGGGCTGCCACAAACAAGGGCTGCACACCTGGACCAAGCAGTCCCAGCTTGTGCCAGTCTGGGACTGCAACACCTCTGCATTTTAAATGTTGTAAGAGCCTCTTGGCAGCTCCGGGAACTACCCCTGCTGCAGCTCTGCAGAGCGGTTCCCCTTATTGACTAATTGTGTAGTTGATACGAATTGTAATGCCGCTTGTGGGATGAGGAGTATGCTTAACATGTATGTGAGAAGTCAAGCCCATTCTCCTTATTTCCTTTCCCCATCTCCTCAAGGAAGGTATTGGGATTTTCACCATGATGATTTTCCTTCATTAAATAGCAGATGAAATTCATTGTTGATAAATGCAAAGTAAACCACATTGGAAAACATAATACCGACTCTATGTACAAAACCATAGGATCTGAATTAGTTATTGCTGTGGCCCCTAGAAATTCACAGGTATGAAAAAAGCTTCATGGACAGTGGAATATGATCTTCCCTATGAAATAAAGATCCCAGCTGCTAATCTCCACCAGTGACTGAAACGTCCTATTCCCCTACAAGGGCCTCGCACAGGGAAGGTCAGACCCACCTCTGAGATCTCCTTGACTGCAGGAAGCACTATCACTGCAGCTCTCACACCCCTCTTAACTGCCCTGGGGGCTGCAGCGTTAGCTGTCATATGCACACCACACCTGAGGTAGCTGCAGTTTGAGCTGTCACCCCCATGCGGACAGACTGCAGTTCCAGCTGTCAGCTGCCCACTGGTGCGGGAAACTGCCAGAACCAGACCTATGGTAACTGCTCAGTCCTCCCATTTGGGCTGCTAGTGGCTTTAAGAAATGAGTGCCCAGCCAGTAGTCTTCCTCTCTGGCTGCCCATTTGTAAAGGCAATGCCCCTGCCAGCAGCAAGTCCCCTTGAAACCCTCCATCCTGACGGCCTTTTGGTTTGGGACCCACATGGTTACAACACTCTGAAATGTCAGATATAAACATTGGGAAAAAAAGTGAAATTGACTAATTTCATCATCCCATCCCAGGCTGTAAAAGTGGCCAAAATGAAGCAGGAATTGACGGGGGGGAGGAGGGGATAGGATGTGATGGGAAAGGTTTTTTTCATCCCATCTAGTAGATACATGTACATTCTCAAGCCCTGTGTGAATTTTTTTCATATTTTGGAAGACTATAATAGAGCATTCAGCATTTGTGCAAAACTTTGCAGTTCATTTCCGAGCATTGTGTAACATGGGTTGCTTATGTAGTCTTAGTTATTTTGGGTTGATAAATGACTTTGAGAAGGATTTCCAGTTTACTCTGCAAATCTGGAATCTTGGTGGTGATGAACAAAAATATCCGATCAAGAACACATTTTAATAGCTCAAGACTTTGAATATATTTTTCAGCGAACATTTAAACTCTGTTTTAAATTGTATTCTTGATAGTACCAAGTAAGAAACGTGTTGGGGTTTTTTAAAATTTTAGCTGCAGATGCTGATGTATCTTTCCTTCCTTTACTTAGATTCAAAATGTCGAAGAAAGATGAGGCTCCGCTTTCCTTAACTGACTGTCTTTGCCAAATCTGCATGGAAATTTTTGTGGAGCCAGTGACCCTGCCATGCAACCACACTCTCTGTAATTCTTGTTTCCAATCAACAGTGGAGAAGGCAAGTCTGTACTGCCCCTTTTGCCGCCGGCGGGTCTCTTCTTGGGCACGATATAATGCCCGCAAAAATACTCTTATCAATTGGGAACTGTGGGAAAGGATTCAAAAGAATTACCCAGAAGAATGCCAACGCAGAGTTAATGGACAGGATCTGGAAGAGGACCGTAAGTAAACTATTTGTCTTGTATCTGTTTGTGCCATAGCAAAGTAATTGGTATTAATGAGTTTGGATGTCATGAAGTGAGATCATAAAGTATTTGCTTGCCTTTGCCAGTCCCTGTTTCTGGCCCTGCTTCCTCTCTGACTCCTTCCCATTTCACAGATCCTTTCCTCAGTTTGGCACTTGTAGAAGGGAATGGGCTGGGTCTTCTCCCCTTCACCTCCCTATCTCCCGCCTTCCCTGGGGTTGTCCCCCCTCTGGTGACAGTTTCCATTCTCTGACTTGTTTCCCTCTTGTAGATCTCCTGATCCCCTCTCTCCTTTGGCTCGTCCAGGCCCCTAATTCCTTTTCCCATCTCTCTCCCCCGGCTTGTAACCAGATGAATAGGGGTCAATACGGGATTCACCAGGCTCGAGCCAGTCTCTGACACATGGCTGAACAGGACATTGGGCAGCACCTCGTGCTTCTTTGCAGGATGAAAAGGCTTCTCTGGAGCAATGCATCAGATCTTAGGATCATCCAGCAAAGCACCGAGCCTGGGAAGTGAGACCTGCTATGACCAGGGGACATTCACTGTGCCCCTATGCAGAGAGAAGGTGCTGCTGGGGCCCATTCACCCAGCAGCTTTCTCTCTGCAGATGGTCTCCTCCCCTTGCAGTGTCCTCCTCCTGCCACAGGGAGCAGCAGCTGCTCTCCCTTCAGTTCCTGGCCTTGCCACAGGCCACTCAGGGAGCAGTAAGGGGCTGAAACACAGCTTCCCTGCTGCCTTTGAGTAAGTCAAAAGTGTGGTAGCCTCTTAACGCCCCCATGCCCTCATGTAATCAAGTACTGCTTGTGCTCCTAGTTGCATACATACGGTCACTCTGGGCTTCCAGTTGAATTCCTTCAAAGACAATATGTCAGGAAACAAGCTTAGCAAATAATTTTGTTGTTCATAGTAACTTGTAGTCTTAAAGCTCTTGAGCATTACAGGTCTTTGAAAATAACAAAAATCCTGAGAGGCACTCTTCCCAAGTCTGAGTTCCCCTTCTTGTGAGTCTGTTCATTCATCAGCGTTGCAGGCTGGGCAGAGGGCTTCCTGCTGTCTCTCCTGTAAGTCTGCCATATGTGATATCAGCCTCCCACACAGAGCAGAACCCAGCTCTTAAGTAAGGCCTGTCTGTGCACCATGTGCTCAAATCACAAATTCCAGAGAGAAGTGTCATGTTTGGACCCACACTTCTGACCTCTGTGTGGAGACCATTGTTCTATAGCATTCCTTCTGACACTCCCCCGCTGACCCCAGGCTCCATGCTGCACTACCACTTCGAAATGCCAGGCTCCACGCACCGCACGCCGTGCCTCTCAGCTGATCCCAGCAGGGTTCTTGCTACATTTCAAAGGTGGAGGCACCCTTATTGACTAATCAAATAGTTGATGCAAATTACGTCGACTGTTCAGTTAGTTGATTATTCTAATTTAACATCTTTATAGTTCTAATCACTGTGGGAACCTTCAGAGCCTAATTTCACAAAATTTCAAACAAGTATTCAAGGCATCATATCCTTCTTGAAGAAGGAAGAAATGCCTAATTCTGCTGCTTTGAAAATAATATTCTTGCAAGAATCTCACTTGTCGATTGGTTGCCATCAGAGCTTGAGTGGCTTACCTCAATTGATACTTTTCTTGTGGTGTGTGTAGGGTTTTTTTTTTCCCCTTCAAAAAAGAAACTGACATCTGAGGGCACTATTGAGCAGTATTGAATGGGAATATTCCTGTTGTCGATATGTGGGGTGAAGCCCTGAAGTATTTTAGCTTTGACATTTCTATCCAGTCAAGAGCTTTTATCCTGTAAACCGCTTTAAAGCAACAAAATGACACACAAAAGAGGGCACTGACTCTTTTTTTCCCCTTGAAGGTCAACTTTAAGATCTCAGCATTTCATATTGCACTATCTTGCAATATAAGGAAACCTGGCCATTTTCCTCATAAAGGGTGAGGGAAACTGGAAGTGATTAAGGGAAGTGCATTTGCTTTTTCAGTGAATTGGAACATGCTGCATGTTCCCACGAGATGGACATAATTGAATTAAGGTGCAGTATTGGCTATTGCTGTGTTCTGCATGTTTTAGGTTTAAGTTAAACTAGGATAATATGAAATTGTAATGGGCTATGGTATAAAAAGAATCTATGCAAATTTGAGCTATCTAAAGTGATTATTTTGTTTTTCCTACTTTTTCTCTTTTTACTCCTCTTTTTCTCTGGATTAGTTTGTATATCCCAACCACTGCATCAGCTAAGCAAGCCTGGGGAATTGAGACAGGAATATGAGGCAGAGATTAGCAAGGTAAGTCTCAAAAATCCTGTTTAAAGTGGTAACTACCTTAAGTATTGAGCTATTTGAATCTTGTATGTATAGGATTACTCCAGTATTTGACATCTTAATTAGAGTAACTTTCCTCTTATTTCTTTTAAAATGGAAGGTAAGTATAGTGTTGTGGGGGGAAATTAAAGAAGACAGACCTACGAAAATGGTTTGAGGTTTGAAAATGCACCTTCCAGTGATAGACTTGAGTTCAGCTTTTCTTACTGAAGAGAAGGTTAGGAGATCACTTAGAATTATAAAGATGGAAGAGACCTCAGGAGGTCAACAAGTCTAGCCCCCTGCCCAAGGCAGGACCAATCCCAACTAAATCAACCCAGCCAGGGCTTTGTCAAGCCAAGACTTAAACACCTCTAGGAGATTCCACCACCTCCCTAGGTAACCCATTCCTGTGCTTCTGCACCTCCTAGTGAAAGAGTTTTTCCTAATATCCAATCTAGACCTCTCCCACTGCAACTTGAGACCATTGCTCCTTGTTCTGCCATCTGTCACTACTGAGAACAGCCTCTCTCCATCCTCTTTGGAATCTCCCTTCAGGAAGTTGAAGGCTGCTCTCAGATCCCCCCCTCACTCTTCGCTTCTGCAAACTAAACAAACCCAAATCCCTCAGTCTCTCCTCATAGGTCATGTGCTCCAGCCCCCGAATCATTTTGGTTGCCCTCCGCCAGACCCTCTCCAATCCTTTCTTAGATCTCCACATCCTTTCTATAGTGAGGGGCCCAGAACTGGATACAGTACTCCAATGTGGCCTCACCAAAGCCAAATAAAGGGAAATAATCACTTCTCTGGATCTGCTGGCAATGCTCCTCCTAATGCACCCTAATATGCCATTAGCCCTTTTGGCTACAAGGGAACACCACTGACTCATATCCGGCTTCTCATCCACAGTAATCCCCAGGTTCTTTTCTGCAGAACTGCTACTTAGCCATTCAGTCCCCAGCCTGTAACAATACTTGGGATTCTTCCGCCCCAAGTGCAGGACTCTACACTTGTCCTTGTTGAAACTCATCAGATTTCTTTTGGCCCAGTCCTCTAATCTGTCCAGGTCACTCTGGACCCTATCCTTGCCCTCCAGCATATTTACCTCTCCCCCTAGCTTAGCGTCATCTGTAAACTTGCTGAGGGTGCAATCCATCCCCTCATCCAGGTCATTAATAACAATGTTGAACAAAACCAGTCCTAGAACAGATCCTTGGGGCACTCAGCTGGAAACTGACCACCAACCTGACATCGAGCCATTGATCACTACCCGTTGGGCCCAACAGTCTAGCCAGCTTTCTATCCATCTCACAGTCGATGTATCCAATCCATATTCCCTTAACTTGCTGGCAAGAATATTGTGGGAGACCGTATCCAAAGCTTTGCTAAAGTCAAGGTATATCAGATCCACTGACTTTCCCACGTCCACAGAGCCGATTACCTCACCATAGAAGCTAATCAGTTTGGTCAGGCACAACTTGCCCTTCGTGAATCCATGTTGTCTATTCCTCATCACTTTCCCTTCTTCCAAGTGCTTCAAAATGGATTCCTTGAGGATCCCCTCCATGATTTTTCCAGGGACTGAGGTAAGGCTGACTGGTCTGCAGTTCCCTGGATTGTCCTTTTTCCCTTTTTTAAAGATGGGCACTACATTTGCCTTTTTCCAGTCATCTGGGATCTCCTGATCTCCACGAGTTTTCAAAGATAATGGCCAAAGGTTCCACAATGACATTTGCCAACTCCCTCAGTACCCTCGGATGCATTTAATCCAGGCCCATGGATTTGTATATGTTTAGCTTTTCTAAATCATTCCTAACTTGTTCTTTCCCCACCAAGGGCTGTCCACCTCCTTCCCATACTGCATTGCCTAGTGCATTTGTCTGGGAGCTGACTTTGTCCATGAAGACAGAGGCAAAGAAAGCATTGAGTACTTCAGCTTTTCCCACATCATCTGTCACTAGGTTACCTCCCTCATCCAGTAAGGGCCCCACACCCTCTCTGATCACCGTCTTATTGCTAACATGCCTGTAGAAACCTTCCTTGTTATCCTTCGCATCCCTTGCTAGCTGCAATTCCAATTGCGCTTTCACCTTCCTGAAAATTCCCCTACATTCTCGAGCAATATATAATCCTCCCTAGTCATCCATCCAAGTTTTCACTTCTTGTAAGCTTCCTTTTTGTGTTTAAGCTCACCAAGGATGTCCCTGGTAAGCCAATCTGGTCGCCTACCATATTGGCTTTTCTTGCTGCGCATTGGGATAGTTTCTTCCTGTGCCTTTAATAAAGCTTCTTTAAAATACTGCTAGCTCTCCTGGACTTCTTTCCCCTTCATGTAAGCATCCCAGAGAATCCTTCCCATCAGTTCTCTGACTTGATCATGATGTACAAGAAGCTACCCAGGGAAAAGGCCTTTGACACTACTGGACTCTTTAATCTAACATACAAGGGCATAACAAAATCAAACTGGACAGTCCCTACGTAAAAGACTAAACGGAGACAAATCAGATATCAGGAATGGCAATACACAAAAATCTGTAGGAGAACACTTCAATCTCCCTGGACACACAGTAGCAGATTTAAAAGTAGCCATCCTGCACCAAAAAAACTTCAAGACCAGACTTCAAAGAAAAACTGCAGCACTACAATTCATCTGCAAATTTGATACTATCAGTTTAGGATTAAACAAAGACTATGAATGGCTAGCTAACTACCAAAGCAGTTTCTCCTCTCTTGGTGTTCACACCTCCATGTCAGCTGCTAGAATTGGGCCTCATCCTCCCTGACTGAATTAACCTCGTTATCTCTAGCCTTACTCTTGATTGGAACTCTTTTCTTATGCCTGTATATTTATACCTGCCTCTGGAATTTCCATTACATCAGGGGTTCCCAAACTTTTTGACATTGAGGACCAGTAAATCCATTCATGGGCTTTTGGAGGACTGGTAACATTTATTTGCATATTCATTAAGCAAATGATGAATATGTAAATAATTTTTCTGGTCCTCCCAAATCCCCCAGTGCCAACTTTAGCAAAGCTTTTGATACAGTCTCCCACAATATTCTTGCCAGCAAGTTAAGGGAATATGGATTGGATTAATGGACTATAAGATGGATAGAAAGCTGGCTAGACCAGAGTTTCCCAAACTTTTTACTTTAGTTGGAACCCGTTTTTTTTCAGTACCATTTTTTGCAGCCCAAAAATATAAATGCATATTAAAAAAAAAGAAAAATGAAAATGGTCACTGTTTATTATTTATTCACAATAATAATAGTACATAATATAAATCTTGATATAAAATACTGCTTAACTTATTGTTATTACCTTAATTACAATTTAACCAGTAGAATTTTAACAGTTGTAAAGTTTGTTTATTTATAATTTAATGAGTTGAATTTAAGTCATTTATTATGTGTGCACTTAATAGCTTTTAAATAACTAAAAAGAGAACTAATGGGAAGGGTGATGTTGTTTTGCATCACATAGCAACTTTGTCAGGAGCAAAAGAAGAAAGTTTTATCCTCAAATCTGGTTCGACATTCAATCTATTTCTATATTTATTTTTGAAGAAAACCAAAGACGAGAAACTAGTTTCACACTTATACATCGTGACAAAAGGCATTAAGAATTTGACTGCTTTCTCAGATAAATGTGAATATGCATTTCTACAGCTCAACCAAAAATCAGTCAAGGAGAGTTTATCAAAGTTCTTTTTTAAGGCAGAGTCACAGAAAAGTTCAACTAATGAATCCACTTCTGATGCATTCAGTTGTAATATTTCTTCATTTTTGGGGTCAACATTAAATGGGTTCTTAATCCACATTTTACTGGTGTCAATTGGAGGAAAATATTCATTTAAGCTTGATGTTAGCCCCAAAAGATGTTGTTGGATTGCTGCAGAAATCGCATCTGAGATATTAGTTTCAGCATACTTTTCTTGTAATTCAGTTAAAGTATAATCTTGTTAACTTGCTGTGCCCACAAACTTTAATTTGTTTTTTAATTGTTGCCTCAACTTTTTTGTGAACTTTGAAAATATTAATTTTAGTGCCTTGTAAATTCAGACTTAAGTCATTTAAAAGACAAAATATATCACGTAAGTAAGCCACCATTGTTAACCAATCAAATTCATGAAACCTGTCTTTAAATGTAAATATAACATCTTTTGCCAATGGAGGGTGTGGCTCCAAGAACAATAAAACTTCATCCTTCATTTCAAAGAGTCGTTTCAAAATGTTTCCTTTCGACAGCCATCGAACCTCACAGTGTACTAAGAGATGCTCATGTTCACTTCCTAATCCATTGCACAAAGCAATAAAAATTCTGGAATTCAAAGGATGAGATTTTATATAATTTATAAACTTCACATTCTTGAAGAGTGGAACTCAAAAGTGATGGCATAGTTTTCTCAGCTGGTGCCTCTCTATGAATACTACAGTGCACCCATGCACAGTCTGGCGCTACAGCTCGAATCTGCAGGACAAGCCCAGTGCGAGACCGGGCCATTGCTCGAGCTCCATCACTGCTCAGTCCAACACATTTTTTCAATATCGCTTTGAATAATAAAATCATCGATTAGCTTAAAAATTTCGGCAGCCATTGTTCTTGTTGGAAGTGGTTTATAAAATAAGAGATCTTGAATGGAGCTTTCATAATCATATCTAACAAAACACATCAAATTGGCAGCGCCAGCTATATCAGTGCTTTCACCCACTTGTAATGCAAAAAATTCACTAGCCTTTATTCGACGTACAAGAGTTTCTTCAGTATTTTTTGCCATATCTTCAATTCTACGTTTCACTGTATTATTGGATAAAAATAGTGAACCCAACTGATTTCCTTTTTTTCCCCTCCATAAATATGGAATGTAATTATGCAATGCAGGAAGTATTAACTTTTCGCCAACCTTCTCTCCATCTGGGTTTGCTCCCCACCTGCCACCCCCCTCTCCGGAAACCAAAATCAAAACCGGCCAGCCTTTCTGCTCAGCTTGCTGGGCTTATCCGAGCAGAAGGAATCCGTGTGCCTGCTACAGCGCAGGGCGGAGGGGCTGGGTTAAACCCTCGATGCGTTACACTGTTGTGAAGCCAGCCGGCTGCTGTTTGTACTGTGAGTGGGGCTCTTCTGTGTCTGGTTCCAGTCATCGGGGTTAGAGGTGAGCTCTGAGCTTTTGCTTGCCAAGGCAGGGCAGGTGGATCCCTGAGCCAACCTTGCAAAGAGAAGTCCCCTTGCTACTGGCCGCATGACTGTGTACTGTTCTCCTGGGGGCTGGCTGCTCGGTCCTGGGGGGAGGTGTGGGCTAGGAGCCATCAGCCCCCAGGGTCTGTGGCTCTGAGGGTCACCTGGCTCAGGGTCCCCTCCTTTCCTAAATTTTCTAAATTTTGTTCCTCTGGTTTCCCGAGCAATGCCAGGTAAGTCCAGCTAGTACACATATAGCTGGAAAATTCTGTCTCTGCAAACAGTTAATTTTTTCACACTGACTAGGAGACCCTTTGCAAATCACTACCTCTTATAAATTAGCAAGTTTACAAATGCAATTTTCTAAGAATCAAATGGTAACTCATTAGCGTACTTGATTCTTTTGATTACCGAAGCTTTAATTAGTGAAGTGTAAATAGTGAAGTTTCACAGCACTCTATTAAATATTTGCTGAGAACCATGAGTGCTTTTTTTGTGAATTATGGGATGTTAGTATTAATGAAGTACTAGTTAGAGAGGTTCTATCTAACGTAACGTGTTGTCTGCAGGTTCACCTGAAATTTAATTTCAGATCTTTTAAAAACATCTTTCAGGTGGAGGCAGAGAGGCGGGCACATGAACAAGAGGAGAGCAAAGTAAGTGAGGAGTACATTCAAAGACTATTAGCAGAAGAGGAAGAAGAACACAGGCTTGCAGAAGAAAGGCAAAGAGAGTTGGAGGAACAGCTTAAACAAGATGAAGTGATGGCGTGGGAGCTCTCTCTCAGGCTGGTGAGTTGGGCTGTAGGGGCATTAGAGCAGTGTGTTTCTGAAAGCTAGTGATCTTTGTAGCTTCCACAACATATGTAAAAATCCTTAGGAAGAATTTCCAAAAAAAGTTTTGAATTTTTCAAATTTTAAATTGGAACCCAACATTCAGGGCTTAAATGGCTTAATGGATGAGTGTTAAGTTTTAAAATCCAACAAAAGAGGAGAAAATAAAATTTTCCAGTTTCAAATACACTTGAAGCACTTACCAGTGCTTGATTTAAAATCTCCCCCATAGCAACCACCTTCTTGAATACCGGGAGCGCATCTCTTCTCCCTTCATTGGAAAGATGCGGGTTTGGGAGAAGTTAATGTCTGTGCCTATGCTCAAGAGTGGAAAATGCAATGTTTGAGAAAGTAACTTAGAAGGATCATAAGTACTGAACTATATATGGAGATGGGATGTACATGGCTCCATTATATTTGATGTAACCTTCCATTTTTTGGGAATATGAATGAAAAGCAGTGGATTGATCACTAATGAAAAACTCCTCCTGCTATGGCTGCCTTTAGATACATTGAATGCATGTTGAGCGCAGTTCCCTCCCAGAGCCGTAACAAGGTAGGGCCAGTGGGGCACTTGCCCCAGGTGCAGTGCATTTAGGGGCGCAAAATTAAAAATCAGAAAGTTAAAATATTATTTCATTCATATCTTTACTATCAACTACTTGCAGTCTCAATATATGTGCAATGAATAACATGAATACAAAACATTAAGATCTTTCTCTCTTTTTGGGGGGGTATGGAGGCAGGGGGCACAGTTCAGTAAAACCTTAGTTTCAGCTCTGTTCCCTCCCAGTACTTATTGTTAATGCCCAAGATTTCATACATACAACTAATTCAGTATTCAGAAGCACATTTAATTTCAATTTTGTATAACTTCTGTATGTTTTCTGTCCTTAAAGAACAAGTCTACCGATGAACACATGTTCAGCACTCCTTTACGTGCAAACAGACACGCGTCTAGCCCATCTCCAATTAATTCATGCAAGACAAAGAGCAAATCAAGCAACTCTGGAGACATCCAGAAGTAAGTAATCCAGACTTGGTCCAAGATTGGTTGGCATGCTTCCACAACGTACCCAGCATGTACAAGCTGAAATATGGGTTTTACTTTACAAAGAACTAAATGTGGATAAACTTTGAAAAGTACCATTGTAAAATAGCTCACTGGCAACTGGTGTTGATTCTCTCACCTACTTTCTTATTTGAACTTGCTCGAACAACAGGTATAAAGATGGACTTTCTAATTGTCTGTAAAGCAAATTCAACCTAGAATCTGAAAGTCAAGGTGTATCCTTCCTCTGTGATGACATAGCAATAGAGATTCTGCAGTTGGAGCTCAATATTTCTGTTGATGTCTAACATAAGAACAGTCACACTAGGTCAGACCAAAGGTCCATCTAGCCCAGTGTCCTGTCTGCCAACAGTGCTGAATGACAGGTGCCCCATAGGGAGTGAGCAGAACAGGGATCCATCAAATGATCCATTCCCTGTCTTCCATTCCCACACTGACAAATAGAGGCTAGAGACAGCATCCCTGTCCACCCTGGCTAATAGTTATTGATGGACTTAAGCTCCATGAATTTATCAACTCTCTTTTGAACCCTGTTAAAGTCCTGCCTGAGGGGGAATTCCACAGGTTGAATAGAATCAGTCTTGTTCTACTGTAGAAAATGTCAGTAAACGGACAAGATTTCACATGGATAGGTAGATTTATTGACTAACAAGCACCGCCTTTGCATAGTTCACTCTTGACTAGGAATGTTAAAATGTGTTTAACTGCATAACCACTGAAAATTTCAGCGGTTACTCGCGGGCGGCTTGCGGGGAGCTGGCTTTTAAGCTGGCTCTCCGTGCACGCAAGCTCCTGCCTGCCCCCTCTTCCCCTGCACTGCTACCTCTGATACAGAGGCAGCAGCGAAGGGGAGGGGGCAAGCAGCTTCCAGGAAGCTGTCTTTTAAGCTGGTTCCCCATGTGTACCAGGAGCCTGTGTGTAACTGTGAAGGTTAACCAATGAGCCCAGGCTCAGCAGATAATCACGTGCCTGGTTATTCTTTCACATCCCTACTTTCGACTGTAACCTCACTTTAAGATCATTGTATTCTTCCTCCGTATCCTGTTGTTGTCTCATTGACCTATTTAGGCTGAACTTATTCTGTGATGAGAAAATCTTTTAACTTCATCACTGTGGCTCCTGTTGTTCTGTTCCTGGTAGATCACTCTTTGCTAACGCTTTCTTTAAGTGTACTTTTTTGGAGAAGTGTTATTCAGTCCTTATGTACTTGTATATCATTCAGTCAGGATCAGAGAACTTGACCCTTTATGGTCCTCCAGCTGTGTCTAGGAGCCACACTGGCTAATGAGTGTTGCCTTTTAAAGTAAATATGAGCCATTTCTTGGAAAGCATAATGCCAAACATTTGTTTCTTGTTAATGTGAAAATGATTTATTACATCAATATAGGTAAATTATTTCTCATTTGGATTCTAGTAATGAACTGATTTACTTTTTTGGAATAACATATTTTTTTGGCAATCTGTGGTAACTGCAAGCTACTGAATGTTTCAGTATTTTACCACAGGATAACGTGCAAGATAATAGTGGGATACTTCCCTGCACTGATTTGATGGTTAAGAAAAATGTGGAGGACTCTCTGACTCTAATTTGTTGCTTGTTTTGTTTTAACATTTGCCTTTTTTTCCTTTAAGGTATCTATCTCCAAAGCCATCTCGTGTCTTGGTACCACAGTCGCTCTCTAAAAAAGCAGAGAAAGACAGGAATAGCTCCTGTTCTATGGTAATCAATGTCTCCATGAAGTTATATATAGCAGAAGCTAGTAGTAGTTGCAAGTTCTTTTCTTTTTGTTGAGGCTATATAGACTAGAAATGTATATTTAGCCACAAAAATGAACATGCTGTTATCTAAAAAGGTAAAGTTGTATTGAAGAGAATTTCAGAAATGGCCTTACAAAGCATTTCTTCCAGGCTCAATCTGTATCGCTGATGAGGCAAAATATTTTTTTGTTACTTTGTGAAACTGCAAGATCTGAATATGAATTCTGATTCTCTGACATCACATATTGGGGCCAGAAAAGACACTGTTAAGATCTTCTAAACAGGAGTCAGTTCTCCTTAAGTGTGAAACTTCTGCTTTTCTGATCAAAATATATATTCTTACTGCAAACTCAGCATGGCATCTGGAAGGCAAGCTTATACTCCTTTTGACTTGTATTGTACACTGATACTTGGGTAGTAATTCTGTTGGTGCATAGGCCAGAAAAAAATAAAACTTAACACCCTCTAACTTTCTAAACTAATGCAGCCAACAGAAATGAAACCTGTGTTTTATTTTATCACATTTTCTATTTATATAAAAGTTTATCAGAAGACAAACATTTCTGAACAGAAATAAAAGTTTATGGAAGATTAACTTTTCACCATGCTGTATTTAATATATCATGAGCTTTCGTAGGTACTGAAGAAGTGGGCTGTACCCACGAAAGCTCATGATACCATCTACATGTTTTGTTAGTCTCTAAGGTGCAGGACTATTCATTGTTTTTCCAGTTAGACTAACTCGGCTACCCCCCTGAAGCTTTATTTAATAGAGTTTTTTTCAGTTTTGTCTTATCGTTTCTGTAGGAAAATAATAGCACTGAAGAGGATATCTTAATGTGGCAAAAAAAGGATAGCGAGGAAATGCCAACTCTATCTCCACAAACCACCTGCACTGTTCAAGATAGAAGTGTGAATGATTCGTTTTTAGAATCATGTCTGACTTATTTAAATACCTCTCCTCCAGTGACGTCTCCTCGCACTAATTGGGAAGGTCTTCCAGGATCAAATTATCAGGTAGATAAAATTACAAATGCACTTCACAATATCACAAAGCAGGGAAGGGCTGATCCTGGACTTCCTTGTTCCAGTGGAGATGTAGCCAGAAGTGCCTTGGACAATGACAACTCTACATGTACAGCAAACAGAGATTCTGAAAAGTGTGCAGAAGGGAGCTCTTCTCTTTGGGAAGCAGCTGTTTCTGCAGTGTCTGGCAAATTAGAGAACAGAGATGCAGCCCCTAATTTCATGGAAGTGGCTGCAAACTGCTCAGTTGAAGGAAGGGAACAAAATGTGTTACAGAGCAATAAGGAGGCTCCAAAAAGGAAGTCTCAGGAACCTCCAACTGAAGCAGCAATTGATTCATGCTTGATGGATAAAAGGAGAAAAACTTCTCCAGAAACTTATGAAGACCAAGAGGAGAAGGTAAATGATCTTAATATGCAAGTACACATAGATTTGGAGAAGCAGCTTTATGAGAGGCTTAAGCAAGAGGAGCAAGACAGGCTCCTGGCTCTGCAACTTCAGAGAGAGATAGACAAGGAGCAAAAGATGTTAAACCGAAAGAAAGGTTCTCCAGATGAGTACCTTCTGCGCCCTAAATCATCTCCGTCTCCAGAGGAATCTCCCACTGCGAAAGGCAGTCATAAGATGGCAAGTGATTCTACATCTCCCAAGAACCAGAGTGAAATGAGTCGTAGGAAACTGCGAAGAAGCTCCCATAACGAGAACAGGCAGCCTTCCAGCAAGCTCCAAATGAAATCACCCAGTGTCAGAGGAAAGGTGTTGAACTGTGTCAACAGCTGTGACTCCAAGGATATCCAATCGCTGTTGACCAAGAATAAGCAAAATACAATCCTTCAGATGTTCAAACGGCCTGTTTCAAAGTAAAATATCTATAAGGCTATGAAGACACAGCAGAAAATACAGCAGTGCCTTTCCCTATATCAGATAAAGCTGCTTGTAAGCAGCTACTTTTAAGTTGATTGTATTAAGGGAGGATCATTTTGGACCATAAATGCACTCAGAATTGTACAGTGTTGTTGAGCCAAGGAGCCTCTAATGCTTTCCTTTACTCCAGACCCTAGCAGCTGTAATTAATTTCTTAACAAAATAGAGAAGGAGTCTGAGCAAATAATTAAGGATAAAATGCAGGGATACATCACTACAGGCTTCCCTCAGCGTGGCTGCTGTGCAGTACAGTACATTAAAGGGTTGGACTGGAAATTCTCTATACCTAATTAGGGTTAGTTGGTGAAGATATGACAGCTAGCCATGTCTGTTGCACTTCTTTCCTCTTGCAGTTCTATAATTAGATTCCTATAGAAAATATTGGCTAATTTAGCATTATTTAATTTTCTACAACAATTTGTTGAATTTCATCAAAAGTATATAACATACAGAATCACCGGACCGGGAAGGGAACGCAGGGGGAGAAAGGATCTGGATAACAAACTATAAAGTAAGATACAATAAATTAATTAAAAAGTGTGGATAAGGACTAGGTTTATTCCCAGCTTTGAGCTAGTTTCTTTGGCTGGTTATAAGATTACTCATTTATTGTGTCATCTTTATTGAATATTATCCCTTTATGTAAGTAGCCATTTTCCTCCTCCTTTGCCTTTTTCCTAGTATTAAAAGTTTTTATCAAATAAGCAATTAATATCAGAGTTTTATCATTCTGATGAATTGCTGATTGTCTAAAATATGAGAAACCTCAAGCTTGTGAGAACTTATAGGCTATAGACTGGGTTTTCATTTGCTCACATTGCTTCCTCCTTGTTACTTCTCTGAAACTTCCAGTTTACTATTTGTTTACATTGTAAGAACAAAAATCAGCTATTTTGTTTTCTTTGGACTTTCCGGTCTTATAAAAACCCCAATATTCATCTACTGTAATGCTTATTAAGGTGTTCTATATATTCGCAGTTTTAGCGAATGTTTTACAATAATGTTTGGATCCTATTTTGAGCCATACATTTATTTGAACAGCAGTTAGTTTGGGTGTAGTTGGAATGGAAAAATGCCAAAACAAAAACTAAAAACTATGTTTTAACACTGAGTCTTTATGGTCAAGCAGTTTTCTTGATTTCAGTGTGATATGTTTCCAAGTCACAATGAGGCTGCTGTTTCTTCTTCTGACTTACCATCCATTAAAATGGCTTTCAACACTATGCCACTTGAATTAATTATTTTGCCATTCTTTTCCTGGGGAAGATTAAAAATACTTGTGTTTAGATTTTGGATGCAAACAACATTTTGAAATAATTTCTGGAAAGCATACGAATGGGACAATCAAAAAACACGTGCATGACTTTTGTCTTCAGATATTTATAACAATAATAATTGCAGCATACTATTAAGTGCATAAATGGTACTTTCCTAGAAGAACTTTCCAGTCCAACAAAGGCAATAGGTGAGATACCTTAAACAAACAATTCCAAAACAAAACCGTTCTTTTGCCCATGTTGTACAGAAGCTTTCACTATATTTTTCTTTATAACATACTGTAACTTACATTCTACTCGTCTAGTCCTCACTTTTTCTTTTCAATTTTTATACTTATTAAACATGTATTTACACTATTACTAATCTTACTTATTTGCCCCAAACTGTTAATCCTTTCCTATATTAAAATGTCTCTAAAAACAGAATGTTGACTGGATCCCTGCTTTCCCTATATGTACAAGCCATAATTCCTCTAGCTTCTAAAAGATTTTTTTTCCTCTTGGAGACACTGGTAGTTCAGTTCCATTTAAAGGCTAACAGTCCATATTTTAATACCTTCTGCTGTGTTTTGTTTCAGTTCCTTCTGACTTTGCTCAGAAAAGAAATTCCCTGTCTAACTGGTCACCACCTCTGCAAATTTTGTATCGCATTTTGATGGAATTTCTGCAAGTTTATTGTTCCCTTGTTCTCTTTTGGTTACAGCATTATGTCTCCATTGGTGCTTTTTAGCTTTGCAGATGAAATAAGCTCGATCTGCACTCAAATGTATACCAGCATGAATATGTTGTGAGTGATGCAGAAAAACCACACCTCCTAGTGATATAGCTATGCTGATAAAATCCCCAGTGTGGGCGGCCAATGGAAGAGAGCTTTTGTCAGCAGAGCTAGCATTGGGAGAAGTGATGTGCCTATATCGGCAGAAATGCCACTTCTGTCAGGGTGTCTAAACTGAAGGGTTATGTCAGCAGCCTCTGTAGTGTAGACGCAGCCATAGTCTGTTATCAGTGCTGCTTGAGGCAAGGAGGGAGTTTTTGGCTGTTGCCATTTGTGGGTGGATAACTTTGGCTATGTCTGTACTGGCACTTTTGTCAGGTGGGGTTGAAAAAAAGCCATATCCCTGACTGACACAGGTTTCAGTGACAAAAGTGCTGGTGCACTGTGCTCTGTCTGCAGGAGACGCTCTTGCACCACTCATTGGGAGTGGTTTACTTACGCTGGCAGGAGAGTAACCAGTGACCTTACCGTAGCACAGCTGCAGCGATTCTGTGAAGGTCTGAGAACCTTTTGGCTCTTCTGCCCCACAACTGCTTTGGATCATCAGCAGAGTCAAAACCTAGGATAGTTCTGTGCTGTAGCAGACCTCTACTGCTTATGCTACAAAAGTAAATATATTATCTGTTAGTGTCAGGTGGCCCCATTTTGCAGATAACGTACCTGAGCACCCAGCTTTGAGAGGCAGCTTTCCGCCAGCAGCGATTCTGTAAAGGTCTGAAGCCTTACTCAATGTTAACGATTGTTGATTGGGAAGCACTAATGCTTGTGAGTCTAAAACTCATCATCTCCTGGGTCGTGGGCCAGTTTGCTTTTCCTTAAGCCAAAGGCTGCCATGGCAACAGAAAAATGATTGTAACTTATCTGGAGGTTCAAGTTTATGTAGCTGCTTCAAAATGTCAGGGGATTGGTGAAGTTGAGACTTATGCACAGTTCAGATGGAAATTTTTCCTTAGCTAAGTGTTTCAAGATCATGAAATCTCCTCAGCTCCTGGGGCTTCAGCTACCTCTTCTATATACAAAATAACCAAAAATCTACTACTTGACTCTCTCTTCCCTTCTACTTCCCATTCAAATTGTCTTTGTGAAAATGATCTTTCACTCTAATCCCACTCTCATCTAAAGGTTGGAGGAAGACCATGTAATATCAGGGTTAGTTAGAGGTAGCGGGTGGAGCAATCGTGGGAACTGGAGGAGAAGTAGGGAAGGCTGGAGTAATATTCTGGTTGAATTACAGGGCGTCCCCACTATAAGTCGCCCTGGTATACATCCGTTCCACACCAAAGTCGTTGACGCTTGTAGGAACTGATGCGTTATAAATCCTCCCATTCCCCACCTTTCAGTTGCGCAAAAAAAACCCCAATTTGTGCAAATGGAAGTCAGCTGCGGGAAAAAGTTTAATTTTAAATTCTACCATTTTGCATGCTTCCCACACTATTTACTCTGTGTGGGGTCTGAGTGGGAGGGGGGAACTGGTAAATCTTCCCAGCTGTTGCTGAATTATGATAGAAATGTGAAAGTGTGTTTATTCTATTTTCAAGAATGCTTTTCCCCCATCTTATAAATGCATCTCTAGCCATAGCACCTGCATTTGATTAAAAACACTTCAGAAGTCACCCTTAAATGACAGCACTCAAATGCCACTATCTATGGCGTCTTTTACCCTGAAGGCCTCATTGGTTAAAAGATTAATCTGAGCGTGACTCTAAATTAATGTCCTAATGAAAATAAAACTCACAAGACAAAACTATTTGCTTGTTTTAAATGTGTGTTTCTAGAACTGGTGCACATACGGGTTATTTAACATGAAGATCTTTCCGTCTCAGGACTAATCTAGAGCTGATTCTACATACAAAAGGCATCTCCACTAATGTTGAAGGATTTGTGCTCAGAGCTGTCTGGGAAACAAGCTGGCTGTTCAGTTCTAACTCTGAGTGGCCTGCTGACAAATTGTGTTAAAAGACAATTAAAACACAAGTACTTTCCAATTGTTACTGCTCAAAGTAAACAATTACAGGAGTTGGCATAGGGCTCTCATAAGATTGTACATGAAAGGTGGGGGTGTCCATGAGAGAATTGCTGCAATGAGATATAATCCTTAGTGAAAAGTTTAAAAGCTCCTGTAATGAAGGGAAGTTGCATGACAAAGGGAACTGCCTCCTTTGGTTCTCTGGGGAGAGGACATATTTCACTACTGTTTCTCTAGTTTAGTTGTCACTTCTAAAGATACAAAACCTTCAGTCAAGGTGTTCACAGCACCAGCTGCTACCGAAGTCCCGTGCCACTCATGGCATCACCTGATTCTATGGCCCCTACAGTATCCGCTGTATTCATAGTGCCCCTGCCTCGTAGCCCTGACTAGAAGGTGTAGGCCTGCTGAGGTGTGGTGGTTCTGAAGACTCCTCACACTGCCCAGCTCTCAGCATTGACATGTGGTGAGACAGGTCTGTGCTTGAGGACTCTCCGCTTCATTGTGCCTGGACCTCCAAGAGTTAGATACTTGCCTAAAGCCCTGGGTTCCTGGAGTGCTGTGATAAATCTCAAGTTGCATTAAAGAAAAACATGAGTCTAGATTTCATGGTGGGTTAAAAACTACTTTAAATCATGACCCAAACATCCTTTATGCAATGATACGTGCCAGAGTCTGCAGGCAGCCTTGAGCAACAGTTCTCAGAGGTATGAACTGGTCTGAGAATAGCCAACATACGAATCATAGAATATTGAAACTGGAACCTTTTTCTTTCCCATCTTGTAACTAATTTCTGACTCATGAGATGACTTGGCCTCTTATCCCATGACTGCTTACTTTGCTTAAGAGCCTTTGCTGTGGGACCTTGCCAAAAGCTTTCAGAAGAAGTCCAAGTACTTTATATCATCCTTGTCCATATGCTTGTTAACCCTGTCAAATAATTCTAATGGATTAGTGATGGATGATTTCCCTTTTACAAAAGTGTTGTAGACTCTTCTCCAATACACCTAGGGAAACTGTGGAATCCCTTTCCTTTGAAGTTTTTAAGAACAAGTTAGGCTAACATCTGTCAGAGATGGTCTAGCTAAACTTGGTCCTTCCTCATCATAGGGAGATGGATAAGATTACCTCCCAGGTCCCTTTCATCCCTTCATTTATATAGTATCATGCTCATCTATGTGTTAGATAATTTTATTCTGGTTTCAACCAGTTTGCCTGACACTGAAGTAAGGCTTACAGGCCTGTGGCTGCTGGGAGCCTTCTTTAAAAGTCAGTGTTTGTTAGCCATCCGGCACAGAGGCTGGTGTAAGCAATAGGACACAGTCCACAGTTAGGAGTTCCACAATTTCTTATTTGAGTTCCTTCTGAACTCTTGGATTAATACTATGTGGTCCTGCTTTTTCTTTATTAGTTACAAAGCCTCCTCTGTTGACACCTCAAATATGACAGTCCCTAAGATTTGTCACATAAACAGAAGGGCTCACATGTGGGAATCTCCCTTTCGTGCTCTGCAGTGAAGACTCATGCAAAGAATTAATTTAGCTTGTCTGCAACAGCCTTGTCTTCCGTAAGTGCTCCTTGAGTACCTTGGTCAGCTAGTGGATCCATTGTCTGGTAGGCTTCCCACTTCAGCCTCAGCAGGATTTGACTTTGTTTTTAAAGGAGGCCTGTTTGCCTTTAACTACCTCTTTTAGTCTGCTATTGAACCAGAGTGGCAATTTTTTGGTTCTCTTTTTTATTATTATTATTACTTACCCAGAATTGCCTGGGTCCAGCCTGGGACAGGAGGCTGCTGACTTCTTACCGGATCAACCCGGTGCAGGGGGGAGAGATGCTGTGTATCCTGGCTGCCAGTTTCTTCCCAGAGCTGACTGGGGAAGGTGTACACCCTGGCTGCCAGCTTTGCCATGGCAGGCCGGGGTGTTGGCGGCAGCTGGCCAGTGTCTTTCTGCTGGGGCACTTGCTGCCCCTCTGTGGTTATTCCACTGTATAAGTCCTTCCTGCCAGATTCCTCCCTTTCCATTTTATGAGAAACAATCAAATTCCAGGCACATCTCATTGTCCTGGCACAATCCAGCCCTCACCTTGCTTTAAATTAGGATAAGAGGAAGCTGCAGATTGTATTTGTTGGTCCAAGCTCTTATTGTTTAGGAGTTCTTGAACAAAGGGACTTACAAATAGAAGCACATTTCTAAAATAGATAGATTGGGGTGCATGTTTAACTTGAACCTCTGTTATGCCCTAGGTTCATTTCAACTTGCAGGCATTTCATTTTTGTAACTGTTCTTTTTAAATTGCATTTAACTGGCCTCATCATTTCTGTGTAAGTCCTCTCCTTTTAGTTACAAATGCTCCCGTTGTGGGTTCCTTTGTTATATTTCCCCCTACAACTGTATTAAATGTAATTACAAGTTGAACCTCTCTAGTCTGGTTTCTTCGGGGCCTGAGTGGTGCCTCAACAGAGAATTGTGCTGAAGAACAGGAGGTCAATATTGTGTAGCAGCATTACCAACACTTCCACTGCTTGCTGGGCTCACAGGAGACAGCGAGGGGTATATCTGAGCTATAGCATAGGAAGAGCCAGGCCGGGAGATTGGAAACAAGCGTTATGGGACTAAAGGGAACTTGGCCGTGGACAGCAGGGCTCTGAAATCCTGCTGGCCCCTGAGCGGTTCAAGCTGTGCAGTGGGGGTGCTGTGCCTCGCGTGGCCCGGGCGCTGGGGGCACTGGCGTCCTGCCCCGCCAGCGCCTGGGCGGCTCCTAGCCGGCCCTGTGCCCCGGAGAGGGGCTCGCTCTGCACAAAGCCCCCGGGCCTGGCTTCTCACGGGCTGTCAGGCACTGGCCCTGGCCCCGCCCTCTGGCCCTAAGCCCCGCCCAGCGTGGGGGGGTGAGGAGCAGCGGCGGTCAGCCCCTGAGGGGGCGGGGAAGTAGGCGGAGCGGCCCGCCCAGAGGCTCCGCCCCCCGGCCGCGGCCCGGCCCCAATAAAGCTTGACATTGAAATTGAAAGCGCCTCCCTAACGACGAGGGGGCAGAGGGGCGCGGGCGGCCCGGCGCATGCGCACAGCGGCCGGGCAGGTGGCTGGGGTGGTGTTGTGCGGCGGCGGCAAGATGGCGGCGCCCGGGGGCTCCGCGGCCTCCTCGGCGCTGAAGGGGTTAATCCAGCAGTTCACCGCCATCACGGGTGAGGCGCGCGGCGGCCGGGTCCCGCGGCGGCGCCGGGCCGGGCCTGTGGGGGGCGGGGGCCTGGCGCCCGGGGGGGGCCTGTAGGGGGTTGGCGGGGGGGCCTGTGCCTGGCGCACGGGGGGGGGCCTGTGGGGGGTTGGCGGGGGGGCCTGTGCCTGGCGCCCAGGGGGGGGCCTGTGGGGGGTTGGCGGGGGCCCGGAGGGGGGCCTGTGGGGGGTTGGCGGGAGGAGGGGGGGCCTGGCGCCTGGCGCCCGGGGGGGGGGGCTGTGCCTGGCGCCCGGGGGGGGGGGCCTGTGGGGGGTTGGCGGGAGGAGGGGGGGCCTGGCGCCTGGCGCCCGGGGGGGGGGCCTGTGGGGGGGCTGTGCCTGGCGCCCGGGGGGGGGGCCTGTGGGGGGGCTGTGCCTGGCGCCCGGGGGGGGGCCTGTGGGGGGTTGGCGGGAGGAGGGGGGGCCTGGCGCCTGGCGCCCGGGGGGGGGGCCTGTGGGGGGGCTGTGCCTGGCGCCCGGGGGGGCCTGTGGGGGGTTGGCGGGAGGAGGGGGGGCCTGGTGCCGGGGGCCTGGTGCCGGGGGCCTGTCGCCGGGGTCCTGCCCCGCCGGTCAGTCGCCCCAGCACGGGCGGGCCCCGCCGAGCCGCAGGCTGTGCCGGACCGGGGGGTCCGCGTTCTCGGCCGCTGCTCCCGGCCCGGGGCGGGCGGCTGGGGCCGTGGGCGTCGCATCACCGCGCTGTGAGCCGCGGCTGGGCCGTAAACACCCGGGAGGGGCCGCGGGAAGCGTCGCCCCGCCCGGAGCCCGTGGCCATTCGGTTAACTTCCGCGTGGGGCACTAGCGCTGCCGCGCCGGGGAGAGGTTCGGCCTGGAGCCCTCTTCGGCCCTCTCCGCTGGGGCAGCCCCTCCCTGGGGGCCCTCCACTCCTGTCCCCCAGATCGCCAACTAAACGGGATTTTGCATCCCTGCTTATCACCTGTCCAAAAGCCACCCCCACGGGGGAGTCAGCTGAATTCTACCTCTGTGGCTAACCGGCTTCATCTGCTGTGACCTGAAGGAGCGTTCCTTGTAATCTTGAGAGCTTCGCTCTTTGTCCAAAAGCTCATTACCTCATTCACATTGTGGCTCTAATATCCTGGGACCTAAACAACTAGGACAAAACTTCTTGTAGGATGGAGAACTTGTACTTGGGTTCTAATAGATAGACGGAGAATATAAATTTCACAGGTGAGTGTGTCTCTGGCCTGTTTAACTAGAGGACATTCATCCAGGAGGGAAAATATTTTTGTTTGATCTAGAGAAGGAGATGGTATTGGAGTCTGTTACTCAAGTATCCATTACCAATAACATATATGTTAAGACACTGAGACTCTGAGCCATTTTAATAAGTGGACATGTATGAACATGCAAACAAGCCTTCCCCCAGTCCTTTCTTCTGCCAGTTGTAATGTTCATCTTCTCTGGATTGAGCATCTGCTAGTTCACTTTTGCTAACTCTCTTATCTTGGCCAGGTGATAGATAAAATAGGGAGCATGGCCTATTCATCATGCACTGGCTAAAATCATTATACTCATTGCTGATTTAAAATGGAGTTGTCCATAAGGTGCTGAGAAGTTGGTACTTAATTTTGTGTATAACTCAACAACTTTTGGGATCGTGTTTTGAATTTTGTGTTTGGCAAAGGTTGAAAGCTGTTAAAAAAACAAAAATGATTAAATGGCTTCCGCTAAACTTCTTGGGGGTTTTTTTAAAGAAAGAAGGTCAGGTGTGGCTCTCTTTCAGTCCTTTCTCTTTTCCCTGGACTAGATGTTTGTATTGAGGCTTCTTCTGGTGGTTCCTGAGATATAAATGCAAAGCAAATGACAGCCAGATAAGTTGTGCATTCTTACTGGTTCTCAGAAAGAGTAATCTTTCCTGTCAGCCGTTCCCAGCACTTCTTTGATCAGGGTCTTGAAACTTTTCTAAGGCCTTTTTTGTTTTGTTTTTTTGTTTTTTTTTCCCCCATAGGTGCCAGTGAAAGTGTGGGGCAACATATGCTTGAAGCATGCAACAATAATCTAGAAATGGCTGTCACTATGTTTCTGGATGGTGGAGGCATAGCAGAGGAGCCCAGCACCAGTTCAGCGGCAGTATCAAATGTTCGACCGCACACTGAGTATGTGCCTGTGTGAATGTATCCATGTGAATGAATAACCTATGTTGAATAGTGGTAGGATGGAAAGGTGCGATAGTTATGGCATCAAGGCATTATGCTGCTTCATTGTTCATTTCTCTCCTAACCTGCTACCACTTACTGTTACGCTGTGTCTACATTGATGCGATCTTGTGCAAAAGCAACCACTTTAGCGCAAAAACTTGCTGCCTTTCCAAACTGGCTGCAAGTTCTTGTGCAAGAACACTGACGTTCTAATGTATGAAATCAGTGCTTCTTGTGCAAGAACTATGATGCTCCTGCTCAGGAATGAGCCCTCTTGTGCAACTGTTCATGCGCGAGAGGCCAGTGTAGACAGGCAACATGAATTTCTTATGCAAGAAAGCCCTATGGTTAAAATGGCCATCAGAGCTTTCTTGCGCAAGAGAGCGTCTACACTGGCATGGATGCTCTTGCACAAAAGCACATCTCTTGCGCAAACACACATGCCAATGTAGACGCTCTCTTCTGGAAGAGTTTTTGCACAAGAACTCTTCCGCAAAAGAGTTCTTGTGTAAAATCATGCCAGTGTAGACGTAGCCTTACTATGTAATCCTTCAATGATCTTGTCTACTTTTCCACCCATCTGATAGGGCCAGTCTAGTAAAAAAAATTTCTGGTAGTAAGAATGGTCCAGTGGCTGAAACATAGGACTGTGTTTTAAGGAACCCGCAGTTTGTTTCTCACTGGACTTTGGAAAATGACCTGTTCTCACTACTGATATTACAATAGTGCCTAGAGTTTTAGCACTTCATCTGTGAGGTACAAACATGTAGCAAAGAGATGGTCCTTGGCCTGAAAATTATACTATGACTCCATTTCTTCACCTGTAAGTTTTGGGTAACATTTGCCCACCAGCCAGGGATACAGGTGATAAGCCATGCTACCTAAACACTGCTTTCCCAGGACATAAAGCTGGACCTTGCAATGTGGATGTGTAAGTGGTAGTAATGATATTTTTTTCACCTCTGTCATGCTTTGAACTTGGTCTACATTGGATTAGTTGTGACTTTTTGATCTCCAAGAAATGAGCTGGTGGTCTCTGTCTAGTTCCTAGGGGGCTGAAGTCTACAGCAAACTTTGACATTTGGTGCCCATGTTGTACATGAAAGGCCAGTGTGAGAATGAGAAGCAGATCATCCTTTCATGTATGGTCACTGAAAGGCATGGGCGAGTTGCATTTGGGCATTGTAGAAAAGCCTTCTTCCTTTGTTCTGCCTGTTCTGTGATAGAGAACTTGGACTGTGAAAATAATCTTACTAAACTTTGTCTAAATTCAGGTTAATTATAAAGGTGAAAATGCCAGGAAAGGGTGTGTTTGAGGTTAAAACATCTGGAATGGTGCCATCCTACTAACTGCTGCTCAGTTCAGTAACTTTCTGCCAGTTACCTTTGATCAAACTGAAAGTCGGTATTCGTCAGCATGGAGGCCTTGTTTCTAGTAGGGGTATAAAAATGTAACAGTGTAAACGCTCTACAGATAAGCATCAGCTTCTTGGTTTCTATGACAGTTACATGCCAGCTCCTCGGGAGTGGGGTTGGCAGGGGCTGTCGGCCTAGCTCTTGGGTAGCTGGCTGTGCTTTGGACAGTGCAGTGTAACTTTTATGCTGCAGAGCCCACAGCGTGGGTAACCATTAGGATTTCTAGCAGTTACATGGCTCCCTTTTTAAACGGTTTTTTATATCCCGAGTTTCTGTGCAGATTCTTTGTAAATCAGTGATGTTTATACCACTATAAAATACAAGTTGTAAGGGTTTTTATTGGAATAAATTTGGTACCTTGGCTCCATTCAAGAGCCAGCCAGTCCATCTCCTATACTTCACAGTGCCTAGAAGACTGAAGCAAAATGCAGGACAATGTAGCACTTTAAAGACTAACAAGATGGTTTATTAGATGATGAGCTTTTGTGGGCCAGACCCACTTCCTCAGATCAGACTGAAGGAATTGGTAGAACAACTAAAGCATTTCACTCTGCATTGTTTAGGGGTTGTAGCCTCTGATCTGCGATGACTTCCAAGCATGAAACCTCTTCTGTGTCAAAGAAGCTGTGCCAGTTCAAGTCTTTTAAACATTCACTTCCTCTGTGGAGCCTTTGAGCCACTCGAAGTGATGAAATAATTAAAAATTGGTACATACTTATTTCTTGGCTTTAGCACCATGAAGCTGTACTAGGGTATCTGTATCATTTAAGAGGCAAATTCCTTGGGGCATGAACTGATGTTCTTTGTTTAGACAGTGCTCTGCAGACCCATCAGTAAACAAGTTGTTTTTCCCCCTCTGGCAGGGAGGAAGTACGAGCACCAATTCCACAAAAGCAGGAAATTTTGGTAGAGCCAGAACCCTTGTTTGGAGGTAAGATTGTTTTGTTTGTTGCTTCCAACCTTTGTGGGTGACAAAAGAAAAATCATAACTGATTCAGGGATTGTCGTGTTACACAAAGCAGCTGCATCACTGTAGGTACCTCAGCTGCCTGAGAGGCGGTGGCTGTGATGATGGGAAAAGGCTTCTGCCCCCAATACTTCCCCCAGGTCAGTGCATCACTGTCTGCTGCAGGAGTGGTCAGTATAAATGCGTTGAGTAATGTAGTTATACCCACGGAAGTCTGAAGTATAGACCAAGCCTGAGAAATTGAATGCTGTCACTGCCTCTTGCCGCTGTTCTCTCCAGTAACTCTCGCTGTCTTACAGACAAGTAAGAAAGAACAGTCTGTGTCCTAGAGAACTCAGTCTAGGTGTGAGGGTATTTGGATTTTAATGTTCCATGCAACAAACAACCAGACATCTAAATAATGGTTTGAAACAGAAGATAACAGCATTCCATTGCTGACTATTTAATTACATTCCAAAGAAACACAAATACAGCACTTCTCAGACTTGTATGCCTAATATCAGGTTCCTAAAGCCATATACAAGTACCTAACTGCAAGCAGGTGATTGTTACAAATGCTGAGCACTTGTAGCAGCCATTACTTTGTGTGAGGTTTATGGGTACTCAGTACTTAATTCCAAAGTTCATGTAGAAGCCCCCAAGTCTGAACAATTTTGATATTATATAATGTACAAAGTAGAGCGTTTGGAGTCAGAAAAATACACTTTTTTCATAATTTATTAGTGATAGAAATTACTTCTGGGGGAATTGTGCGCTGCTGCATGTGTGCAGAATTCATGTCCCCCGCAGATTTCTTTGCTTCCCCGCAGAAAATGACGGGGAAGCAAAGGGAAACCACAAGAGCGGTCATGCAACCCTCTCCAGCAGTGTGGGCACATCGTTTGGGGCACCCGGAGCAGCCAGCAGAGAGGTAAATCACTGTGGAGGAGATGATCCAGCCAGTGGCTCCTACCCTGTGCCTGTCTTAGCTGCTAGTCCTGGCACGGTGGGGGTGGGGCGGGGATGATGATGGGACCGTCTCTTTCCCTCCACAGAGCATCTGGGTCAAACCCTCCCCCAGGAGCCTCCCAGGCTGTAGAGAGTTCTGGACTCCCCCAGACTCCATTGCTCCTTAGCCACAGGGAGAGGGGTCATTGTGCAGGGATCTGCTACTCTCTTGTCTTCCGGCTCCCACTAAGCCCCTCCCCCTGCACCCAGGCCACCCAGACATCTTCTGTATCTGAATTTACTTTGAAGATATTGTCTGACCCGTTTTGTTCCGGTCTTGTTGAAGTGACCATTCTTAGGGAGAGGAAAATTTGTAACGAATCTCTCTCTGAAGTCTTGCCATGGCCCCATCAGGAATACTTTAAAGCAGCTGTAGATAGTGATGCCAGGTGACTTCAGTCTAGCTGTTTATCCTGGTATTCGAGGTCTGTGTGAGTTAAGTGCCCAGACAGAATTAGAGCAGTATCTTTGCCCCTCCTTTTGTGCCTGTAGGCTACAGCATGGCGCTTACTTAATTGCAAGATTCCTCATTTTGAATCCAGGCAGTGCCCAACTCCACCAACAGCCAGGAGGACAATGAGGGAGGGGCCTGACAGACTTGAATTGGAGAACTCTGAGAAGAGCTACCTTCCAAGGAGTTTTTCCATTCTTACCTCTGAGAGAGTTTTTTTTTTTTCCAGAGTGGGTCCCTATTTTATATTTGGGTTCAGTATGATAAAAATTATTTCATTAAATACTATACTGCATTTCTGCCCTGCAGCCCAGTCAGCATGCGTATGTGCAGCTATTGCAGTGGCAAGCCTAGCATTTTACCTGCTTTCAGCAACAACCTGGAATTCCTTTGAGGAAAGACTTGCTCTTTGGGGGATATCCTAAAGTAAAATGTGGCGGTACTTGATCTGTTATTCCTTCGCATACGTATGGTTTGGGTCTTCAGTCTTTTGCATCATAAACTTGTGGTATGCCCTCATTCAAGAGTAATTCTGTGGCAATTTAGCTTTGAAATTACATCTGTAATATCTATCTTTTTTTACAGTTCCTAAACGACGCAGACCTGCTCGGTCAATATTCGATGGTTTTCGAGATTTTCAAACAGAAACCAGTAAGTATCTGTGGTCCTTTATGGTAGGATTTCTTCTGGCATCACTCAAAGGGTCCCAGTCAGACTTCAGTAATATCCTATTCACAATGACACTACTTTTAAATAACCAGTACTCTGTTGTACAGCCGCATGTTTTGACTTTGCTTGGTCTCAGTGTGCTTTGAAGTCTCTGACAAAAGATATACAAATTGCGGCATCTGTGTTGAAATTTAGTAACGTGCTGGGAAATGATGGACTAAACTAAATACGATAGCATTTAGTATTCCATTGTTCTGTTTCTCCAAAGGAAGATGTTCTAAAATGTTTGTTGGTCACATGAACAATGGCTCATGTTGGTGCATAAAAAGTGGACTCTATGGCTCCATGGTCACCAACATGGCTGAAATAGGAGGAACAAATGACCTTTTCTCTGTTACTGTGGAGTGGGTTACTAAAAGTGATTAATATTGCAGGAAGTGTTTACTCTTTCCTGGCATTCGACTAAATGCCTGAGAATCTGGACAAATTTCACCCTGTCAATAGTAGCTCTTGAACAAGGATATGTGATTCAGTTACACATTCCTCTTTCATCTAACATCATAAAATTCAATAGATACGTGAATACTCCAAAAGCTTTTTCACCTAAGTGAAAGCTGGCAACGTAATAGTTAAAGAT
This sequence comes from Pelodiscus sinensis, assembly GCF_049634645.1. Classification (NCBI taxonomy): domain Eukaryota; kingdom Metazoa; phylum Chordata; order Testudines; family Trionychidae; genus Pelodiscus; species Pelodiscus sinensis. The sequence continues at coordinate 510,779 of NC_134720.1, read as the reverse complement.
TGACACTAATCTGGCCTTAAATATTTGCAGACATGTTTCCAGGGGCTGCAAAATACTGATATTTACAGGAACCTCATATACTTTGGGCCTCTGCACACTTGCTTGTGTCCAGTGGAGAGTTGGCTGACCACATGGTATTAGCTCCCTGCTTCCAGCTGCTAATTTGCATAAAATACTCTGTGCATTTGCTTTTTTAGGTAAGCAATTGCTGTAATTTCTCCCCACCCCCCAGATTTCATATTATCACGTATGGGCACAGAAGGTGGTCTCCATGGTCATGAATGGGAGAGGTGGTATCCACAAGATGGGGGACGTTAAGTAGCGATTAATTTGCTAGTTGAGTAGTCGATGGAATTTCCATCGACTAGTTGATAGGCACTTCCGCATTCCACCTTTGAAATGTACAAGAGCCTCGGCGGGGACTCTTGTGTATTTCAAAGTTGGAACACTGCGTGGAGCCCAGGGCCAGCGGGAAGTCCCACTGATTCTGGGCTCCATGTGTGTGCTTCCACTTTGAAATGCACAAGAGCCCCAACAGGAGATGGAGCCTGGGGTCAGTGGGGGTCTCAGAGTACCTTGTGGGCCTTGGGCTTCATGCCTCACTTCCTCTTTGAAATGTATGAGAGCCCCCTGCTGGGGACTCTTGTACATTTCAAAGCTGGTGAGCCGCATGTAGCCCGAGGTCCGCTCCAGCTGATCCTGGGCTCCAAGCGGTGCTGCTGCTTTGAAATGCCACATGCAGCCTGATGCCAGGCTCCCCGCGGCATTCCAAGCATCAGCACCGCACGGAGCAGCTGACCCCAGGCTCTGTGCAGTGCTGCCACTTTTAAGTACCTCTCTCTTTTCCATTCCCCTTGCTGCCTCTGATAGGCAGCAAGGTGGGGGGAGCAACTAGTCGACTATCAGATAAGCGTTTGCTTATTGGATAGTCGACTAGTCCTTTACATCCCTACACGAGACACACTCAGAGTGTGATGTGTGCCACAGGCAGAGTCTGAGACCCTCTGACATATAAGAGGTTTCAATAATTAAGTTAATCAGTGACAGGATTTAGCATTAAATGTGAGTTTCAGAGAAACTTCTGTTTCTATGAAGAAATATCTGACTGTCCAAAGGGTCCTTTGTTTATGAAGGTCAAACTGAGGGAACAAGTCAGACTAGAAATATTTTTGGATATAGATCAGTATTTGAGAAATAGGAGCCTAAAGTTAGACAACTGAATCCATATCTGGGCACCAGAATAAGTGGCCTGATTTTTTTTTTTTTTTTTTTCCGGAAGCACGGAGTGTATAGCACACCGCACTCATGTGCGTTTTACTGCCAAGATACGTTTAAATCAATGAGAGTGGAGTATTGAGCACTTAGTTGCCATGTCATGGATTTAAGACCTTGTCCTTAGGGTCCTGTGTGTTTTTAAAAAAAAAAAAAAAAAAAAACACACACCCCACCTTAGCCTGTGGCCTTTATAACCTTGTAAAATGAGGCCAGCCAGGTGAATTTGTATGTAGGGAATGGGGATGTGATGGAATGCACCATTGTGAGTGTTTTGTCTAATTCAATGCCTGTTCCTCTCTGGGCTGTGTAGTTCGACAGGAACAGGAATTGCGGAATGGAGGTGCAATCGATAAGAAACTCACTACTCTCGCAGACCTCTTCAGGCCTCCCATCGATCTAATGCACAAAGGCAGCTTTGAAACGGTAAGTTCCAAGTTACAAGAAAACAAATAGTCTAAGTATTGGCAGCTAGCACCTTGCATGTTGGTGATTGAATGAGTTGTACGGGACTGATCTCCTTAGCAACTAGAGACTGAGTTTCTAAAAAGGGTGGGTGTGTTCTCCGCCGTTCTTTTCCCAGGCCTGCTTGCTTTTCCTTGTTACATTTTAAATGTGAAGTTGAGCAGATGCAGCTGGTGAAAGATTTCAGTGCACGAGTGAAATGATTAGGCTGGAAATATCCTAGTCCCTTAAATTTAGCTGTGGCTAAAGGCTTTATGTACAGCCACGCTGGGTAGAGGATTTCTGCGTGGAAGTGTGAAGCTGAGGTCAAGTATCATCTTCATTAATATCCACCCTCCTCTTGAGCACTCAAATTGCTGGTGCTCCTGCCTCTCACTTTCGTCGTCAGCGCTCTGCTCTTCTCCCTCGGTGCACTGAACCCTTGAGAGTGGATGAGGTAGCACAAAACAGGTCTCTAACTGCTTCTAAGTCTGCGCCTTGACTCATGACCCCTACCTCTTTGTTCATTTTTACAAATGTGACTGCATCTGGCATCTCACCCTGGTGTCCCAACAGCTCTCGTGTAATGTGGCAAAGATGAGATGGGAAGCTTAGTGGGGCAGGGACCATCTCTTCTGTTCTGTTTGCACAGCCTGGGGAGTCCTGATCCATAGCCGGGGTCCTAGAGGAACCCAACTTTCCCCCTCCCCAACGTTCTCCTGTCCATCTGCTAACCACTGTCTTTGCTTCCATGTTCTTTGACCTCTTCTCTCTTTGATGCCACTCCCAGCCTGGAACAGCCTCTACCCTTTTGTGTACCTAGTGACCACACAGCTTCCAGTCCCTCCTCAAAAGTCACTTCTAGTTATCTGCAACTCAGACACACCTAGCTTACCCCCTCCATGCGCCTTACTGGATAATACAGTTATGGAATCTAGTAAAGCTAATGTGGCTATTATAATGGTCATAAGCTAAAGTTTTTGCCTCCAGAAGTATCTGAGAACAAATGTTTGACTGCTTGTGCCTTTGGATCTTGGTATTTTCTTCTTTAAATATATATTTAGATCATTTGGTCCTGTATTAGTTTCTAAATTCTTCATGGGAGAAGCCATAACTAGTTTTATAGAGAAGTTCTGTGAATTTTACACAGATGATAGCAGAAGTGACAGTGTCTGCTCCAGATAAGGTTGCATGTGCCTTTCTGGTCATATTCAGTCTCATGTTTTCAATGCTTCAGGTTTTTGTAGCTCATCTCTTTGGGCTGAAATTTTCTAGTTTTCATCTGAAACTTAAATTAACTCACTGCTTTTTTTTTTTGAGGTTTTTTTGTCACAACTAGTCATTTTTAAATACGCAGCGAGAGAGGGGGGATTTTTTTTCAGCTGTTAAAAAATAAATACAATTAAATCTCAACTTTTTGCACCAGCCATTCCCCCACCCTGGTCTAAAGAGTTTAGAAAAAATTTTCTATAGGAAGTAGCTTTTGTTGAGGAGATGGGGGGAAAAGGCCTTCAGCGAGCATTGACATGTTTGATCAAGTGGTGACCTGCTCTTTGATCAGTACACTTCACATAGGGTTTGTTGCTAACTGCACGTGGCTAACTTGGGTATGTAGGTTGAGGTGAGGATTCCAGAAGAACCCCAATTTAGTCCCATAGACCAGTTGTTCTCATCCAAGGTTTTATATCCTTCTGGGGATATGCAGAGGTCTTCCAGGAAGCACATGAACTCATCTTGATTTTTGTAACAACCTACATAAGAGCATTAGCGAAGTCAGTGCAATCTAACATTTCAAACATAAGTTGTTTTTTACGGCTGTGTATACTATGCACTGAAATGTAAGTACAATACTTGTATTCCATTTGATTTATTTTATAATGATATGGTTAAAACGAGAAGGTAAGCAGTGTTTCAGGATTAGTGTGCTGTGACATGTTTGTATTTTTGTCTGAGCTTTGTAAGCAAGTAGTTAAGTGAGGTCTAACTTAAAATCATAGAATGCTAGAACTGGAAGGGATCGCAAGAGGTCATAGAGTCCAGTCCCCTGCCCTCACGGCAGGACCAAGCATCGTTTAGATCACCATCAAGTAACTTGGGAGCATGCAAGACCTGAAAAAGGTACAGTCTCCTGAAAGGGGTACAGTTGTCTGGAAAGGCTGAGAACCACTGCTGTAGTGGGAGCTCCTGTACACAAACACCCAAAGGTTTGCAGAAAAGGGCTCCCTGCAGCTTCTTGTGTTTCTGGAGAAGGGCTCCTCAGTACAGTACTTCAGCCAACGGGAGTGGTGAGGCTCCGTGCCTATTGACGCTTTGTTTATCTAAGCGCTTCACAGCCCGCCAGCAGCTCACAATCCAGCTTTGAAAACCCCTGCTGGAGAGTACTTGAGGGTGAGGGAAATATGCATGAAGAGAGTGTGAAGATGAGAATTGAGAGGTTATGGGGTTAGCCATGCTTTAAAGGAGCATAGAGTTTTGCTGGATAGCTCTTGAGAAGATTATTCATAAACACTTGGTTTTATCCTATTTCCAAAAACACTTTTATGTGTCCTAGGCTTGTCCTCTTCACCACCCCCCAAAGCATTGTAGGCATAATTAGCAGTATCTGCTCAGGACACATGTGAAGCTGGCATAGCTAGTAATTAGGGATGGGAATAGGTAAACTGGTACTCACCGGGTATTGGTTAACTCTTACTCAGGAGCAGTGCTGCGGGCTTAATAAAAACATTTTTTTATCAAGTGCAAACAGCAGGATTTAAGTGGCTGCAAGTGAAAACAGACAGCTCAAAGTAAGTTGCTAAATTAAAACGAAAATGCAGAGTTAGGTCTAATCTATCAGGCCCACTGTAAATAATTGTTACTTGTGGGGAATGATCTGCATGCTGCTCTCTCTTTCAAGGGCGACCATCCTCATGAGCTTTCCCAATGTAAGATGTTACACAGTGTGATGGATTTGTTTGGGGTTTTGACCCCTTTGGGGGGTTGGTTTCCTGGCTGCTATGCCCTAGGACTGAGCTGAGGGAGTTCAGTGTTTGCGTTGCTCCTCAGGGGGGTGGTAATCCCAACTCTGTGCCTGGTCTGGGGGAGTCCAGAGGATCTGGCCCAGCAGGTCAAGGTTGCGTGGTGCCCCAGGGAGCAAGAAGGTGGGTGTCAGTAGCATGATCAGCACAGCGGGGAACAATCCAAAGGTGTCTTCTGTGACTGCACCCTGTCACATGCTGCATGGTTGCTTTTTTATTCACAAACTTTAAAGGGGAAAGTGACTGTATTTGAGTGGAGGGGAGTGAAACTGACTACACAAAATATTGCCCCGTGCACATAAAAGTAGAAAAATGACTCTCCCATTCTGAATTTTTTACAATAATTTAGACGTTGTGACAAGAAAAATAGGGAAACAGACAGGATGGACTTAGTTGGTGTCCTTGGAACCTAGGACAGTTGGGGTCAGAGTGCACGACAGGAACTGGAGCTCTTGAGTCTCAATATATATATATATATATTCAAGGATGGATTTCCCCCACACAGTAGGCAAGTCTTTGTTCCAAAAATTAGGCATCCAAATCTCTATTTAAGTTCTTAAATAAAAAGCTTGTCTCTTTCGGAGCTGGTGACCATATTGAAAAATCCAGCCACTTACTTAGATTCCCTTTCTGTTTAAATAACTGCCCGAGGAATGTTGTGAGGATTAACTAATGAATAAGAAGCTTTTTTTAAAATGGCGGAAGTGCTTATTATGTGATTATGCAAAAGTACTGGCATATGCTAATGGCACCTAATTCCTGACTACTGTCCTTTTAAGTGAATGGAAATTAGGCCACAGTTGATGTCACCTGGCCATACAGAAATCTGATTATCTAGATATTTAATCTGAGGTCCTGTGTACAGTAAGTAAAGTTGAACCAGCTTTCTTTAACACATACAGGGCCTAACTGAATTATCAATTAAATGTGGAGTAGTATCATTGGAATGGTAATGCTAAGGCTTTACATGTAAAATTCATGGACTGAGTCGGTCGAGTACAGGAAACTTCATTCTAAAAGTTAAAGTTTAGGTTCTGACAAAACCAGTAAAATCTGGTGAAATACCCTAAACCCTTGAATTTATCATTTTTTCCCCTCCTTGTGAGTAATGCAATTAGTGCAAACTCATGTGAGTAAATCTCCTTTTGAGGAAAGTTCATCCCTCTTTCCAACTTATCCTGGAGATATGAGCATTCCTACTTTTGATAAAGCCCTCTTTTTTTCAACAGGTATGACAATTCAGCGATCAGAATTACATTCTTGATCAAACTCCTACCATTAACTTGCAACAGCCAATCAGACAATGCCAGCTTTGTGACTCAAACCAGTAAGATCTCTTCCTGTGACTTCAAACCCTCCGAGCGGCCCCTCCCCAACACTTGCAGTCTGAATGAGCATCAGAAAAGGATTTGTCCATCAGACCACAATTAAGTTTAATACAAAATCTAAAAAAGGAACAGTGAAAAAGGGGACTGTGGTATAAATTTAAGTCCCTAGTCAGTAGCTTGAGCCTTGTTGATACAGAAAATAGGGTTCACAAATTTTCCTTTGAGTAACCAGGTCCTTATCAAATGCGACTCACTGCACTCTTGTTTTCTCTGCACAAATACTTCAGAATTTTTCTACTTTCAGTCTTTTGCCTCTCAAATTGCTTCTAGTCCCCTGCCCTTTTGGGCTTGCCTTGTTGAACTCAGTTAATCAAATGTAATTTAAAAAATTAGCCAACTTGAATTGCAGTTAAAGCAGGTCTTTTAGCCCTGCCCTCTGTCTGTCAGGTGTTAAAGTTGAGTCCTAGTGCTAGTCCTACTCCTCCTTTCTACAGTGAAGAGGTTTTGGTGAAGCCTGGTGTACCAATAGAACCTATCATTGCTGGCATTGTTTCTGTCTCGTCTTTTATTGTTTACGTAATGTATATTTTTCCCTTCTGCTTCCAGGCCAAAGAGTGTGGTCAGATGCAGAATAAATGGCTCATGATTAACATCCAGAATGTGCAGGACTTCGCATGTCAGTGTCTCAACCGTGATGTCTGGAGCAATGAGGCTGTGAAGAACATTATCCGTGAGCATTTCATTTTTTGGCAGGTGAGTGGATAATAGAGGTAAGCTGCTATTACAGGGAAAGCAAAACAAACCTTTTGTAGTTTATAAACAAAACTCAGTGCTTCCAAGAAATGCCAAGAGAGATTGAACTGCTGATTTTACCTTGGATTACTGAAATGTGTATATTAAAAATATCATTTAAAAAGCCACGTGTTAAGTTCAAAGCTAGTCTTTTTTTAAATCCATGACCTTTCTGTGCTAACAAACTCCATGTACTAATGTTTGGAGAATTAATGGGAACTCTATATATACAGAGTGTAGCATATATGGTAAAATAAAGCCACATTTTGTTCAGTTTGAAGCATCAATTTTTTTCTAATGTGATCTTCTGTAGGTATACCATGACAGTGAGGAAGGACAAAGATACATACAATTTTACAAACTGGCAGATTTTCCTTATGTTTCCATTCTGGACCCAAGAACAGGTAAGCTAAAGGACAATACATACAGACTCGTTAACTAAACATTCCAGACTACAATCCTATAGGTTGAAATATGTAAATTCCTTGTAACGTTCCAAGTGTCTGTGTACACACAGCAGCATTTTCTGAGAATCACCAAAGTTGTTCAAGATTATGACCTAAAAATCGATCAAAAGAACTAAATGAATACAAATCCAAGTTGTGCACAAATTTTGTGTAATAACACTTGATTTCAGTTTAGCTTGCTGAATTTCTGTGAATTTGAAAAATAAAATTGATAGCATGTTGTGGCCAAATCATGAATTGGCTTTGAGGTACCCTTTAAGGGCCATTTGAAACTGATATAAAACGTTTTACTTGAACTATTAAAAACACCGTAAACCATTAATGATGAAATAATTATAAGTCTTTGTTCACTCCCTAGTGGTGCTTTTTGTCTATTATTTTCATTTCTCTGCTTGAACAATGCAAATCTAAAGTCAGTTTTTTGCTTTAGTGTCTTCTTCTTCAGGTCAGTTTGCAGATTAACTCTGTGTCGCTTAAAAGCTTGCAAATGTCACCAACAGAATTTGGTCCAATTAAAAAATACTCTTATGCCCCTTGTGTGTGTCTCATCCTGAGACCAACATGCCTAAAGTCCTGAAAATCAAAAGTTTGTCATAGTAGCATGTTAGTCACAACTTAATCTTCAAATATCACTGCAGGCTTTTGTATAATTGACTGATCCTGGCTTTGACCTTTTCTGGAATGCTGGACAAAACTTACTGTTTTGGGTTTTTGCAAGGTCTCCAAATAATCTTCTGTTTCTCTTCACTACCTCAAAACCATTATTGATCTTCAGCTTCCTCATATTGAATTGTTGGTTTTGGAAATGAGTGCTGGCTTGAGGTTTCTTAAGAATGTCTGCATTACTGGCACTCATGCTGGGGTAATCCTTCCGACTTCTACTTCTAAGTTACAACAATATCTTCTCCCTTTTGGAAGAAGCAATAGAATTGAATTGCAACTCACTTCAGAGTCTTTGCTCTAAGCCCATTGAGAATTCAGACCTCGCTGTTCTGTATAGTACCAGTCACTTAGTACGTGGCTGTAGTAAAATCAGGTTCTGAAATCTACTTCCTTTCCTTTGCTGGGCTTTTTATTGCAAGCTTAAGAAAGACCTTGCAGTTATAGTAGGCTTGTTCCATTTAACCTGCTGTTGTATGAAGTGAAGCCTTAGTTACTTCTGCTTCTCCCACTTTGTAGTCTTCCCTCTTATTCCTTTTTTATTTATTATTTTTAGGTATAAAACAAACGTGCATTGTAGTGTGTGAGACTTATTTCCATAAACTTAACTGGTGGGGTTGAGCGATCCATCCAGGCAGCAGACTGAATTATGCAGCCTGAAGAAATGGTAGCTAGGACTGTGTTTTCTCAACTTGAATTTTGCTATTCCAGTCACTGTGTGTAGCCTGCACACAGCCTTGCATACAGGAGAGAAGGCGCTTTCACTGGAGACAGGCTTATATCTGTAGCTTGGTAGGGCCTTGAAGGTAGCTCTCTAGATGTGAAGACTTTGGCAATAAGGAAACAGCTTATCTTTAGCATACAAAAAACTAGCAAACTTACTCGGCATTACCTAGGTGCGTCAGGACAGGGGGCTCGGCTTTGTGGGGCATGCTGGACTCAGGGCAGAGCCTTGGGGATGTGGGGGCCTGTGCAGGGGAAGGGGGGGGGGGTGCAGGGTTTAATCCACCAGGAGTGTATTCTCTCCCCAGGGTCCCCTCTTCTGTCCCCACCCCCCAGTCCATCAGAGGCCTTTTTTTCTTCCCCCGTCCCCAGTGTGCTGGCAGGCAAGATGGATGAAGCCCCCTTGGTGGTACGGTTTCCCTGCCCCCAGTGACAATTCTGCAGAATAGCTCTCCCCAACAGGCTCGTTGCTCCCAGTGGCCACTGCTCTATCACGTCCCTCCAGACAGCAGCCCCTGCCTGTGCATGTTATGGAAAACCGTCCCTTTCCCAGGACTTCCGGCTGTCCTGGCACAACCAACCCCTGACCTTGCTTCCAGTAAGAAGAGGAAGCTGCCTGGCAAATTTGGTGGGCCTAGCTCTTGCCGTAGTCAGACAGACAGATGCACTCTAAAATAAGGTCCTCCATAAATCTGTATTTACCTCCTCAACACCTCATCAGTTGTGCAGAGCCAGACCTGGCCTTTTACAAACTAGGTGTTACGTGGTTTAAGCTACATTTGTTTTACGCTCCTAGTGGCTTAGCAAAAATCTCTTGAGGGTCTCCCTCAGTGAAACAGGGTCACGTGTTCCTATCCGTTCCATAGGCCAGAAATTAGTCGAGTGGCACCAACTGGATGTAACTTCTTTCTTGGACCAAGTGACTGGTTTCCTGGGTGAGCATGGGCAACTGGATGGACATTCTACCAGCCCTCCCCAAAAATGTTCCCGCTCTGTAAGTATAAGGCCTTGTAGGTATCAGGAGGGAAAGAGGGAAAACTCAGCACACTTGTGTCTGGTCCAGTAGAACCTCTTACCCCACTGCATGGGAAATATAAATAGACTTGTGTGAACTAGCGAGTGAGTAAATTGCAGAGAAATACTTTTCTCTCCTTTTAATCTGTCGTTTGCTTTGCTGTATAATCTGTAGTGTGTGTTGTCACACCATAGTAATGTGAGCTGTCTGTATGAATGGCTGGGTAAAAGTGAGAGGTTTGTTGGATGTGAATTATGAGGTGCAAAGATTAGAACAGGTGCACTATAATCCTCAATAGAACATCGCCCCTGTCAAGATGATGATGCTTCTGTCACTCTTTAAGCAATCGTTTTCCTACTAATTGTACCCCAGACCTGGATGCTTAGAGTTTCCAGAGCTTTTTGTGAGCAGCTACCCTAAAACCCAACCCCCTGGCTGTACCTTGTGCACAGCTTTCTATGTGTCTTTTCAGTGATTCTTCAGTATAAGATAATGTGGGATCAAATTTGCTACAAACAAATTTAAGGAGCTGCGAGCAGAGAACAGACCCAAATTACTGAGTGACCTGGAAGGACTGGGTCGGCAGCTAAAGAATATTTGGGACTTGAAATGTCAACTCTTGTACCCTGGGAGAGGCAGAGATTAATCCAGCTGCTGCACAGGTCACATTAAAAGAGTGGTCCCCAAACTGTGTGGACAGTCCCTTAGTGGGGTGGAGAGGAACATTGGGGGGTACGGTGGGACCCAGCTAGGCCTTCTCCCCCTGGGTGATCAGCTACTGGCTGCAGCTCCAGCCTCTGCCCCCTTACCCTGTCTGCTCCCGCTCCCGGGAACACTCACCTTAGCTCCTGACTCAGGCTTCTGGGCGATGGAAGGCAGCAGGGTAAGGTGGACGTGACGTGGAAAATGTGGGTGCTTATTAGAACTTGCCTCTTTATTATAGATCTGAGTATTTTTCCATGCAGGCAAATACTGTAGCTGCCACATGGGAATCAAGTCTGTCCAGTTGGAAGAGAGCAGGTGATCCACCAAATCATAGAGGTTTGGGAATTAGTAGTCAGCACTGCTTTGGAGAATACAGTGGTGTGGGGGGAAGGGCAAAATGTCAGTTGTGGCGGGTTTATGTATTTCTCAAAGGAGAAATACTGAAGGACTTTAAAATTGTCCAACAGTTGGCTGCTGTGCCATTTAATCATTACACACCTACCCTATCCCACCAGAGACCCCTTGGTTACAGCCCCGTAATCCCTGGATATGCACTCTTCGAATACTTGGCTTACTTACATGTTTTTCTTTCACCTCTGATACGGTCGCACCAAACAGGAGAGCCTCATTGATGCTAGTGAGGATAGCCAGATGGAAGCTGCCATCAGGGCCTCCCTGCAGGAGACACATTTTGATTCCTCCCAGGTCAAACAGGACAGCCGATCAGATGAGGAGTCTGAATCGGAGCTTTTTTCTGGAAGTGAGGAATTTATTTCTGTTTGTGGCTCTGATGAGGAAGAGGAGTCGGAGAACCCTGCCAAGTCTAGGAAGTCTCCGCACAAAGACGTGGGGTACAGGAAAGAGGAGAGCCGGAGGCCTCTGCCTGAGCCCCCCGCGAGGACTGAGCCTGGAACAACATCAAACCATCGCGTGGTATCCTGCGTCGAAGCTGAGCTAGTGGAGGAATCGGCTGCCAAGCCTGGCAGTGCAGGGGAGGGATTGGATATGAACGGTGAGCTCCCCCCCCCCCCCCCCCCCCCCGTGGTAACGTGCAGTTAATAGGAAAAGGCAAAGCTTTTTGTTTTCCTAACGAGTATGTTAAGTCCTAATTGAAAGAACACCTGTCTTAATCCTTCCTTAAACTATGCCATTTGGATGCGTCCCTCTGCTGTCAGCAGCTTTTTCTGTGAAATGGCATCTCAGATCCCAGACCCTGGTCATCGTTTGAACTGTGATCCATGTTTCTGCTCCTCTGCGGCCTTTCTGGTAGGGAAATGTGATCGGTGAGGCTCGCACTAGTGAGGCATGCTGCACCATGCACTGATGCAGCATCTCTGCACTGGAGTAGTTGCACTGATGCAGGTTTTCTTAGTGTAGACAGACCTGAAAAGGTGTTTCCTTCCTTCCCAGGCTTTCTGTGCTCTGGGCAGTGGCACAGCAGGCTTCCGCGCAAGTAGAGAGGGGAATGGTACTCACCCCAGTCTGACGTGCAGATAACTATGGTGTCAGCAGGGGGGCTGCATCTTCAGTTGCTTGGCTGGGGTTTCCCTCTGGAGATAGGGCCGGGTAAGAGTCACTGGCTTTAACTGAATCAAAGTTCCTGTCTTCATGACCTTTTTAAAAATACGTTACCAGAAGGTCCTCTTCATGGGTCAGGCTTCGCAACGCCCCTTTAAGACTGCTTATGTTAATTTCCTCTCACAATCCTCTTTTCCCATATAGTGAAGTACACCCTCTAAATCTGCACAAGACCTCCATGCAATGCCCTGCTGTTAACCTGTAGCAACTTGTTTTACACTAGGACCAAAAGCACAGCTGATGCTAAGGTATCCAGATGGAAAGAGGGAACAAATTTCATTACCTGAACAAGCTAAACTTCTGGTAAGTTAAGCCAATTGAGTGGAACAGCTGAAATTTGTGAATACTTCTTTGTATAAAACGACAAAATTAAATGTGGCCAAATATGTAAGTGATTGATATGCATGTGAAGGGGCTTGTGCTACCAGCTGGGTGGTTGCTTCCCTGCTATAGAACTATCTTCCCACATGTGAACACTGCTAGTTCTTCCTTCCCTCTGCCTTTTCCATTCCCTACCCAAGCTCCCCAGCGCCTTCCCTGCTCTGAATGCTGTTGGCTGCTTTCACTTAAGGACCCTTTCCAATGCAGTCCCTTCCCTCTGAGCAACTCAAAGCACTTGGCAAGCATTACGTCCCATCGCACTTCAGTGTTTTCCGTGTTCCTGGTGCGTGTCTGAGCCGTTCCTCAGAACTGCCTGTAGGGAGGCAGTCCTCTGCCAGCAACGTAACATCCCAGAGGAAGGCTGACTGTGCGAAGCCATTGTACTTCTACCAGCCAGACTTGCTCATGAAGTGGGCATCACCGGCAGTTAGCGTGCCAACTCAGGAGACAGAAGAGCCCTTTCTGGAATTCTCCCATGTCCTTTTCTACAATACACAACTGCAGGTGGAGTTTGCTCAGCGCTAGGGAGGGGTGGAGGAGGGTTGCTGTTACCAGGCATCTCCTCACTGATGCACTGTATGCTTTTCATAGAGGAGCAAGGCATGGAGCTTGCCTATGTCCATTCAACACAGGTGGGAGTGCTCCCCGCGCACGACTGGCCAGAAGACTTCTCTTAGCAGTGCCCACAGAAGGAGCCGGCTCGGGCCCCCTCTTTCTCTCCTGTTGAAAAGTGACCTTTGTTTTCCTACTATCCTTTCCCCTGCCCTATTGGTTTGCCGTGTTGTTGCTTTCTTCTTGCACCCCTTTTAACTACCTCCTGTATTCCTTTCTCTCCAGTCTCCTTTTCCTTGGCTCTGCGCGTGGTGTTCCCTTCCCCTCCTCTCCTGACACAGGCAGGCACCCATCCCGACACAGCCACTGCTGTTTGGGCTTCCTTACAAATGTTTTTCCTTTTCCCTCCCCCTCCTCCAAAGCCCCCACAATGTTGACATTCTAGCGAGAGGCGTGAAGGAGCTCAGAAGAGCAGCTGACAAATATTTGTTTTGAGAATAAGCAGAAGATTAAATTGTAGGTTTAAAAATATGATGAACTCAATATGATCCTGTTCAAGTAACCTAGCAAAGTCACGTCTTTCAAAGAGAATCACTTAACTCTATTTCTAGTGGTGACTGCCAATAAACAACTAAGGAGTTGTTTGAATATTTTAGGACTTCCTTGCAGGTGCCATTTTACTGTCTTAATGTGTAGTCCCAAATCCACCATGCTTGTATTAATTTGCTGAGATCCATTTCTCTTCTGGTTAAAGTTTTCATTAGTTAGGGACCCCTTAGTTTAGTGGCGCCCAGCACTTCAGTCCTGGGAGCTATAGAAGTGTGTCGGTGAGACAATAATACAACTAACTCCTTTATTACCGAACTTCTCACTCCATTTCTTTTGTCCACCATGGCAAATTTTAATATTTCAAAGGGAAAGTTGTCTCTGTACTTGATTCTGATGTGAATCAGCCCTTTCTTACCTTTTCCCGTAGGCTCTCGTGAAGCACGTCCAGTCTAAAGGCTACCCTAATGAACGTTTTGAACTTCTCACCAACTTCCCTCGAAGGAAGCTTTCTCATCTGGACTATGACATCACATTGCAAGAGGCTGGCTTGTGTCCGCAAGAGACCGTCTTTGTGCAGGAAAGGAATTAGCACCATGGCCTGAGCTCTCCAAGCCTCCTTCCCACCTCCTCTTTGCCTGTGACTCCAACTCCTGAAGTATGTAGCTGGTCTCATGGGATTGCTGAGCTGATATCGGGCAGACAGACATTTGCCCCTCCTCCCTCTTCCTCCTTGTCTTGTGACCAAATGAAAATTCTGAGAGGTGAGCTTTCCCAGCTTTGGCCTTGGGAAAATCATGCTCTAACTGGAGAGGAACATGCCCTCTCGCAACTGCACATCCCTTTCTTGGAACAAAAGGGGAGTCTGCATACAACATGCTGGGGTTATGGGTGGCCATAACTAACTCGCGCGTGCGCGCGCGCGCACACACACACACACACGCACGTTTCACTGCTACCCCCCAAAAATCTATTTTGTTAATATATTTTATTTTTGAGAAATACCAAGTGGCTAGGCACTGAGTCGTTTCCCCGCAGAGAGAAGTTGTAATTTGCAGTGTTGTTTTCTCTTTTTGGTTTTCTACACACAAGGTCTCCATTAACCTTGTGAGGGTCCTTGTCATGTCCTCGGCAGAATGCTGAGTGGCTGAGAGGTGTGGCATGTGTGTCGCAGTTCAGGCGGGGGCAGCTTGGCAGGTGACATTTGCATGTTTCCCCTTTTTTCCTGCTGATGAGGTGACCTCTTGTGTTAAGTGCGGGTTGACCTGCCAGTGAATTTGGCAGATATCTAGCATGCCCCACGTGGGAATTGGATGCTTGGCCTGGAGCTAAAACCTCCTGTTCTTGCCATTAGAACTCACTCCCCAGAAGCTATTCTTACTCCAGAACGTGGTCAGGACTTTACTGGTGGTGAGAGACTGGAAGAATCTCTCATTTGCTTTAAAGCTTTTGCCATTGTACAATTTAAAAACTAATTTGATTCTCTGTTTCCTAGGCAATTCCCTTTCCGAGGGCAATAGGACATTCACAAAGCAGGCAGGTTATAAGAACAGTAGGTTCTAGTGCCAGGGTTTCCTTTATTATAAACTGTAAAAGAAAGGTCACGTTTACTGGGTCACATGGTCTGAGGGACTTCAACTCTCCTGGCAATTTGAGCCTGCTGTCCCACTGCCCAGTTGGAATGAAAATGAAGTAGAGGGATTTGTGTCAGTGACAAGTTGTAAGAGTTGTGTGATCCGGGTTTTCTATCTCCCAAAGCGCAAGCCACACACACACTATGGGTAAGGTATCTGTTAACCAAGCGTAGAACGCAGCATGTAGAACAGGACGGCCCCGGTACTTTCTGCCCTATGTATTCTTTCTGTCCACGTAAGTCTGAGCCGCTCGACAGTCAGTAGCCTGCAGTGCGCCAGTCCATTTCATGGCTAACTCGTCCTTTTGCAGACACTAGTACTGATGCAGGCTGTTCTTTTGTAACTGATCGTTTGTGCTAGCACATTCTGCAGTGGTGGCGGAAAACAAGCTTCTTCACAAGGGACATAAAATACAGGTAGGTGCACCTGCGAATCAGACAAAACCGTTTTTATAGAGTGAAAGATTAACACCTCCCCCTCCCACCAGTGGACTCCATTGTGTTTGTCAGAAAATTGTGTCTCCTGGCATCAGTGTCAAAGAAAAGAATGAATGCTGGCAATAACGCTTCCCAAGCCAAAAAAAACTCTCCCCGTGGATGGCTAGGAATAGAATGGGGGATAAACTTTCCCAGATACTTTGCCTTTAATTTCCCTCCAGGTTGCATTCCTATGTTAAAGGATGTTACCTGGGAAATCAGTGACTGCCCGCTCTAGTCCTTGTGGGTCTTTGCAAGCTAACCGTCCTCTTGTCCGTAAGGCTGTGAGTTCTTATGTGTAATTCTATAATTGTATACATATTTATAAGCATATTTATATAAGGCTTTCTGAACGATAATTTGACTAAACGCATTCACGTCAAGGCCACTTTGGGTTCTACTCCAGAATACAAAAGCCTGCTCTGATCTCTTGTCGCTGTCCAATAGCCGAGTCACACCGGAGGTGATCTTGGGATTCCAAGATGACCAATTGTTGTCTGTGTTGTTCTCAGAGGGGACTCTACCAACAGAATTGGCCAGAGAAGAGCTGCAACAGTCCAGAGGGGGGAGTGCATGGGTGGCTGTGGGAGAAGGGGAAATGGTGACTCTGGAATGGAGGCTACCTGGAACCACAAACTACACACTCCTGACGTGGCTGCTCGGCAGAGGCGCGGTGGTGACCAGGGTCATGCACTTCTAGATGCTTTTTCAGAGCCCCAAGACTTACTGTGTAGCCCATATGCCTGGGCTCTTCCTTGTTCACTACATTGATCAAGGCTCCAGGTTTCCATGGCTCTCCCTGATGAGCCCTGAGGCACAGGGAAGTGGGGCGTTGGCAGTTCCACTAGTGCCTGTGTTAAATTGCTGGTTGGGGGCTGTGATCGTTCAGAGCAATATTCAGACTGGCTCTCTGGCCCTTTTTGACATCACATGCTCTGGTGCACAGCTGTAATCTCCCTAAACAGTTCTGTTGTCTCTTCCCAAGCCCCAGTCTTCATTACACTTTGACTCGAGCTGCAAGGCAGTCAGAAGCCTTATCTCTTCTCCCTGCTCAGTTTCAAGGAGCAGGACTTTTACACAGGCTGTCTGCATTAACAAGCTGAATTTGAGTCCTGAGCCATCTTCTAATTCAGCCTTCAGTTGTTAAAAACTGCCCGCCCACCTTTCAAGCAGCCTGGGCTGGCAGAGAAGTCACAGTTGTGCTTTGAAGAGAAGCCCCGCGTGCTTTGCAGTGGGCGAGGTATAAAGAGGAGATCTGCCTCTTACCCGGTCTGGCCGTGGCGCTCCGCACTCGAGTTACCGTAACGTGATGTGCTCTGGGAGCCTGCAGCTAGCTCCCAGTTCACGCGTTTTTAAGCAATCGACCATTTTTAAACAAGCCCAGTTTGGCGGGGAAGGGAGGAGGGGGGGATTTCGTCTGTCAACTGCACTTCTACACCATCCCTTTGCCCAAGGGTACTTTAACCAGGGCGTGATGGAAGTGTATCGACATTCCTGTTCCCTCGGGGATCGCTCAACTGCCACTTGCGCTCCCAAATGTATTTAATGATTTAAGCAAGTTGAAAGTAGCCTTTGGTGGTGAAGGCAGCTGAACTTCCTGGGCTGGGGATCTGAGACTGCCAGATCTCAGAGCTCCAGGGAACCTGAAAGGAAGAAGTAGAAGTGTAAATACATGCCTGGCATGCTACTCTCTGCTGCTGGGAACAATAGTAGCCAAGCATTTGATGGTTTATACGCCACTGCCCAATGAAACTGGCTTCTAATGGGGTTTGGTTGGTGCTTTTTTGAGGACTCTTAAAATGAAGGACCCATGGCACTGTGAGTGGGAGTAGCTGCGGTGGTCACTTGTGCCAGCGCACACCCACTCTGAATGCTTCCTCTTATGAAAGTGAGCTAGCCACCTGTTCAAAGGTGTGAAACGCTCTCCTGCATGCTGGCTGTTGCGTTTACAGGATGATTAGGTGCTGCCAGTTGGGGGCTGAATGGTCGAGTGGTCACGGAATAATCCCTGATCTTTGGGCCAGGCCTGCTAGCATCTCTTCCCAAGAAGCAGTTAGTGCCTCTTCTAGTTGGGTCCTTTATCCTGTCCTTGTAAGCCCCACACTGCAGCCATCAGCTACGTGGCACGGCTAAACATTCTAGTGGGGCCTAGGGATGGAAGCGGCTAGTCGACTAGCCAATAAGCTGATGCTTAGCGGGTAGTCGAGTAGTGACCCAACCCGTCACTTCCCCCCGCCTTTGCTGCCTCTGATTGAGGCTTAAGCCAGTCTCCTTCCCCCCCCCCCCACTCATCTCTGTGGGAGGCAGGGCAGGAAGAGGTGTTGTGGGGGATCAGGCGTGAGCCAGGAATCAGCTGATTCCCAGCTTGTGCCCAGTCCCAGACGCCATGCCTCTGCTTTTTAAATGCATTAAGAGCCGCCATACATTTAAAAAGCAGAAGCTTGGGGGGGGGGGGGAGGAAGGGGGGGAACCTGGGGCAAACTGGGAATCCGCTGTCCTGGCTTGCGCTTGGTCTCCCCCCCCACCCTCCCGCACTTCAGCCTTTTAAATGTATTAAGAGCCTGATGGGAGTGGATATCCATGGCAGGTAAGGGAGGGAGTAGCCATCTCCACCTCCATCCTTTCCAGTGACTCGCATTTCAGACTCTGGCGCTTTGAGCTGTGGCTCCTTGAAGGAGCAGTCTGACTCGCATGTTCCATTGGTCTTGTTTTGCTTTCTGACGTTAATTCCTTCCGAATTAGCCACACGCATTGCAGCTACTCCTGATTAGGAGTTGACCTTCGGGAGCTTCATAAACGTCGAGAGCCCATGAGGTTGAAGGAGGGAGATGTTGGGCCGTCCCTACTGAGGAGGAATTTGAGATGTGCAACTCCCAAGATACTGGGAGTCCTGGCCACCTTACAGTAGTCTCCTCCCCTCTCCTGTAAAGCTGGAGGTCATGGTGCTAGATTTCCACACAGTGAAGGAAGCTGGCCAAAAGCTTCAACCTTGCAACTCCTCTGGTGGCCAGCAAAGGCGGTGAGGGCCTTGCAAAAGCCACTGCACGACTTTCAGGGAGCTTTGAATTGGGATTTGCCTTGTCCGCTCACAGCTGAAGGTTTGCTCTTGGAAGCGCATTGCGCTGCCTGGAAAACAACCAGACGGGCTGGTCTCTCCAGTTACGTGGAACAGCCTTGTAATTAGAGGCTTTTAAAGTCTTGTTTTTAGAATGTTGGTAAATCAGTGACACGGGGTGTCAGACTGATCAGGAGCTATTTACACAGACTTTCCTTAGCTGTGCTACATCACAGCTTTTCAAAGAACCAAATCTACTAGTCCATTAGTACAGGCAAGTGGAAAAACTCGGGGTGGGGATGCAATCCATTGCTAACCAGTGTAGATAGTTGTGTAGAAATGTAGGTCCCTGTGATGTATTGGTGCTGTAAATACTCTGTTGCATACAGTTCTGCATTTGTCATCTGACACAATGCACATACACCTCTACTTCTGCTCTCATGGTGTATGCGATTGCTAGAAACCTTTAATGAAATTCAGCCCTGCCCACGTTTAAAAGCTAGCAGGTGTCACAAAACCCTTGCTGTCTTTTTTCAGTACTTTTATCCACCGTTGTGCAGACTGCAGTTAAAATGGGATTTATAGATGTAAATAGCCCATCTCAGCGTTCCTTATTCTCTTTGTAGAAATGCTGTGTGGGGAGTAACATTAGCCACAAGTTTGAATGAGCTACACAACTGACAGCATGCAGGACTCTGTCTGCTCAGCGTACAGTTTTGCTTTAAGAATATAATTGACAAACTACCTGGAATCCTAGCAATAAAAAGCAATCCAGTTTGCCCTTCAGTAGACCTATTGGCCTCTCACGTCTCAATGCAGAATTCATTTTTATCAAACCAAACCGATTAAATATGCCGAGAAAGGGTGCTAGTCCAGTATTGCTAACTGTAATTGCCTATCCCCGTTTCTGCTCTGGGCAATCTGTAGCCTCAAACAGGACTGTGTCTGTAGCAATGTGGTACAGCCCAGGGGTGTCTGAGCATCACTTGGTGCAGTACCTCCGTCACGACTGATTGACAGTGATGATTAGACTGTAACCTTTGGAATAGAAAGTCTGTTTGTCCGTTTGTTACATTGGCTCTTGACAAGCAGAATGCTGGGTCCACCAGCACTGCCGGACCATAACAATTTGAGCTACAGGTCCCTTCGTAATGAGGCGCCATGTGGAATATGCAGACCAGAGTTCTCAAGTGCCCAAAAGTGTGCGAATGAATACGAATGGCCACGTGATTAATGCAGTTCATGCATCGAGGTTAGCTGGGGATTGGCTAGATGTTTCTGGGTGAAACGGGATGTGTCTTAGAGGCATTGTCCATTTTGGCAATTATCTTTAGTGGTTTTGTGGGCAAGAGACTAGCTGGGTTTCCCCCACTCTTCTTGCTGAACTCAGCAGTTTGGCTGAATCGGTTTGCAGGCATTTCTTAGGTTTTTTTACATCCTTTCTTTTACCAAGCTAGTAGTTGGGGTCCAGGCATGGAGATGTGTGGCCGTGCTTTGACTATATTAAGTATAAAGTCTAACAGCGTCCAGCCCCATGCTTTTGTCATGCTGTGTGAACATTTCTGATCGCTTTAAAAAAAAATAGCATCATCTTCCACTGTTTTTCTGTAAAGGCTAGGATCATCTATTTAATTAAATAACTCAAAATTGTGTAACATTGACCTGTATAAATGTGCCAGACACCTTTCCAAGATGGTGTTCTCGTTAATCTCCAGATTTTAACTAGTTTCTCTTCAAATTAATTTGAACAAATTTCAACAACTGGCGGTTGAAATCTGGATACATTACTGCTACAGTCATGACCTTACAAAGATTTTCCCTTGTATGCCAGGAAAGTGTGCGGTTTTATTGCAGGTCAGTTATGAGCTGTTTGCTTCTTGAACCTGTGAGGTTAATGGGTGCAGCTTTGTGTCATAAAAGGGTAGTTTTATTCAGATCTCTTAATTAGCTGTGAAAACTCTACAGTGTCCATCCACTCCTAACAGAAATGGCCATACTGGCTTTGTATTGGAGAATGCAGCACTTAGTGTCACTGTCGTATGCCTTAAATTGCTTCAGTTTGCCACCTACCATTCTGGAAAAATACATTACTAGTAATTACAGAAATTCTGGACTTGGTCATGTCAGTTATCCTTTCCATCAGTACACGTTCAGGATGGAGGAGGGGAATTCTCGATCTTATTTATATAAAGGGGCAGGAACTTTTCAAGTCCTAAGAGGATACAGCATACATGTAGATGGAGTGGGGGTGAGGCACTGTTTTATAGAACAGCTTTAATTGACAATCTGAGTCAAACTCAGCAAAGTCTGGGAGTGTGGGGTCTTAAGGCATACTGTGCACGCCACTACAATACGGGATTGGCTCTTCAGTTGATAAACATAGTTTAACTGCAAGATTGTGGCTTTCTGCCTGTCATTTGGTACAGCAGTCCTTTTCGTTAATTATGATGCAACTAAGTGTAGGAGGAGAAGTCTTTGAAAGATTTCAGCTCACTGTGCTTGGAGGGACCAAACTCAAGGAAACCTCTCTGATCTATACAAACAACTGCTGCATTTTTATAAATATGTGTAAATGTCCTATTGTAATATTTGACCCTGGAAATAAAACAAACTGTTTTCAATAACTTCACCTTTTGGTTTTGTATTCTGTGGGAACTGGCATGACCCGAAGCCATATCTGGTGCTCCTGTGTTTTCATCAGTTGACAGTATTTTGTCATTGAATACACGTGCCCAGCAATAAAAGCATCACATCTTGGAGCTTGGGTCAAGTGACGTAGGCCGTCTAGACCACGTTTTCCTCGTGTCATGTAGTACTGTCAAACCTTATTACAATCACCAGAGCTCGACACTTAGTGTAACCTACTGACTCATGGCGAGTCGATTACAAGCCGGCACAGCTGCGCAGCACGGTAAGCGCATGCACACACGCTGAACCACGCGGCTGGCGAGCAGGGCTCACCGCTGCTTGGCGAGCCCTGACAATCTCAATTGACCATGTGTATGGATTCCACCTCTCCCCTATGGTAGTAACTGTCAGAGGGAAATCCAGTGGCTGGACATGATTTGTTCTGGCCACATCCATGTTGACTATTCCTTGTAACCTTTCCCCTCTAAGGATATGCCTACACTACAGCGTTATTTCGAAAGTTAGTTTGAAATAAGCTATTTCGAAATAACGCATCTCCACACAATGCATTTTGAAATAGCGCGTCCACACTGAGTGGACACTGAAATGCATTTCAGTGTCTGGCTGGAACCAGCTCAGGCAGGGCATCAGGTCAGGAGTGTCTTTGTGTGGCTGCTGTCTGAGGCTTGTGCTTAAAGGGGTACATGTGCGCACACACACACCGGCTTCTCAGGTTTCCCTGTCTAGCTCACTGAGGGATAGCAAAGCATTTGGTCTGCATGCTCTGGTTGCCCTCACTCAGGACACCACAGCACTCTGCACCATGGAGCTAGAGCTGCCCCTGGGCACTCTGGTGCTTCTCTTGGATGCGTTGCTACGATCCTGGTTGTACTTTCTGCAGGCTGCCATCCGGGAGGTCCATCGGGGGGCTGTCAGTATCTAGGAGCCCTGTGGGAGAGCTTCCACCCTGAGGAGCACTAAGAACCACCTTGGCCTGCCTCACTGGGGGCTTGTGCCTCATTCCTCCCTCACATCCTTCCACTTACCCCTCCCCCCAGTCCCCCTTCCTAATGTAAAATTAAACACGTTTTTCATAAATATAAACTCTTTAACAAAACGGGGGGTGAAACTGGGGAGACGAGGGAAAGGAGGTGGGAGAGGGGAGGGGAAACCTGGGAGCTGGAAGGGGGAAGAAGAGGGGAGTGGAAGCTAAATGGGGGAGGGGGGGTGTCTTGCTGGGCCAACCGTCTCCCCACACAGCAGATGCAGGGGCCTTGGCATCTCCGGAGGGTGTGGAGGTTGAGGAGGGTGTGGCGGGAGGAGCAGTAGCTGGGAAGGCAGCAGGCCCTGGAGCGGCAGGAGGCAGCATGCTCTGCACCAGGGTCTGCAGGTGTTGTCAAATAGCATGGCAGAGCCCTGGGCAAGCTGCACCTGCCGGATCTCCAAATCTTCTTGCACCCAGTTCTGGAGGGTGCGGTGCAGGGCTCGCCGTGCCCCCAGATGCTGCTGTGGGCACCACTGTACTGTCTGGGTGGTCCTGTGGCGCCCTGTGGTGCGGGAGTGCGGCTGAGGTGGGGGGGAGATGTCCCCTGCCTCTGTGTAGAATGGCCTTGTGGAGGAAGGGCGTCCTGCTGTGTCCACCCCAAGCATGTCATGTAGCCACACGTGTGAAAAGAACAGGCCAATGCCCCTGTGTGGCAGCCAGCTGGAGCCCATGTGTAAGCAAGGCCCATGTGTGCAGTCCCTGATCTCCCCTCCCCCCGTAGTAAGGGGACAGTGGTGGCATTCACACGTTGCCTCCCCGGATGACCCTAGTGACTTGGCTGCTTGGATGGCTCGGGGGTCCTGGCGGCGTGGCATGCTCCATCTCGGCTCCTGGTGGTCCTCCTCCATGCCTTGGGCAGGGCCCTCTGCTCCTGGCTTGCTGCCCCCTGGGGTGGCACGGACCATCCCGCCCTCCCAGGATGTGGTCCAGGGCATCAAAATAAGGGCAGGTGTCTTCCCCTGTTGGGGATCTGCCCTGTGTGGCCCTGGCGCACGCCTGTCTTAGTGCTTTTATTTTCATATGTACCTGCTCCTGGGTGTGCATGTGGCCTTTGTGGCCATGCTGGCAGCTATCCGGCCGTAGATGGCAGCGTTCCTCTGTCTAGCGCGGAGATCATGGATGTTGGAGGCCTACCCCCAAACCTCAGTGAGGTCCAGGAAGGCACCTGCTTTCTCCAGCCCCTGGCTGGCTCCTGGGAGCTGGGGGACTGGGCGGTGGACAGCTGGCTGGCACTGGCTGCCTGGCTCATTGCTGGACCACTGGGTTGGGGCAGCGACTGCTGGTAGGCCTGGTGCTGGCACATGCAGTGTGGCCAGAGTCTACCCCTTTAAGGGCTCCGGGGCTGGGGAGAGGAGAGGAGTTTTCCCGGTTTGGCCCAGAGTGACCACCAGGGCACCCTGGGAAGGGCTGGAGGCCCCCTATTTCGAAATAAGCATCTACACAGCGCTTCTTTCCAATTAGCTATTTTGAATTTGGCGTTATTCCTCGTGGAATGAGGTTTGCCAAATTCGAAAGTAGCGCCCCGCAGTTATTTCGAATTCACTTTGATGTGTGGACATATCCGAAGTGATTGCAATGGAGAATTTATTCCAGGCTCTCTCCTGTCTCCTGTCCCCCTTTGGAAAGGCAGGTTCTGTTTGCCCTTACCCGCTCCTCCCGGACTCCCTCCCCTACCTATTGCTAATGCTTCCAAGATTGCTTCAGCTTGTTCCTGGAGTATCCTGGGGCAAATCCATCAGGCCACAGCAACTTGAGTCCATCTCCTTATTCTTTAACCTGTTCAGTCCCTACCTTGGCTTGTTCCTTCTCGCTTGTGTTCGGACCTGGCCCCCAGCTCTTCTGTGCACACGGAAGCAAATGAACCCGTCACGGTTGCAGCCTCCGTGGCATTACGTGGCGTTACTACTTCCCCACCAAGCAGAGGAGTGAGACTTTCTTTGGCTTTCTCTTGCGCCTCTGTCTATTGACTTAGTTCCCGGGCTAGCTGTCAGTCAGTTCGGTTTGGGGGCGCAAGGCCTTGAGGCTGGGCTGTGACAGCGACATGGAGGTGTCTTGATACCAAAGGGGGCCATGGTGCGTGGCCTCCGTCAGCGTGCTGGTGTGGTGCACCGTGTCACAAAGCGTCCCGCTTCCTAGGTCACGTGACTGCCAGCTGTTGCGCAGCACTCAAGCTGTGGTCACAGCGAGGGGCAAAAATGAATGGAAACATCTTGTCAGATGTGAGTCATTGGTGCAGGGCCGGGCCTCGCCCCCAGTGACGGGCAGGGAGCTGGAGACCAGCCCTGATTACATGGCTGCTCCAGTTCCTCCTTAGGATTTCTGGTGCCCTGCAGGGAGGGCCACGCTCCATGGGGTGGGGCTGTGGGGGCGGGAGGAGGGGGAGGAGGCACACAGTGATGCAGGAAAAGCGGGGGCGAAGGGGTGGAGTTTTGGGGCAGGGAGACCAGGGGCTGGGATGAGAGGTGGAGCAGGGGGACTGGAGTGAACGGGGCTGGGAGGTGGAGCAGGGGGCAGGAAGACCAGGGGGTGGGGGACCTGGGGCCAGGAGGCGGGGCAGGTGACAAGAGATTGGCTCCAATGGGGCTGGGAGGTGGAGCAGGGGATTGGGGCGGATGAGGCTGGTGCTGCCTGTGGCCAGTGGTGGCCCCAGGCTCATGGAAAATAGGGCACCACTGGTGCTGCAAATGCTACAGAGCTGCCTATGCCACGGGATGGCCCTGGTGCTTTCCTAACGGGAATTGGCGTGGAAGGTGTCACCTCCTAGTCACAAAGAGGTTGCCCGCCCGTCGACTTCTAAAAGTACTTTGCCGCGGCCCCACGTGAGGGCTAAGAATGCTGCAGACTTGTCGGAAAAGCTATTCCTGGTGTTTCATGCTGCGTGGCTCTGAGCCACGAGTGTAGCAATGCGGGCGGCTCACGCGGCTTTGACGTAGCAAGGACACAAGATGAAGTTGCAACATTTTGCTACTGGAAAAAACGCTTCCTCTTGTAGCTCTCTGGCAGCAGCTTCAGCACCAGCAATTTCTTCAGCTGCCGTTTCTTTGCTGCTGCCACTTGCCTCCTCAAGGTCAAGCTGACCACTAGCTTGAGCTAAGTCTCGCCAGACCAGGCTAAATGGGAACTTCCACGGCCGGGGCCGGGGGTGCCGCTTTGAAGCATGTTAGCAAGCGCGCCTCCCTGCTGATTGGCGCCTGGTGTAGACCAGGCCAAGCCATTTTAAAAGTTCCCGGGCGTGACGCCCAATTCTAGGCTTGCCCGGTGCCTGCATTGTCCAGGGCCTGCTGCCTCAGGTCACGTTCGTTAGGCCCCAGCCGAGGGAGCCGTCTTCTCCCTCAGCGCAGGTCCAATTCCAAAACACGGTTTTACTGCGGCCCCTGCCTCGTCTTCCGGGGCGAGGAAAACGTGCCCCATCGGCTCATTCAATCCCGGCCTTTCTGACCGGTTGACAGGGTCCCGTGGGCTGGCTACACGTGCTCAAACCCAGCCCAGAGCAGCCGCGGGGGTTACTGGGGGCCTGGCGTGGGGCAGCAGCAGGGGTCAGGTTCCCCCATGCTGCAGCAGAGGGAGCTGCCAAAGAGCATCATGCCACCGTAGCCCCTGCTCCGCTGCCGTCTCCGGGCCAGCCTGGCGCCAGGAAGCAGAGCGCTTGGCCCGGTGCGGGCTGGCGCGGGAGCAGGCTGCTCTGTAGCACCACTTCCCCCCAGCACATGCCCCCTGCTGCCGGGGTTCTGCCCAGGGCCAGCAGGCAGGGCTGGGGGATGCACGGGGGGGGGGGCTGGCATGGGGGGGCAACACACGGGGTGGGGAATGTGGCAAACACAACCCCCCACACACACACCCCCGAGCCCTGCCAGGGGGGTGCCTGCTGGCCCCTGCCCCCGGGTAGGTGGTGTTGGAGCCCCCGCCCGCTGTCCGCGTGAGCCGGGTCCCAGTGGCCGTTCGGGGTCAGGCCAGCTGGCTTTAGGCGGGCGGCCGCTTCTCCTGGGAAACTTGGCTCCTGGCAGAAGCCTGGTTCCCCAGGCGTCACATGCTGCTCCTGTGGCCGGGAGGCTCTGCCCAGTGGCAGCAGCAGGTGCCAGTGGCCTGGCGAAGTCCCGTGGCTGCTGGAAAGGCTGCGTGTGGGTGCAGCCCTGCTGGCCCGGGGTAGGCCAGACGGGACAGGAAGCTCAGAGCAGCAGCTGCCCAGGAGAGCTGCAGCCCTCGTGCGTCTGGGCCGGGGCCCATCTCGCACCCTGGGAGCTCTGGGCGCCTCCCCCAAGCCAGGGCAGCCTGCGGGCCCAGCGCCACGAAGCACAGGTCCCGGGTCTCTGAGGGGACCCTTGAGGCCACGGCCGACACCTCCCCCGGCCCAGGCCTGCGAAACCTGGCGCTCCAAGGAAAGGATCCTGTACCCTCTGCTGGGCAGCACCGTGGGCACGGAGCAGCCCTGCCCTGGTGCTGTCACCCCTCGTGGCCAGTGGCCCCCGGGCGCCTCGCTCAGCCCGAGGGACCTGCACGAGCCAGGGCCCGGCAAGGCGAGAGGTGGGCCTGGCAAGGAGCCAGCCTGGGCGTGGGGCCCTGTCGGTGCCGCGGGCGTTCGGCCGCCCCAGGGACTAGCCAGGCGAACCGGCCTCTGTCGCTCTCCGGCGCTGAGCGTGTCTCTGTGTCCGAGGGGCCGCTCCATGGCACAGGCTTCTCCTCGGGCCTCGTGGGCTGCCCTGGGGCACGGGGAGAAAGAAACGAGGCCTCCCTGTTGGCCTCCCCAATGGTCTGTTAGGGGCTTGCCCTTGACTCCCCCTTGCCGCAGCCCAGCCACCCCCCTGCCACGGGGACCCCTGCAATGGCCGCCCTGGGACCCCAGGCGGCTGGCCAGGTGCTAGGCCCTGGGGGAGGTGGGTTTTCCTGGCCGGTTGGCCGAGGCAGGGAGAGAGTTGAGGAGCAGGAGGCCAGTCACCCCTAGACTCCCCTCCCTTCCCGTTTCTCGCCATCCCAGGGCTCCCCCGGTCTGTCCTCCTCCCCATGCACCTCTCCTGCACGGGGGCACCAGAGCCTTGCGTGTATCTGCTCCTCCCCCACCCTCCCAGCACTTGGGTGCACCATGAATCTGCACCGTCCAGCGACCGATGTGTTTCCCCGCGTCACGTCGCCATGTGGCCCGGCCGGGCTCAGGGCACCTCCCGCCTGCCGTTCTCGCACGTGCTGTGCTGGCAGACGCAGGCGTGTGTGCCCGGCCTCTGGAGGAGAGTCTGGGCTTCCTTGCGTGTTGGCAAAAGCAAAAACCACCGTGCACGTGAGTGTGCGTCCGAGAGCTTCCCTGCCCGGCCATGGCACTGCCACGCGAGTGGGGTTAGACACCTGCCTAAGGGCACAGCCCGTGCCGAGAGCGTGGAGGCAAGCCCCCAGCCCCACCCCCAGCACCATGGGGAGGGAAGGGTGTGCGCAGCCCTGGCCGTGGAGCACCAGGAGGGCGGGTGGCAGGTGGCCCCAGGCGCCCCGTCCCTGGAGCACCGGGAGGGCGGGTGGCATCTGGCCCCAGGCGCCCCGTCCCTGGAGCACCGGGAGGGCGGGTGGCACGTGGCCCCAGGCGCCCCGTCCCTGGAGCACCGGAAGGGCGGGTGACAGGTGGCCCCAGGCGCCCCGTCCCTGGAGCACCGGGAGGGCGGGTGGCAGGTGGCCCCAGGCGCCCCGTCCCTGGAGCACCGGGAGGGCGGGTGGCAGGTGGCCCCAGGCGCCCCGTCCCTGGAGCACCGGGAGGGCGGGTGGCAGGTGGCCCCAGGCGCCCCGTCCCTGGAGCACCGGGAGGGCGGGTGGCAGGTGGCCCCAGGCGCCCCGTCCCTGGAGCACCGGAAGGGCGGGTGACAGGTGGCCCCAGGCGCCCCGTCCCTGGAGCACCGGGAGGGCGGGTGGCAGGTGGCCCCAGGCGCCCCGTCCCTGGAGCACCGGGAGGGCGGGTGGCATCTGGTCCCAGGCGCCCCGTCCCTGGAGCACCGGGAGGGCGGGTGGCAGGTGGCCCCAGGCGCCCCGTCCCTGGAGCACCGGGAGGGCGGGTGGCAGGTGGCCCCAGGCGCCCCGTCCCTGGAGCACCGGGAGGGCGGGTGGCAGGTGGCCCCAGGCGCCCCGTCCCTGGAGCACCGGGAGGGCGGGTGGCAGGTGGCCCCAGGCGCCCCGTCCCTGGAGCACCGGGAGGGCGGGTGGCAGGTGGCCCCAGGCGCCCCGTCCCTGGAGCACCGGGAGGGCGGGTGGCGTCTGGCCCCAGGCGCCCCGTCCCTGGAGCACCGGGAGGGCGGGTGGCATCTGGCCCCAGGCGCCCCGTCCCTGGAGCACCGGGAGGGCGGGTGGCAGGTGGCCCCAGGCGCCCCGTCCCTGGAGCACCGGGAGGGCGGGTGGCGTCTGGCCCCAGGCGCCCCGTCCCTGGAGCACCGGGAGGGCGGGTGGCATCTGGCCCCAGGCGCCCCGTCCCTGGAGCACCGGGAGGGCGGGCACTGGGAGCAGCAACCTACAGCGCAGAGCCGTCCCGGCCTTATGCACCTGCCGCCCAGGGCCACGGCCAGGACGTCAGGTCTGCTGCGGTCTCTGATGTGGCCGTCTCTGGCTCCAGCAGGAAGAGTCCTGCCTTGTCCCCGGCAGCCTCAGCAGGGCCGGGCCACCAGTGCTGAAGGGTCAGGGCCTGAGGAGCAGGGACGCGCGTTAGCTGGGTTAATCCACAGGCCGGGGCTCAGAGGGAAGGGCCTTGCCTGGACAGGCTGCCCGGCTCCCCGCTGCCCGCACCGCGCCAGGCAGCTGCCACCCTCCAGCCCCCGCTCAGCTCCTGCAGGAAGCCGCTCTCTGGCTCAGCAGCGAGTCTCGCTTCCTTCCCCGGGGTGCGGCGTGGTCACCACAGCCGCGGCGCTGCCCGTCATGCGGAGGAGATGAGGTGGCGGCCGGGCGGGGGATGAGCCGACGTCCAGCCCATCTATGGGAATAACCAGCCGGCCGCCGCAGGCAATGGGGGTATAAAGGGCCGAGGCTCGGCAGGGATCTTCCCCTTTCCTCGGGAAGGGAACAAGTCGCATCAGGAGCCAGCTCCCGGCGAGGCTGCCCTGCCCGAGCGTCGCCCGGCTTCCCGGCTCAGGTGAGTGGCGGGCGAGGCCTTCTCGGGGCGGGGCGGGGTGGGGCCAAGTGCCCCTGCGTCTGTGCCCATCGGAGAGAGAGAGGAGAGTTTCCTTTGGGCACCAGTGCCTGTCGGGGGGCCAGCGGACGTAGGGCCTCTCCCCCGCTCCAGCGCCTGCGGGGACCAGCCGGGGCCAAGGCGACCCACTGACACAGCCTGTTTGCAGGGGGGACGACAAACCCTCCGCTGGGAAAGGAGCGGGCCGGTGCCCTTCCCCCGCGGGGGAGGCTGTGGCGCTGCCGGCGTGGGATGCAGGGGTGCCCACCTCCCGGGGGGAGCGGTGCCTTCGGAAAGCCCAGCGCGGGGCGGTGCTGCCGGAGGGCCTGGAGGCTCCAGCAGGGCGCAGACCCGCTTGTGCTAGTGCAGTGCCCCCAAGGGCTCCTCATCGACCGCACGGGCCCCTGGGAGGGACGTGAATTCCCGAGGGGTGCCGCGGATCAGCCTCCCTCCCGCTCTGGCTAGCGCCCGCTCCAAGCCCACCCTGGGCGCGAACGCGCCTTAGCAGGGCACTGCGAGGAAGGGCGCACGCAGCGTGCCAGGGCACGGCCGACTCTTACCCGCGGGCGGATTAGCTTCTCGCTAGCTGGGATGTTGAAGCCGAGGTTTACCTGCTTAGCTGGCTAAGTGGAAACCCAGGAGTGCAGGGGCGCCAGCAGGAGCTGGCAGCCTCACACATGGTGGGGGAGGCTCCTGCCCCTGCAGGGCTGCTCCTGGTCCCGGTTAGCTGGTAAGGATACCAGCTCACATCCCCAGTCGCGGGTCCATCGCCCTGGCTGGCTGGATTGTGCACGGCCCGGGCTTCGGAGCTCCCGCTTCCTTGCAATGTGCTCTGCAATGTGCCTGGCAGCGTGGTGGGTGCCACGTGCAGCTCTGGCAGGGCGAATTGTGCCAGCCCCTCCCGCCCTTGCGTGCTGCTCTGATGCAGGGGGGCAGAGGGGTGCAAGGGTTGCTGGGTAATGGATTCAACTTTCACTTCACCATTCCCAGTTCTGTTTTTGGAAACCAACTCCTGCCTGTGATTGCCCAATAATGGCCCAGAACCCAGGGTCGCCGCAGGAAGGAGTTGCACAGGGACAGCAGTGACACTGGCCGGGCACGAGCTGGAAGTGGGTGGCACCCAACCAGGCGTGTGCTGCCGGGAGTTAGCCGCATTTCACTTGCTGCCGCTGTTGTACGCAAAAGTGCCGGCCACAGGCAACCGCTGCAGGTCTCACGTACGCTGCCACTTGATTTGCCACAAAGTTCACTTTCTCTGACAGCAGCCAGAAAACGTGGGGTGCTGCATTACCCCATATTGTTCGTACGGCCTTGTTCTACGAAGGAAAGTGAATCTAGATCCATACTACCCAGCAATGCTGCCCCATGATGCTACGCTGCTCTTCCTAGACGCTGCCTCACCGTTTGCTAACCGAGACGTTCCAGAGAAGCTAGATGTTCAGCTGAGACCCCGACCTGCCCTCACACGATGGCTGACAGACAGGAGAGCTCCATTTCTATGGGGGTCGGCGGGTCTACCAGGACCAAGGAGAGGAACTCTGTTGAACTGACCGGTTGTTTCAAAGGGGGCCTGGTGTGGCAGAGTGTCAGCGGAGTCTGGCCTGAGCACGTTAGGCGAAGATGAGGCCAGGAGAGGACGTTGTGGGAAGCGATGCACCCGACGCTAAATACCCTGTGAACGGGGCCCGAGGAGAGAAGCTGGAAAACCTTTGACGTGGCCGAAGTCTCCGTTCAGACGGGTGCTGGTGTGAGAGCTTGTCCCTTAGACTAAGTCTGCGCCCTGCCCCCAAAGCGCTCAGGAAAGTCTCTGCCGGCGGGTCTAAGCACAATCCAGGGCAGTACCGTGATGGATCCCGCACGCTCTCTGCTACTGTGCCAATGATTTTCCAGGTGGAGGTGTGAAGAGCCACCTGCAGTGACGTAGAGGGGAGCTGGTCACAGGCCGTGCGAACAGCTGCATTAGCTGCCCCTTTGGTTTTCCTATTGACCAGGAACAAATTGTGATTTTTTTCCTAGTTCGATTTTGTCTGAGCAGATTTGAAGCCGGTTGCTACGACCAGTCGCCCAACAACTTCCTTGGCGTGTCCGGCCAGAATTCACCGTTTGGCTCATGCAGTGGGAGGTTTCGTTTCTGGCCTGTGGCTGGAGACCCCACTCGTTATAAGCAAGGGGCGGGGGCGGGGCATTGGTAGGAATGGCTCGGGAGAAGAGCGGCTGGTTGGCCCAAGGCAGAGAGAACGATGATCTCACCCGTGGACTGTGAGGCCCAAAGGGACCGTCATGATCATCTAGTCTGACCTGCTGCCGCGAGCCACGGCCCCAGCCTCTCCTGTGACAGCCCGGACCCGTGGCGCAGCACCGCGACGCGCTCACATCTCGACGGAGCCGTCGGACGGCAGAGCCTCCCCACCGCCACGCGTTTGAATTGAACCTGCGAGCGGCCCGGGCCCGTGCTCAGAGGCCAAGTCTCTCCAGCAAGAGGAGTGCCCCAGCCTGGTCGGCGCTCCGAGACGGCCCTGCCCGGAGGCCTGGCATGGACAGCGGGCTCCTTTCCCCGCCCCCTGCTCTGTTCTTGAGCTGGGGAGCCGGGCGAGACGCTGGGACCCTTTGGAGGCGTTTCTCGCTCCAGCGGTTCGTTGTTCTCTGCCTGGGCCCGAGTCTCGCGGGGGATGAGCGGGTCCCAGGCTGGCGGGGCTTTGTGGCCGGGACATCACTGGAGTCGCCGCACGCGTGCAGTGGACGGGTGTGCCGAGGCCTGCGCAGTTACGCCTGCTGGAGACACAGACTTGCTCTGCTGCCCTCGTGGCTGGCACAACGTCCCGGCCACGGGAGCCCAGGAATCCCCCAGAGCGACAGGAAAGCGCCTCCAGCCATTCCCAGAGCCGCCGGGCCACTTCCTTCGCTCGCTGGAATGGAAGCCCCTTCACCCCAGCGCTGAGAAGAGGAGCTGAGGCCCTGGGGCGCGAGGTATTTCTCCTGGCTTCCACTGGCTTCCACTGGCCCCTGGTGCCACCGCACCGGTCTCCGCCTGCGTCCCCCTCGGTGACACGGGGCTGCTGCGAGCGCTCTGGCGGCCGCGTGCCCGGGCGGGGAGAGCAAGGCGCGGGTCAGTAACCGTCCGGGCGGGCTGGCTTCTGGCTGTTCTCGGGCAGAGGCGGCCGGGGGTTGACTAGATGCCCCTGTGGTCGCCCTCTCCTCGCCGGGCGGGTTGCTGAGGTGAGTTCTGGATCGTTTGGGGCGGCAGGTCAGAGCCGGTGGATGGATGGATTGTGCCCTCTCCTGGAATCTAACGGCGGGTCACTTGGGCCGGGCCCTGTGGGCGCTCGTCTTCCTTCAGAGACCTGGCTATGGAGGCCACGCGTGTCCCTTGTGCCTGGCAGCAGCAGAAATGCGCCGTTAGCGCCGCTGCTCTGCCATGTCACAGCGATGTCCCAGGCCCAGTGAGAGGGCAGGTGGGACGGCGCGAGCAGGCGAGGTCCTAGGGTTGCCAGGTGTCTGGTTCTTCTGTCAGATGGAAGGCCGGCAGGGACATTTTTCCCCTGCTGCGTTGGGCAGGGGCGGCGGGTGCAGGGGAAGTTAAAGGCGCAGGGTTTTTTTTTTCGCTCAACCAATTCCCCCCCCTCCCCCCAATGTCCGGGTTTTTTTGTGAAAGTATCTGGCAACCCTAGGAGCTCCTGGGGCAGAGGGTGGCACCGTGCAGCCCCCTGGCCTCAGCAGAAGCTGCAGCTCCCTGGTGCCGCCCGAGGTGGGAAATGCCATCCTTCCTTTCCCCTCCCCATGCAGGCTCCCGGCTTGCCGACCATGTGTGTTGGGAAGTGCACTCGGATTCTGGGCCCCTGCCTCGTTGCCTTGGGAGTGCTGTCCATCGCTGCCAGCGTGCTGCTGCTCTTCCCCAGCGGGACGGGGCGCTACCTGGAGGAGGGCCACATCTCCAAGCAGGCCATGCAAGTGCCAGGCGTGTGGGGAGGAGGCGTAATTGTAAGTGGCATGACTCCAATCCCTTCCCCTTGCCATGTGCGTGTCTCGGCCAGAGCACTCTGCTAGGGAGTCATGGGAGCAAGCCATAGGCATCACAGCCCTGGCCTGCCGGGTGAATCCCGTACTGGCCCCGTGCCTCAGTTTCCCCACCTGTAGAATGGGGAAGTTGGTAAGCAGTGGACGTGCCAGCTCCATGCGGTACCCCCTGGCTGACATTCGCTGGGCTGGGCAGGGCGACCCCCTGCCGCCGATCAAACGCCAGGACGCCCCCTTCTCCTCACTGGTGGCTGAAGCGAACGTGCTCCTCCCACCCACGTAGTGTGCAGGCCCGACCTGGCGCCAGCCCAAGGACTCGCAGCCACTTGAACGGGCTTTGGCTCAGAGTGTCGCAGGCAGAAAATCGCTCACGTACAAACCTCTTGGCACAACGAGCAGCCGAACGTGATTGGTCCTTCCCCTGCATGCCCTTAGCTGGGATCAGGGCCGTCTGTGTCGCCCAGGAACCTCTCGCTGCGCCAATCGAACCAGCTCCCGCTGCCTGCCAGGGAGGCCGTTTTAGGCCTCGCCAGGTTCACGGGGACACTTCTAGGCCCGAGGGACACGATTGTCCTCCAATTAGCGATGCCAGTGGGTAACTGGTATCCCCCTGACCGGGTGATGCTCACAGGTAACCAGTTAAACTCTGGCCAGGCCAGGAACCAGTTACCTGGAGGACGGTGGCTCCTATGAGCCCTAGCTACAGCCCAGAGCCAGGTGCATGGCTCGGTGCCAAACTGAATCCAGAGATGATGCTGAGTAACTGCTTCACATGCTGCTCTTTGTGGCGTTTCCGACTTCCACGGGCAGCAAACCAGGCTGGATTTGATTTAAATCACTAGTCAGGAAGATTCCATGTAATCATGGTTTTCCACATAGAAGTGCAGCCTTGTCGGCTGCCATAACCTTCGTACGCCAGCGTCACAATTCGAAGATCAATGGCGGGTTCCTTTTTACAGGGTTACACACTCGACATTTTCCAAGAGGGATTTATTTTGGCAACGTTTCAGATTAGCTCTACTGCTAGATCAGAAAATGAACGATGGATTGGTTATTTCATTTACCAGAGGTATTTCTGAAGCCACTGGGAGGCGAGCGATCTCCAATTCAACAGATCAATCACTAATATTTGGAGCATTTTGTTCCATGACGTATTAGAAGGACAACATCACCAGACAGACATTTACCTTGTTTTAGTTAACTAAAGAAACAACGTTATGTCTTCTGCATTTTTTCTTTAACAGCAAACATATAATATTTTAACAAAACAAGCAGATGGACTTTTGAATTTAGTTACACTTTCAAGTTTTTAAAAATCAAGTTTGTTTTTGTTTAAATTGTTTTTAACTAAAATAGTTACATGAAACATTTTTTAAACAAAAATTAAATTGATTGTGAGCCAGGTCCACCTGAGGGACTTGAAATATTGGCTTCTGCTTATTGAACTTTTAGAGCCTTTGTACTTTTAGAGAGAGGTTAGGGATTGACTCTGTGTCCACACATGTTCAGAACGCCAATCAGGTTGAAGTCTGTAATTTCTAAAGTATCTAAAAGGGTGTCACAAGGAAGAGGGAGAAAAATGGTTCTTCTTGGCTTCTGAGGACAGGACAAGAAGCAAGGGGCTTAAACTGCAGCAAGGGAGGTTTAGGTTGGACATTAGGAAAAACTTCCTACCTGTCAGGGTGGTCAAACATTGGAATAAATTGCCCAGGGAGGTTGTGGAATCCCCATCTCTGGAGATATTCAAGAGCAGGTTAGACAGACACCTGTCAGGGATGGTCTAGACGGTACCGAGTCCTGCCGTGAGGGCAGGGGACTGGACTCGACCTCTCGAGGGCCCTTCCAGTCCTAGTATTCTAGGATTCTCCCTCTGTGTCTCTATATATTTATTTATTTAAAAACATTTCTGCTGTAAGCAAGCATGCTATCTCTGGAGACACAAATACACAGGCTGAGAACTGCAAAAGCGTCTCTGATGGTATCTTCTACTCTGAGCACCACGTCCAAGTGGGTAGATAAAAGATTAACCTAAATCATCCATATTGAAGCCTCTGGAACCCCCTGAATGTGGGTCCCTAATCGATGACTGATTGGAACTCACTCAAGACTTTTCCTAAACACATGGCAGGAACTAGACTGTATAATCTCTAGGCCATGAGGAGCCATCCTTGAGCTATGATGTATCTTAATTAAAACTGTCTTTACATAGTTTTTTTCCTCAAAAAGCATTTTACCAAGAAAATCCAATTAACATTTTTTAAAAAGTTTGATTTTAAAAGCCATTTTTAAGAACCCATTGATTTGTATCCACCCTGCAGCCAATGTTTGCTCTGAAAGCAAAGCCAAGCCACCGGATGCGGTTCACAGATAGACGCGGGACGGCCTGTTGCCCGGATTCTCACCTTTGCCCTAATCCCCCGAGGAGCTGGACGTCCTTCTGCTCCCCCAAAACCAACCCCCTTTGCCCTGGCCCCGCCTTGCCCCTCCTCCGAGGCCCCGCCCCCGCTCCCTCCATCCCCCCCCTGCCCCCAATGCTTGCTCTTCCCACCCTCGCTCCCTCCGGACTGAGGAAGGAGGTTGGGTGTGGGGGCTCTGGCTGGGAGGGCAGACTCGGGTGGGCTGGAGAGGCGGGGCTTGGGGTGCAGGAGGGGCAGGGGGCGGGGCCCGGGCAGCTCCCAGCCAATGAATGAAGGGCTTGGCGGGGCCCGGTGTCGCGCGGGGGCTGCCCACCGGCACCTCGCAGGACGCGGCCTCGTCACGCCAGCGGCAGGGGTGGCTCGTGGACGTTGCCTGCGGACCAGGGGAGAGGACTCCCCGCGGCCGCCGGGGGCGCCGGAATTCCCCGGTCCGGCCCTGCTCACCCGGCCTCATTTCCTCTCTCCCAGGTCCTTCTGGCCGCAGCGCAGATCTCGGCCGTGGGGTGGTGCAGCGACCGGGCCTCCCGCTGCGGAACGTGCCGGAACGTAAGGCCACGACTCATTGCACTTGTGGGAATGTTCTTGGCCGAGCTGCGCCAGCCCCCCGGCTCGAGTGAGCGGCCCGGCTCCGCGTGGCCGGGCTCTGGAGCCAACAGGGCTGTGCTCGCGTAGCCCCGGCGGGAACGAGCCGTCCTGCAGACCCACAGGAAGAAACCGGCCGCTGTTTCAACGGGGCAGGCGGCCCAATGAGCAGCAGTTACATAGGGCAGAGGAAGCGTGGTCCAGTGGTTAGAGCACCAACCTGGCACTCTGGAGACCTGGGTTGAGCTGCTTGCTGGGGCTCCAACCCCGCCTATCTCACCCCCAATTACAGACACTTTGGGGAGTCCCCTTGGTCCACTTCGGTGCAGCTTGTGGGGCGCCGCCGCTCCTGGAATGGGGCAGATGGGAGCCCAGGGAGTGAGCATGCGTCTGGCCGGGCCCAGGGCTTTTTGGGCCCCCTCGTGCACAGGGGCGTGCATTGCACGCCACTACAGATGTGCAGCCAGGGTGTTTGCACGGGGAGGGTCCACATGCCAGCGATTCACGTGTGGGGCTGACCCGGGAGTGATGCTGCACGGCCCGTTACCCGCGGGGTGAGGGGCGGGGTCTCGAATGGTAGAAACAGCGTGTCCGTCTCTAGGGCGGTTGGGGGCGGCCGCCCCACACTTTGGGGGCCCAGGGCAGTCGCCTCAACCGTCCCATTGGCAGGGCCCAGGGTGGCCCGGGGGCTTACCTGAGGGAGGGGCCTGGTGCATCGCCCCACGGATCCAGCAGCTTGCTCTGCTCCACCCCACTGCCCATCTCCTGGCCCTGGCGCCTGCCACCAATGAGGGGGGGAGGGGCTTTCATTGCTTGTAGGAGTGGCCTTTGGGCAAGGAGGCGGAGCAGGGGGCGTGGCTTGGAAAGGGTGGGGCAGAGGTGGGGGTGGGCGGGGCCTGCAGCAGGCGGGATGGCTTTGGCCCCACCACCCTTATTCCGATGCAGAGCTGAATGTGATTTTCACAAGAGCTTGTGCAACGCCGAGGCCTTCGTCCCCGCTCGCGGCTCCCTCCCGTCTCCAAGCAAATCCAGCCTGAAGCAGGCTGCCCGGGGCGGCCTAGGCCCCAGGCTCTTCTGTGCCCGGGCCGGGGGCTCCTGTGGGGGGCGCTAAGAGCACGGGGCCTCCTGCAGCACAGAGCAGGGCTCCAGCAGTGGCGCCAGGCGCAGGGCAGGGGTCTCGGGGCACCGGCTGCAGCGGGAACGCGGCTCTGGCTGGTCCCGCTCCTACAGGGGCTGCCACCGGGGTCGCCTGCTTCTTCCAGCCCTGGCGCTGCGCACGAGGCCGGTGGAGACCTCGCGGGCCTGGCGCCCGCTCTGCCCAGGGGAGCCGGCCTGTGCGGGCAGAGCCGTGCGCTGGACTGACGAGCTCCGTGCTCTGCCTTCCCCCAGATGTTCCTTTCCATCGTCCTGTCGGGGCTGGCGCTGCTGGGCTCCGCCGCCTGCTTTACCATGTCGGGCCTGGGCCTGACCGACGGACCCCTCTGCCTGCACAACCAGACCGGAGACCTGCAGTGGGATTACCCCTTCCTCAGCATAGAGACCCACAGGTAGCACGAGCGCGGCACGGCCGGGCAGCAGCAGGGCTAGAGACCGGCTCCGCAGAGCCCGAGGGGGCGCTAGAGACCGGCTCCGCAGAGCCTGAGGGGGGCGCTAGAGACCGGCGCTGCAGAGCCCGAGGGGGGCGCTAGAGACCGGCGCCGCAGAGCCCGAGGGGGGTGCCAGAGACCGGCTCCGCAGAGCCTGAGGGGGGCGCTAGAGACCGGCTCCGCAGAGCCCGAGGGGGGCGCTAGAGACCGGCGCTACAGAGCCCGAGGGGGGCGCTAGAGACCAGCGCCGCAGAGCCCGAGGGGGGTGCCAGAGACCGGCTCCGCAGAGCCTGAGGGGGGCGCTAGAGACCGGCCCCGCAGAGCCCGAGGGGGTGCTAGAGACCGGCGCTGCAGAGCCCGAGGGGGCGCTAGAGACCGGCTCCGCAGAGCCCAAGGGGGGCGCTAGGCACTGGCGCCGTAGAGCCCGAGGGGGGTGCCAGAGACCGGCTCCGCAGAGCCCATGGGGGACTCTAGGCACCGGCGCCGTAGAGCCCGAGGGGGGTGCCAGAGACCGGCTCCGCAGAGCCCGAGGGAGGTGCTAGGCACCGGCGCCGTAGAGCCGGTCACCCAGGGGAAGCTCTCCCCAGCGCTCCACCGAGCTGGGACTCGGGGGGCTGGAAAGCCTGAAATTCGTGCACTGCCGAGCGCAGGCCGCTCGGGGGGCGGGCGAAGACGGGCCCTACGTGTGTCCCGTCTAAGAGGGGGAGGCTTTGCTGGCCCGATAGCGCCCAGCACAGGCAGCTGCGGGCTCCCAGGGCCTTCAGGAAAGCCAAGGAAGAGTGGAGCAGATGTTCCCGCCCCCCCCGCCGAGGTCCCAGCGCTGTCCCTTGGGTCTCTCATCAGTGCGCAGAACTACCTGTATGAGCCGTCGCTCTGGACCTCGGTCTGCATCGAGCCCCC
The DNA here is from genome assembly GCF_049634645.1 of Pelodiscus sinensis. Lineage (NCBI taxonomy): Eukaryota > Metazoa > Chordata > Testudines > Trionychidae > Pelodiscus > Pelodiscus sinensis. The sequence continues at coordinate 471,836 of NC_134720.1, read as the reverse complement.
GAACGTCGTCGCCTGGAACGTCTCCTTCTTCTCCGCCCTGCTGCTCGTCAGCGCCGCCGAGATGGTCCTGGCGTCTCTTCAGATCCTCAACAGCTTCTTTGGCTGCCTCTGCGGCCTGTGCGAAGGCAAATAGGTAACGTCTCCCCTTGGAGCCCCTGCCCTGCTGCGCTCCCTGTGCACACGGGCCCAGGCACAAACTCCCGCCGGCTCCCCCGTGCCCTGCGACCGCCCCAGCGCCGAGGGGCCCTCTGCTCCGGCCGGCTCACTCAGCGCAGGAGGTGCAGGACACTGGAGCTTGGCTGCCTGCCCCGAGTTCCCCTTCGACTGGCCTGGAGCGACGGGCTGGGCGTCGAGCAGCCGCGGGTGCGCAGGGAGACGTCGAAGGGTTCAGTCGCTGTTGGTAACAGTTGATTTCACCATGCGCACACTCGCCCCCTCGTGCACCCACCCCCGCATACACACAACCCACGCACACCCACTCTTGTGCACACCCACCCCCACGTGCATACCACACTGTGCGCACACCTGCCCCGCACACACACCCACACTGCATGCACACCACCCCCGCATACACTCCCACGTGCATACCCACACTGCGTGCACACCCGCCCCACACACACCAGCCCCCACATGCACCCCACTGTATGCATACCCACACTGCACTCACACCCACTCCCTGTGTGCACACCCCCACATGCACCCACCCCTGCATACACACAACCCCCGCACGCACACCCACTCCCCACGTACACCCGTGTGCATACCCACGCTGAGCTCACACCTGCCCCACACTGCGTGCGCGCACACCCTTCGCACACAGGCGCGCACTAACCCGATGGCTAGCAGCGACCTGGGAGTGTGACCTGGCCACGCTGCAAATCCCCCTTTGCTCCGCCGCCCCAGCGCGTCCCGGGCACGCCTGGCAGGAGGCGCGAAAGCGGGAGAGCGCCCTTGTCCCATCCCCTGCCCGGCCCTGAGCGATCTGGACGGGCCGCACTGAGCGCCCCTCTGCTCCCTGCAGGTGCAGCCCAGGAGGAGGCGGCGCTAGCGCGGGAGAGCCAGGCGCCGTCGGCCGGGTTCTCTGCACACGCCGCAGCGAGACCCGCCGGGGCAGGACGGGATCCCGAGTCCCTGCGGTTCCGTCCGGGCGGCGGCCGGGCCTCTCGACGAGGCGTGAGACTGGACGTGGAGGGCGGCGGGTTCGCCGCGGCAGAGCCCAGGTGAGCCCCGAGCCGGCGATTGAGGGACGGGGGCCTGGGCCGGGACCAGCCCCTCTTCTGGCCTTTCCGAGGACAGAGCCGAAGCGCCCGCCGCCCCTGCTGCTGTTTGCACGGCCCCTGGCTCGGCATCCGCCCACCCGCCCTTGGCTGCACCGTCTCTGCGGGGCGCACCGGGCTGGAGCCTGCCGGCTGGGTGCGACCAGGGGGAGACGCCGCTTCGGGGCCGGGGGCCGCGCCCTCCCGGGGCAGCGCACTGGACGGCCCCTGTCCCGCGGCGTGGGGCGCTCGGGTGGCCCCGCGCGTGCTCTGATGGGGAAGCCCGGGGAGGCCGAGTGTGAGGCTCGTGGGGCCCGGCCCGGTCCCCCTGACGCCAGCCGGGCCCCTGCAGGGCGCTGGGGAGTGGCCCGGAGCCCCGCCGGCCTGTGCCCCCGTGCGCCGGGGCGGGCTCCGGTTTCTTGGGGCGCTTTTCAGCCGAGGGGCGGTGCCGTCGGGTCGCGGGAGCTCGTGTGCGGCGGGGACGGCCACAGGCACCGGCCCCCAACGCCCGGCCCGGCCCAGACAGACCCCGCGGGGAAGCAGCTTGAGCGGCCGCTTTGCGGGAGGCGTCCAGGCTCGGGCGGCTGGCCCCGGCCCGGGGTCTTCGCCTGCGGCCAGGGCCGGGTGTCCACGGGCGCCGCATCTTCTGCCTCGCGCGGGTTCGCTGGCGGCAGAGCGGGGCTTTGGCTGCTTCACTCCGGCGGGTCGTTACCTCCCTCGCTCCCGCCCGGCGGCACTGGCGGGCAGGCAGCTCCCTCCACGGGCCGCACAAGCCAAACCCGATCGCTTTCGGGGCCACCGCGGGGTCCCAGACGGTTTGTCGAGCAAAAAAGAAAAAGCATCTTAGGTGCCAGGCAGAAGGCACCGCTACCGGCGGACACCGGGCGCCCCTCGGGCCACCAGAGAAGAGGTACTTTGTCGGGATGTTGTCGTTATTTATTATTGTAGATTGTGTTTGAGGTATGTTTTTAATATTACAATTATTTGTGTCACATTATTTGCTCATAAATAATTTTTAAATTAATTTTACATCTTTTTTATTTAAATATAAATGTAAGGTCCTTTTTGTATATGCTACGTAACTTATTTTGTTGAAATAAAAACAAGTATAGACCATGGTTAATCAAATGGAACAGGTTTCTGTGAAAATTTCAGATATTCTGTAAGTTTGAGATTTTGCATAAACATATAATATAAAATTAATATACATTTAGGCTGTGTCTAGACTGGCAAGTTTTTCCACAAAATCATCTGCTTTTGCAGAAAAACTTGCCAGCTATCTACACTGGCCGCTTGAATTTCCGCAAGAGCACTGAGGATCTCATGTAAGATTATCGGTGCTTTTGCAGAAATACTGTGCTGCTCCCATTCGGGCAAAAGCCCTCTTGGGCAAATCATTTGCGCAAGAGGGCCAGTGTAAACAGCACAGGACTGTTTTCCGCAAAAAAGCCCCGATCACGAAAATGGCAATCGGGGCTTTTTGGCGGAAAAGCGCGTCTAGATTGGCCACGGATGCTTTTCTGCAAAACGTGCTTTTGCGGAAAAGCATCCTGCCAATCTAGACGCGCTTTTCTGAAATGTTTTTAACGGAAAACTTTTCCGTTAAAAGCATTTCCGGAAAATCATGCCAGTGTAGACGTAGCCTTAGTGATTTTATTTGGAAATGAATAAATAAAAAACAAAATCCCTTCCTCCCCCCAGAGCCAGCCTTTTATTCTTTTATAAAAATGTTCTGGGAGCTGCAAAAAAAATGGGGCCGCATGCGGCCCCCAAACGCCAGTTTGCCATGCCTGCTCTAGCACATCCAGCTGTGCCCGGGGCTGGAGCCAGCCTTGTCCCGCTGACGAGCCGTGGGGCTGGGAGTTCGTGGCCGGGGCCATGGGGGTGGCTGCTGTGCCCGTCTCGAGGAAGTGGGGGGTCAGCACCTTGGTGGGGGTGGGGCCTGGCTGTGCGGAGGCAGGGGGACCCAGCTGGCTCTGTCTGAATACACATAATTAGGCTCCTTCGCCCTACGCCCCGTCCCCCTTCCAGCCCCTGAGGCCTGTGGGGCTGGAGTGCTAGGAGGGGATGCAGCCCCGCCCCCCCTTGCTGGTCGCCGCACGGCGTGGCAGGGCTGGCGCTGCGGCTCTCAGGGGGATGTTCTGGAGCACCTCGTACAGCGTGAACATGCTGAAGGAGATCTGCTCGTAGGGGGACCTGGTGCCGTTTTCGTACAGGCAGGCAAAGGCCGTGGGCGGGATGCCGGTGGCAGGGAACTCCCACGGGGGCAGTTCCACGCAGGCCAGGTCGGAGTAGGCGCTGGGGCCTTCGTAAATGACCCAGGGCTCAGTCCAGCTGTCAGCGTCCCTGGGGAAGGTGCTGAGATAGACGCCCAGGTTGACGCGAGCGCTGGCGCTCGTTGGGTGGGAATAGAGCACCCACGTGGGGGGCTGGAAGAGGGACGTGGATTTGGCCACGGCGCCTGGCTCCGGCTGTCCCTGGCCGCCACCTGGTGCCACTGCGGCCCTGGAGCCGGGGGTCTCGTGATGGCTGCTGGAAGGACAGGGCACATCAGCGTCTGCCGGCTGCTGGCGGCCCCGCTGCGGGCTGCCCAAGGACACGGCCGCTGGGTTTCCAAGGGCCATAGCGCAGAGGGGGAGACAACGCTGCCTAGTGGTTTGTCTACACAGCAGGGGGCAGTCCGGGCCGTTGGGAGCCCACCGCGCACTCGGCTGCGCCGGGGGGCTGCTCGGGGCATAGAAGAGAGGGGCTGGGAAGCCAATGATGCTGCCGTGGCAGCCGTGGTGGGGCTCCACCAGCCGCTGAACTAGCTGGCCCGGGTGGAAAACGGCTCCGTCGTCAGCGCTGAGGGCCTGGACTCGGCAGCCCAAGGGGCTCCTGGCGTTGCAGTAGAGGATGTTGCCACCGTCTTCTTCGTCCACGGAGACCAGCTGGCACTCCACGGTGGGCAGGCTGGGGACGGGCTCGCCGAAGCGCCAGCTCTGCCCGTGGTCGTCGCTGTAGAAGGCGAAGGCGTGTGGCGTGGTCTGGCAGAGCTTCCCGAAGCACTCCTTGCAGTCGATGTGGTAGGCGTAGGCCGGGACCAGCAGGCGGCCGGACTTGAGCTGAATCCCGTGGCCGGGGCCTAGCGCGAACGTGGCCCAGTCTGCGCAGAACAGGCAGCGTCAGGGCCCCTCCCTTCTCCCCCGGCCTTGCCCTCGGGAACACGCCCAGCGCCGGAGCCTCCTCGTCTCCCCGCGCCCTCGCTCCCGCTCGTTCACGGCCCTGGGCAAGCGGGGCTGACCCCCCCACGGCTCGCCCCCCCCGGCGCTTGGGCCTTTACCTGCGATGGCCTGGCCAACCACCTGCTGCGTCAGGTCGGTCGCCTGGCTCCAGGTCAGGCCCTGGTCGGCGCTGGCCACGTAGCACAGGCGGGCCGCGTTCCGGCCCGTGACGATCTGGTAGGCCTCGGGCGTCACGCCCAGCACGGCGATGAAGAAGAGGAAGACGATGCCGGTGAACTCGTCGTAGACCGGACAGGGGTTCATGGAGCGATGGTGCTTCAAGGCGGCAGTCGGCAGCGCTCTCATGGCTTCCCACTGGCAGGAGAGGGCGGGACGGGGTTAGGGGCTCCCCTTGCCTGGCTCCCCGCCCTGCGGCCTTTGCTCCCTCACACACGGCTCACCTCAGCCACTGCCCCCCCCGGGTGTGCTCCTGGCTGGAAGCGCCGGTGCCCTATGGACACGGCAGCGCTGCGGCCCCCCGGCAGCCAGGACACGCTGCTGTGTCCGTGGGCAGGAGCGTGATGAGGTCACGCCGCCGTTATCCCTCCTCGGGGCTGCTCTAGGCCGGGACGCGGTACGTCACGCCGCTCGGCTCCCTCTCGAACAGCACCGTGCGCGCCGGGAAATGGCGCGAGCCCATCGCCCTGCAGCCAGGGACAGACACCGGCTGAGCGATCCAGGCGCAGCGACCCTGCACGGCTGGGCCTGCTCCCTGGGCCGGGACCCGTGGCCCACGCCCCGCCAGCGGCCGTTTTAGGGGGGCCTAGCCTGCGGTAGCCCCGGCCTGCTGCACGGCGCCTCTCTGCGGGCTGGGAGCAGGCCCGGCTGGCGTCGCGCGGGAACCCGCCCCTCACAGCCCTGCGGCCGGTCTTCTGCAGCCGCGCCCCGTGGCGCCTCCAGCCCTGCCCGCTGACCGCCAGCCACACCAGCGCGCTGGGCCGGCCTTCGGGGACACGGCGCCTGCGGCAACTCGCATGCCGGGGCCCCGACCTGTCGCTGTGGTGCCCCCCCAAGCCCCAGTCTCCCATGGGTGCCCCTCCCACCCTTGCCCCCCAACCCCCTCCTGTGTCCCAAGCCCGGCACTGCGCCCCCCCCCCAATGTCTGCCCCTCTCTCCTGTGCCCCCCTCATCCTCCTCCCCTTCCCGTGCCCCCTTCACCCCTCCCCCTGCCCCCTCTCCTGTGCCCCCCTCATCCTCCTCCCCTTCCCGTGCCCCCTTCACCCCTCCCCCTGCCCCCTCTCCTGTGCCCCCTCATCCTCCTCCCCTTCCCGTGCCCCCTTCACTCCTACCCCTGCCCCCTCTCCTGTGCCCCCTTCACCCCTCCCCCTGCCCCCTCTCCTGTGCCCCCTCATCCTCCTCCCCTTCCCGTGCCCCCTTCGCTCCTACCCCTGCCCCCTCTCCTGTGCCCCCTTCACCCCTCCCCCTGCCCCCTCTCCTGTGCCCCCTCATCCTCCTCCCCTTCCCGTGCCCCCTTCGCTCCTACCCCTGCCCCCTCTCCTGTGCCCCCTTCACCCCTCCCCCTGCCCCCTCTCCTGTGCCCCCCTCATCCTCCTCTCCTTCCCATGCCCCCTTCACCCCTCCCCCTGCCCCCTCTCCTGTGCCCCCCTCATCCTCCTCCCCTTCCCGTGCCCCCTTCACCCCTCCCCCTGCCCCCTCTCCTGTGCCCCCCTCATCCTCCTCCCCTTCCCGTGCCCCCTTCACTCCTACCCCTGCCCCCTCTCCTGTGCCCCCTTCACCCCTCCCCCTGCCCCCTCTCCTGTGCCCCCTCATCCTCCTCCCCTTCCCGTGCCCCCTTCGCTCCTACCCCTGCCCCCTCTCCTGTGCCCCCTTCACCCCTCCCCCTGCCCCCTCTCCTGTGCCCCCTCATCCTCCTCCCCTTCCCGTGCCCCCTTCGCTCCTACCCCTGCCCCCTCTCCTGTGCCCCCTTCACCCCTCCCCCTGCCCCCTCTCCTGTGCCCCCCTCATCCTCCTCTCCTTCCCATGCCCCCTTTGCTCCTACCCCTGCCCCCTCTCCTGTGACCCCTTCACCCCTCCCCCTGCCCCCTCTCCTGTGCCCCCCTCATCCTCCTCCCCTTCCCATGCCCCCTTCACCCCTCCCCCTGCCCCCTCTCCTGTGCCCCCCTCATCCTCCTCCCCTTCCCGTGCCCCCTTCACCCCTCCCCCTGCCCCCTCTCCTGTGCCCCCCTCATCCTCCTCCCCTTCCCGTGCCCCCTTCGCCCCTCCCCCTGCCCCCTCTCCTGTGCCCCCCTCATCCTCCTCCCCTTCCCGTGCCCCCTTCACCCCTCCCCCTGCCCCCTCTCCTGTGCCCCCTCATCCTTCCCCCCTTCCCGTGCCCCCTTTGCTCCTACCCCTGCCCCTCCCTCCTGTGCCCCCTTCACTCCTGCCCCATGTCCTGCATCTCCCCTCCTGCCCCACGTGGCTGCACAAAGCAGCTGGCCTTGCTGCTCGCCCCCAGCAGCCAGAGGTGCCCGAGGGGGGGGGCGCATGGCTGGGGCCGTGACCCGGGGGCCCGGGGCCCGGGGCAGGGGTGCAATCGGGCCTGCGTTGCCGCACGCTGGCTCAGGGCCAGGAGCCTGCAGGCTGGTGTCAGATTCGAGCCCCCAAGAGCCCAGAGAGCCCCCCGGCCCATCGCCCAGCTCTGCGGGGGGGGGATCACCCCCCACAGCCGCCAGGGGGCCCCAGGGGGCAGGACCAGCAGAGGGGCGCCTGGCTCAGCGGGCTGGTTGTCCAGCTGCCCCCTCGGCTGGGGGGGCTCCAAAGCCTGCTCAGTGCCCCTCCCCCCCGAAGGCCGGCCCTGCACAAGGGGGTTTCCTCGGCCGGGGGGGCTGACGCTGGGGTAACACGGCAGGAAAGTTCACCCCCCCGGGGGCAGTAGGCAGGGGGAGGGGCGTGTGCGGCGGAGGAACCAGGACGTCCGCCTCCCCCAGGCCCGGGCTGGGCCAGACCCCGGCCGCACCGACACCGGGCCCCTCCTCCCACCGCGGGGGGTCATTGTTCAGCCAGCCCCTCCTCCGCACCCCACCCCTCCTGCCAAGCCAGCCCCCCTTGCATCTGGCCCAGCCCCCTGCTCTCGAACACCCCCCAGCACCCGGCCCCCTCCTGCACCATCCCATATAGCCCCCACCCCGACCCCCACCTTACTGACTCAACCGGCCCCCACCCCTCCAAGCCCACACCCCAGCACCGGAACTCCTCCCGCCATGCCCCCCAGAGCCCCCTGCCAGGCCCCATCCTCCCACAGCCCTCCCCAGCCCCCCATCTTCACCTGGACCCCCCCAGACCCTGCGTTCAGGGCCCCCGTGCACTCACGTCCCCCAGCCAGCCACGCGGGCCCAGGGCGCCCCACACAGACCCCAGACCCCCCCAAGGCCCATTCGGATGCTGCGGGCCTGGCCCTGGGCTGGCTGAGCGCTGGCGAGTCAGTCCCTCCGGCTCCCCACGCGACTGGGCTCCAGCCATTCCTGCGCCTCAGGCAGTGGGCGAGCGACGCGTGCACGGCCCCCGGCGCTGCGACCTTACAGCTGCCATGGGGCACCCCGGGCAGCTGCCCGGCTAGCCTCCCCCCCCCCCCCAATCCGGCCCTGCTGCAGGCCGACGGGGCTGGGACCAAGGGCCGGGAAAGCGGCGCGGGGACAGCCAAGAACACAAGCAGCACGTTAAACTCTGGAGTCTGCGCTGCCTTGGGGTGGCCTCCCCAGGAGGGGCCCTGCAGGGCGGCCGGGGGCGCTGGCTGGGAGGCTAGAAAAGTGGGCGAGGGAGCCGTGAGGGGCTGGCGCTGCCAGGCGGCCTGGGAGAGACAAGCGCGTGATTCGGGCATTGGCTTTCCTGGGTAAAACCCACTTCCCAGCGCTTCGCCGCGCTGCGCCGCCTCGGCCACCCGCGCAGGGCCGGAGCCGACGGCTCCTCTCTGCAGCCAGGCTCCTGGGCACTCGATGCTCCCCGGCCGCCTGGCTCTTCTCACGGCTTGGTCCCCTTCGAGCCGCTTCCATTCCTGCGCCAAGCACGGCCCCCTCGTGGCCTTACGGGCGCACACGCCAGCCAGGGAAAGCGCCATGGCCCAGCGTCCAGCGGCTCCGAGCGCCAGCCTGGGCTGCCAGGGTCTTGGAGGGAGCAGGCAGGAAATAGCCGGGTGTGCCCAAGGGCCGGGCCGCACAAGGGTGGGAATTAGCCGTTTGCTGGGAGACTCTGCTACTGCGCAAACAGGGCTTTGACTGCAGCTTCCACGGTGCCAGACGGGCAACGGGCGCCGGGAGACGCCGAATGTCAGAGCAGGCCCGCGGCCCCTCCCGGGCGAGTGGCAGGGGAGCTACCTCACCTGAGCCGCACCGGGCCGGTTCTCGCTGCCCGGCTCGCCCCGTCCGCCCGCGCGCTGGCTGTGACCCAGTGTCCCTGCTGCCCTGGCCAGTCCTCCGCGCTCTGGCGTTTCTAGGGTGCAGCTCATTCAGTTTGGTCTCTCGCTAGACCCCGCGCCCAGCCTGGCCCCTGGCTGGCCGACAGCCGAGCGCTCCGGTGAGCTGGAAAAAGCCCCGAGTCAGCAGCATGAGGCCCACAAAGGCCTGATTGTCGGAGCGCCGCGCACTAGCGTGTTCAGGGCCCAGCCACTTGTGTGCAGCTTCTTTCTGAGGGAAGGCAGGGCGGGGCAGGGCAGAGCGTCTCCGGGGCCTGCCTGCTGCCTCCCTTCCTCAGCCCGGGGCTCCCGGCGAGAGGCCCCAGGCCAAGACTCTCCCTCTACCTTCTACAACGGGCAACACCTGGAGCCGCGGGGCCGACGCTGCGGTCACGCCGCCTTCACCGGCCTGCAGCTCCACGGGCCCCAGGTGCGCCTCCTGCTTCACGAGGGCCGGGCCCGTGTTTCTGAGTCTCCGGCGGGAGCGCGGGGTAGAGCCAGATGGCGCTCGGCGGCCGAGAGCGGTGAAATGGGCCAGGATACAGGCAGGGACCCAGTGTCTGCACTTGGCGGGGTAGAAGATGAGTAGCCAAAGGAAAACCAGCCAGCAGCGGTGGTTCAAATTCCTGACACTCCCCCTCCCCCGGATCTGTATTGGACGTAGGGCTGCCAGATGGTTTCAACAAAAATACCGGACACACCTGATGTTACATCACAATCTCCTTTCCAGCTGAGTTAGAAAATACCGGACAGTTCTAGTTTCGCACTTTGTCTCCCGGACAGAAAGCTCCAATGCTGGACTGTCTGGCTCAAAACCGGACCCCTGGCACCCCTGGCTGGAAGAGGCAGCTCCTCCATTAGCGGCAGAGGAAAACAGGCCATGGCCAAACGTGGGTGGGTTGGCTCCGGGTTGCTCTGAGGAGCCATTGGCGTTTGGCCAGAACGTGCGCTGGCCCCACGGGGGGTGGGGGGGAGCGCTACGAGGGCTCGTGACACGGAGCCACTCGAGAAAGCGCGGGCAGGCGGGGCCTGTGATGGAGTCGCTTGTGCAGAGCTGGCGACGGGGATCAGTGCAGGGGCAGGTTCCTGGCTCAGAATTTGCAAATCCTTTCCCACAGCCACAACTCACACCTCAGACACACTCACCCGGGAACCGGCCCCTGCAAGAAACCCAGTGCCAGCTCTGCCCACACAGCTACCCAGGCGAGCCCCTCACTGGCCCGCACCCCTCGGGGCTCCTGCAGCGTGTGCCAGCACGAGCCAGCTCTGCCCACACAGCTACCCAGGCGAGCCCCTCACCGGCCCGCACCCCTCGGGGCTCCTGCAGCGTGTGCCATCACGTGCCAGCTCTGCCCACACAGCTACCCAGGCGAGCCCCTCACCGGCCCGCACCCCTCGGGGCTCCTGCAGCGTGTGCCAGCACGAGCCAGCTCTGCCCACACAGCTACCCAGGCGAGCCCCTCACCGGCCCGCACCCCTCGGGGCTCCTGCAGCGTGTGCCAGCACGAGCCAGCTCTGCCCACACAGCTACCCAGGCGAGCCCCTCACCGGCCCGCACCCCTCGGGGCTCCTGCAGCGTGTGCCAGCACGTGCCAGCTCTGCCCCTCGGCCACATGCCTGGCCCAACCGGACAGTCTCTGTGCCAAAGGACAACCGTGCACCCCCCCAGCACTGAGAACCCCCCCCCCCCCCCCCCGTAGGGCAGCAGTGGACCCTGCCTGGGCACTCAGTCGTGGGTTTGAATGTGGCCAGCCCGCTGCAAAAGCATCTCAAAAGCCCCTTCCCCGGGCGACAGCTGGACTGGGGTTCACTTGCAACTTCAGCACCATCCGCTTGGGGCTGACCATGAGATCAAAGCGGCGCCTGTTCCCACGGCACCGCAAGCAGCTGTTCTCCGGCTGCACTGGCTGGCAAAGCTGCAGCTGCCGCAGGGTTTCTCTTGGGACGTTCCTGGCCGCTTCTTCTCTGCCATTAGCCCCGAGAGTCGGTCACGCAAACAAGCAGCCAACAAGCCCACGTGTCCCGGGGCTACCAGGAGACCTGTGCGCATGCGACAAGAACGCGGGCGCAGCTCCCTGCTGTGGCTCAGCCACGTAAGGCGCCCACGGCTTGTTCCCGGAGTGTCGATGCCGCCCTAAGCGCCCTGGGGCAGTGGAGAAGGGGGGTGGAGCGAGAAGCTGAACACCTAGGTACTAGCTGGAGCAGGAGGGTGATCCGTGCAGTGAACACGGAGTAGACGTCGTAGGCACCCGCCTGCAGCCAGCAGACGAGCGTTGGGTCCGGCGCCGCGGGTTTGCTCAGGGTTTTATTTTGCTGTAGCTTGTAGACCCTTGGGGTCCCTGATGAAACCATTCACCACGGGGCCTGGGGCACGACGTGGTGGCCCAGAGCCTACGGGAGGCAGCAGCCCCCCTCTCCTGGTGGAGGAAAGCATCCGCACTGCCATGGATGCTCTTGTGCAAAAGCACATGGCCATGTGGCTGTGTTCTTGTGCAAGAGTAGCCACAGCCTAGAGGGGCCTTTTCGTCCATCTCACACAGAGCCGGCTCGAGCCCCCCCATAGCCTGGGAATGCACACGCCCCTGGGCACCTCGCAGGCCATGCTTCCCCACTCGCACGCACAGAGTCTGAGCGTAGAAAAGAAACTTTTAATGAAAGAGCGAGAAGTCACATGGCAGATTCCCAGCAGGGGGCAATGGATGGTCTGGCGCTGTGGCCAGTGACATGGCTGAGGACGTGCCCGGCTCCTTCTCAGCACGGCAGGGCACACCTTCCACTCTGAGTGCAGATCCACCAAACCCCCCTTTCCCTTCCTGAACTAACTACATATTCCTTGGCAACCCCTCTGCCCAATCTCGCCGCACCCTGCGCTTGGGAATGGCTGGATGTGGCAGGCTGAGAGCCCAGCGAGGGCTGGCTGCCCGCTGGTTTGCTTACCAAACTGATCAAGAGGTTCCTCTTTAATTGGCCGAGGCTGGGGTCCCACTGACTAAACACATGATTGGAGACGTCCCCGCCAGGGAAGCTGCAGTGTGAGCAGATCGGCCAGACAAAGATCAGGGGGAAGGAGAAGTGACTAGCCCCGGGTTGCTCAGCAGGTCAGTGGCAGAGGTGGGGATGCAGATGCCCAGTCACATGACTTCTCCACGAGACCATGCTCCTCCTCAAAAGGGGCATTTGCATAACCCCATCGCTGCCCTTAAATTTCAGGGGGGGTAATGCCTCTGAGGGTGGTACTCTGCCCCCCAGGGCCCGTCCCACCGAGCGTGAGGGTGTAACAAGATGGTTTTTCTGTAACCATGTTGGAAGGCCTGAACCAAGCCTTCCTCCGCAGCCAAACAGAAGAGCAGCAGCCAGGAGCTGTAACATCTGCAGTCACATCCTCACATTCCATCTCCATTGCATTAAAATAGCATCACCCCAGGCTGTGAGGAGAAACTGTGCCCTGCTAGCTCCCCAGTCACCGGATAGACACAGATCTCAAGATGGGTAAAGAAAACTTAACACCCTTCTGGCTGGCCAGAAACTGCTTCTCCAGAGTTGTGGTTGTGGAATCCGCACTCTGTGATTATTGTCCTCACTTGCCTGTTGTTGGTCTGTGCGATCCCTGTCTGGGTTGTAACTGTCTCTGTCTGCTGGATAATTAATGTTGCTAGGTGTAATCAGCCACGGTGGTGGGGTACGAGTGCTTCGGTAATTCTGTTACAGTATGATATGATTGGTTGGTAAAATTACACTAAAATCATTGGTTCCGGTCTAGCTAAGCAGGACTCAGGTTTCACTATATAAACTGGGTCCAAGGAGGAGATCAGCAAGAAGAGTGAAAGTAATGGAAGCAGAAGGAAAGAAAGGAAGACCAAGAAGAAGGGGGAAGACCTGTGTCGGGGACTCGAACCCGGACGGCCTCTGTTCGTTGTCTGACCGCAAAGAGACAGGCAACACCAGCAAGATCCAATCACAAGCTCTTTATTGAATGGTGCACACAACAATAGAGAGCGGCCCGTCTCCAAAGTGAACCAGCCCCGATTTCATTTACAGGTAGGCTTATATAGACAGTTCCGTCGCGTCATAGACTATTCGCCCAAGCAACCAACCCCCCTTTATTAGTTAGAAACCTCTAATACCCATGCATACCTGGCCAACTATACATCATGGCCTTAAGCAATTCATAATGCATCAGCAATTTCTTATCAGCCCAAAAGACAGGTACTGGGCAATAAGGAGACAGTTCGTTATGGCCAAAGGAGAACAGAAACAGGGAGTTTGGAACAAATGGGGAGAGCAGAAACAGGGAGGCTCCTTATCAGTTCTCAAAACAAACTGTTCCTCATCACAGCAGGTACAAAAATGCAGCTTCTTGCTTATCTCATTTTGCCAACTTGAGCAAGCGTGTAGGGTGCGTCCCTGCTTGAACTTATCTCCAGTTCTGTCCAGGGACTACCCAGAAACCTTTGTTACATTTGCTTTAGCATAACTGCACTAGGCCTATTTTTTTCTAGGGCCTAACAGTCCCCCCTTTGTCCCTAGAGTACCATGAAGGGACTCTTGGGACACATTGTAACAACTTACTACTTGGTGGAACACACTTTAGTGCCTATCCAACATCCACAACGAATTAGGACATAGAGAACTACCAAACCACAAATAACAATGACAGCGCTACGAAGTAAGTTATGGAGCCAACCACCAACATTTGAAAACCAGCTAAATAGGTTGCTCCACCAGGAATCCCCTTTTTTTTTTCCATGGTCTTTTGCTGCTTGCATAAGATGGTGCACTCTGTTCTAAGTGGCATTATAAACATTAGGAATATACACACAACACTCTTGTCTATTAAGGCACATGTTTCTCCTTGAGAGGCTAACAGAATATCTAGTGCTAAGCGATTTTGGAGAACCATCTGCGGGATCTTTCTCTGCTCGATAGCCAGATTAGTTAAAGCATCAGCAGTGATATTAGCCATTATTTCCAAAATTCCTTGAAGCCTCATTACTCCTTCTCCTATTCGATAAAAGGCCCCTCCACAAGCATTGGGAAATGCTGCACAAACACCTGTCCAATCATTCACAGCCCGCCAAGTAAGAGGACGAGATTCTTTAGCATCTGTCTCAGCGTCCCTCATATTTCTAATCTTTCCAGTGGGGAGATGAGGGCGGTAAACAACAGGTGGCTCCAACCAGGCCAAGTAGCAGGATCCACTCCATGAAGGAGGAAGGGTCAAATATGCTTTGTTACCGCACACTCAGTACACTCTAAATAAGGGTTGGTTCCATGGACTCTATCCTACCGGTCCGATGGGTAGGGTTGGACCATTCGGATAAGAGCATAAACAGAGAGACTTGTTGCTAGGTCCAGGAGAGCGCCGAGTACAATTTAGAGAGGAGCAGTTATAATGGGTGTGTGTGAAGGAAGGTACGCAGGATGATATATTTACTTTCATTAACCTAGGGATCAGAAAGTCAGCTGTACCATTGATAATTTGGTATTTATCTTCAGTTAGAGTATAAGCAGACCCGACATGGGAAATGTCAAGTGCACTGACTGATTCTGACAAGCATACCAGAATCAGTAGACTACCTTTTTAATAGGCACTAATGTCTGGGTTTTTCTATACATTCAGGAATCTTCTATTTTTAATCTCAATCTTTTCCCAAGTAATGTTTAGATTTCCTGAGGAATCCTTCCAAGATGGGGTCCATGTCATGTTCATTGCACAAAGGGAAATGAGAACTATAAGCAACCCTCTTTGACTATCTACTGGGACTAGGGAACACACCCAACATGACGTATTATGTAATTCTGGCATTCGAGCCTTCAGCTTATGTGCAAGATGAATAAAGGTGTTAGAGCTGTTAGTTTCTACAGCCTTTACATCCTATACCACCAAAAGAGAAAGATAAATAATAATAGTAAAAACATAAGAACCCAGGTCAGAAAACGAGGCCTTCCTTCCGGAAAAGGACACCACTAGTCTAAGGTTTCTTGAGTCAAAGTCGAAGCTTCAGGTTGCCCAAAGGGGTAGCAGTCCATTTGCCCTGGGCACAGATGTCATCTGCTTCTGGTTCACCCGGTTCGCGGTGGGGTGAACGTGCGTGGCTCCCTTGAAGTCCGACGTCGTCTGCTTCTGGGCCTGGATTGCTAGTACCAGGCCTGCGCTGATCCCCGTCTACTTCTGGACCTGGGTTTCTGGTACCAGGTCTGCGGTGCTCATTGTTGGGGCCAACCTGTGTAGGCACTGGAACTGGTTTGCAGTGGGAGGCGTGAATCCAGGTGGGCAATTCCTCACACTTTACAGCAGTATGGGTGGTCAGAAGGACTTGGTAGGGACCCTTTCACCTGGGTTCCAGGGCAGTCTTCTACTGGTGAACCTTCACGCAAACCTAATCTTCTGGTTGTAGTTTATGGCACGGCACAGTCAGGACCTCCTGGAAGGCGTCCTTAACCTGAGAATGATAAGACTGTACACACCTCATAAGTTCCTGACAATACTTGACTATGCTTTCTTTAATAAGTGTTGCATCAGCCAGGTCAATTTTTTTGGCTGCTTAACAATTTCATAGGTCGGCCACATGCAATTTCATGTGGACTGAGTCCAGTTTTCCGATTAGGAGTCACTCTCATGCTCGTTAGGGCAATCGGGAGTGCTTCTACTCATGTTAAGCCAGAGTTCTTACATATTTTTGCAAGTTTGTTCTTTAAAATCCCGTTTCATTTCTCTCCTGCTCCTGCGCTCTCCAGGTGTCATGCGCAGTGCGGTGCTTGTCTGATAGAGTAGTACTTTGCCAGTTTTTAAACAATTTGTCCAGTAAAGTGGGTACCTTTATCACTGGAAATCACAAAATGTATTCCCTATGATGGGATGTAATGATTTAGAAGTTTCTTTGCCACTGTGATGGCATCAGCTTTCCTGCAGGGAATAAGCTTTTACCTATCTTAAAAACAAGCAAACAATAACTAACACATATTCAAAAGATTGACATTTAGGCAATTGAATAAAGTCCATTTGTAAATTCAGCCATGGTCCCAAAGGCAGAGGTCTGGTTGCCGGAACTGTCTTTACAGGTTTACCCACATTGTGGGCTTGGCAGACAGGGCAAGCCAGACAATAATCTTTGGCTGCTTGGGAGAATTTGGGAGCAAACTAATTTTGTTTTACCTTTGCCAACGTGTAACAATCCATGGAGCACAGAGGCAAGGTGAAGTAGCAAGACCACTGGGGCAACAATGTGGCCATCAGAGCTGCGCCAGTAGTGGTCTGGGTGCAAGGTGCACCCTGCCAGTCTCCACTCCTGCTTTCCCGATTCTGGGGCTTGGTCTTGCAGGAGGGCCAGTTCCGAAAGAGATGGCAAAGGAGCTGGTAATCATAGGAGAGAAGGGAAAAAAACAGCAGGTAGAGGAGCAGATTCCTCTACATTCCAGACAGTACAAACTGCATAGTCTGATACTAAAACTCCACTAGAATTAGAAAAGCAAAAACCATCTATGTAAAGCACAAAGTTTAAATTATTCTTTCATTAAAACAACAATATTGTACACACAACAATGTTTTAAATACATATATCACAATTAGGACACACAAGACAAATTTGGATAGAACACAGAACACAAACTTACTATGTCATGACACAGAACCATGTTTTTTTTTTCTTTAGTTACTTTTTAGCTAATATTAGTGCTTTTTGATAATCTGAAAGACAAAGAAAACATTTCTACCCACACTGGGGTTGTGCATTATATTTTAGAATACTTTCTTTACCAATGTTCTTTGCTAATTTTTGATTAGCCTGCTGTTACCTAATGGTATGCTTTTGTTTTGCACACTAGCTTCAGAGGGTTTGAGTAAATTACTTTATTGTTCAATTATTAAGTTAAAGATGACATGCCTTAGTTTCCTTCTTGTACTGCAGACCAGGCTTTTTTTTTTTCCTTTAATGTGTGAAGCTTCAAATAATTTACTGCCACAGAAACTTTTTCTTAGAACAAGACCCTTGCTAGTTAATATTTTAGCAAGCAAAAAGGTTTTCTTTTCCTGAAAAGACTTATATACAATGTTACAGGCTTACTTATGGGGGACATGCTCCCCCTTTCCAGAACAGACAGGCAGTTTGCAGACACACACAACCTTGGATCTGAAAGCAAGCCAAAAGTGCTATCAACTCAGCTTTGAACAGAAAAACAGTGAAGTTTCTGGGCTTGGATTTCTTTAAAACAATAATTAGTTTTCTTGGAAGACACATTTAACCCTTAGGGTGCAGGTTTTACAAATTTACAATGTATAGATTTTATTCTTTTATGCAGTTAACCAATTAAGTTTCAGTAGAATTCCTTATTTCTCTTTAATAAATTTAACAAAGTGTCTATAGCCAAATGTTTAAACTTTATTGTTTCTTTGCCTAGATATTAAAAGAGGCTGCAAGAAACAAGGAGTCATTTTTAAAGCAGGTTTCCCTTCATATATAACAACAATCGCTTAATTCCTTCTTTCTCTCTCTCTCTTCTCTTTCTCATTGTACACCCGTGTCACAATGCTAACCACTTCAGGTAAACATTTCCCTTGCATCCCGTCCGAATTCAGATCTCAGTTAGGCTCAGCGGTGGGCATACCTCTCCAAGCTTGATTCTGGTGATGTGCTACAGCCTTTTCTTTAACCTTTTGATGCTCATTTTCCATGAGGAGAGTATTTAACAATTGAATCACATCAGCCCAGGTTGGCAGATGGATAGAAAAAATGGTACGGAATATTCTTTTTACCACCTCCGGGGCATAGGGTGGGGGAAGTTTAACAGATTTTTCTACACACACAGCCTGCAGAGCCTTTTTAAATTCCTTTGGTTTGTAATTATACTATACAATAAATATTCCATTTGTCCGGGTCTAAGATTGACCAGTATGTCCTTTAGGGCATTCATTCTTTCTACGGAAAACATCCCGCAGTCTGGCCAATCATTATCCGGGGACAAATTAGCAGTGAGTGAAGGCCATTGTGTTTGACACAAATCCTTCATTTTAGATTTTGCTAGACCGGCCGTTCCAGAAATGTCCTTCCAATCCCTTAGGATCAGGGTCAACGGGGCGTCCCCCGGGCACTTACTGCCGCCCTGTCCCATCTTTTCCAGCCAAAGGATCCTTAACCCAATTTCTCAATACCGAGCGCTCGCTTACCTCTCCAGGGACTTTAACCCCGAACACTCCAGGGACTTTAACCCCGAATACTTCAGGGACTTTAACCCCGAATACTTCAGGGACTTTAACCCCGAGGTCCTGGATCCTACACAACGGGTAGGTGATGTTGCTGGATTTCTGCGGGCCTCAGCTGGTTCACAGGACACGCCTTATCGCCGGAGCAGGGATCAGGCCACCTGGCAAGGCTCCTCAAAACCGGAGGATGCGCGCTGCGTTGCTTCGGAGTCCGATCCTCTGCACCGGAGAGTCAGACGGGTCCCATCTGGGGTGCCAAATTTGTCGGGGACTCGAACCCGGACGGCCTCTGTTCGTTGTCTGACCGCAAAGAGACAGGCAACACCAGCAAGATCCAATCACAAGCTCTTTATTGAATGGTGCACACAACAATAGAGAGCGGCCCGTCTCCAAAGTGAACCAGCCCCGATTTCATTTACAGGTAGGCTTATATAGACAGTTCCGTCGCGTCATAGACTATTCGCCCAAGCAACCAACCCCCCTTTATTAGTTAGAAACCTCTAATACCCATGCATACCTGGCCAACTATACATCATGGCCTTAAGCAATTCATAATGCATCAGCAATTTCTTATCAGCCCAAAAGACAGGTACTGGGCAATAAGGAGACAGTTCGTTATGGCCAAAGGAGAACAGAAACAGGGAGTTTGGAACAAATGGGGAGAGCAGAAACAGGGAGGCTCCTTATCAGTTCTCAAAACAAACTGTTCCTCATCACAGCAGGTACAAAAATGCAGCTTCTTGCTTATCTCATTTTGCCAACTTGAGCAAGCGTGTAGGGTGCGTCCCTGCTTGAACTTATCTCCAGTTCTGTCCAGGGACTACCCAGAAACCTTTGTTACATTTGCTTTAGCATAACTGCACTAGGCCTATTTTTTTCTAGGGCCTAACACCTGGAAGAGCTCACCTCCAGGACCCAGCCTAAGACCAGAGCTGCCAGGACCCCTCTGCACGACCATGATGTGCAGCAGCCAGGATCCGGAGAGACTGCCCTTGCCTGGCCAGCAGGGGACGTCTGCCTGCCTGGATCAGGACTGGTGAGCAAGACACTGTGTGCTTAGCATGTGTCTTCTGCTTGCCTGGGGATTGTCAATACATCGAGGGTAAGGAGATTACTGGGTGAGGCTCTTTCAGTGGCTAAAGATCCTGCAAGCCAACAGGAAGTTGCGCCCTGAGCCCTAGGAATTGGGTGAGGGTGGGTGTGTAAACAGCAGGGTTGCACCTTGAGTGAAGGGGAGCGCCCTTTTCCAAAGTCAAAACGTATAAAAGACGGGCTTCGATCTCCCACAGGACACAGACGACTCTCTCTCCCCTTTCACTGCTGTTAGGTGAGAGTGAGCTTTGGAGGAAAATGGCATTTGATGATGCAATCTGTGATTTGCACGGTAGATACTGAATAGTCTGTTACACCAGGGCTACGTCTACACTGGCATAATTTTCCGGAAATGCTTTTAATGGAAGTTTTCCGTTAAAAGCATTTTCGGAAAAGAGCGTCTAGATTGGCACGGACGCCTTTCCCGCAAAAGCACTTTTTGCAGAAAAGCGTCCGTGCCAATCTAGACGCGCTTTTCCGCAAAAAAGCCCCAATTGCCATTTTAGCCATTGGGGCTTTTTTGTGGAAAACAAATCTCAGCTGTCTACACTGGCCCTTTTGCGCAAACGTTTTGCGCAAACAGGACTTTTGCCCGAACGGGAGCAGCATTGTATTTCCGCAGGAAGCACTGATTTCTTACAGTAGGAAGTCAGTGCTTTTGCAGAAATTCAAGCGGCCAGTGTAGACAGTTGGCAAGTTTTTCTGGAAAAGCGGCTGATTTTCCAGAAAAACTGGCCAGTCTAGACACAGCCCACCTGTATGTTGCTTCTTGGCTACAGAGAGCAAATTATTGAGTTTGATTTAGCGGTTTCCTTTTCTCATTTTTGAGTCAATTATTAATTTTCTTTAGGCCCTAGGCCTATTGTGCCTAATGGCTAATCCGGCCCTGACTGTGGGGGGTGAGGGAAGTACCTCCCAATGCTCTGGAGCCAAGGCCAAGGCTCCAAGCAGATGGCATGTGCCAAAGATCCCATGTCTTGTTCCTCTGCAGGAACAGGATGCCTGGAGGTGCCAGCCACCCAGGGCTCCACCAAGGAGTCCCCCATGCTGGGGGCGACTGTGTTCCGTCCTAGCGTAAGACCCAGTCCCCCAGGGGTGCAAACTGACACCGCTCACCTGCCGATGGTCTCCCCACTGTCGAAGGGGCTGGGCCAGCTGGAGATCCAGCCCGGTGTGAATAGCTTAACTGGAAGTACCCTTCAAGGCGCCAGGGCAGCTTTGCACCCACACCCGGGTCCCAGCAAGAAACACTCAGCTTGCCACTAATTCCTGGCCCTGGATCAAGCCAGGGCTGAGCTGAGACGCAGGAACCATCAGAAACCAGACACCCACAGAGCAGTGTCTTGATCGCACCTCCCGACCACTTCTCTCCCCCTTGCCGCCGTCTTACCTCCCCGTGCAGCCTAATCTCCTCATGCTGCCTGGCAGTGGGGACCGGCAAACACCTGTCCCTCTCCTTGCAGTTCCCGCAGCGTTTCGCGACAGTGTCACTACTCCTAGTGGCCCATCAGGTCTGTACAGGCGGAGATGGGCAGTGGCATAGGGTGTGTCCACAGACTGCAAGTGCAACTGACGTGATCAGGGCTCGGAAAGGCTGTTGCTGACTCACGGGAGCACACAGCCACCCTACCCCTCCGGGGGGGGGGGGGTTGTCCATGCACTGGGGGACGCTACGGGAAATAGTCAGTGATGGTTTCAGGGCTTTGGTCATCGAGAGAGAGAGAGAGAGAGAGAGTGTGTGCGCGCACGCAAAGCAGATGCTAACTGCTTCTCTACTGCTTCTCTCTGTTCTGAAATGTGATTTGTCCTTTTCATATGTGTTCATTTTTTTAATTGTATCCTTTGGTATATATGGTTGTGACTATTTTCTTCCACTATTTGATCTGAGGAAGTGGGTCTGGCCCACGAAAGCTCATCATCTAATAAACCATCTTGTTAGTCTTTAAAGTGCTACATTGTCCTGCATTTTGCTTCAGCTACCCCAGACTAACACGGCTACATTTCTATCACTGCTTCTCTACAGTTTGCTCAACAAACACAGTGTATTGCCTTCTCCTCTGAAAAAGATCCCGTGTGCTTCTTCTAAGCAGAACAGAAAGGGGAAAGCGACATGTTCCAGGGACCTTTGTTCTCGGCCGTTCACTGGCAGGTGGGGAAAGAGGTGCTGCCCTAGATATTGTGGGGATGGGTGTGCTACTGGTTATTCATCTACTAGATATCCAAGAGAGTCTGCCTGTCCAGCGTCCATCTGCCCGTCTGTTTCCGCGTTTGTCTGTCTGTTCAAGGACACCTCCTACGCAGGAAGAGCTGGGATCTGGGCGAAAACGTAGCTGCAATAAGACCAGTTCCCAGGACGGGTAAGTCTGGACTAACTCCAGTGGCTCAGATTGTGACGTAGGACCCACGCACAGGAGGCTGCATGTTAGCTCTGTGCTGCACAGGGCTAGCTCCTCTAAACCACACCCTGCAGCCCCTGCTCCCACAGAGCCACGTCAGCAGCAGGGAACAGTCAGAACACAGCGGCTCCCCAGCCTGTGCCCCCTGGCATGGGGAATTCGGAGGCCTAGAGCCGTGTGAGTTACAGCCCCTGTGCCTTGCAAAGGGGGTGGGCCAGACCAGGCTGCGGAGGTGCTGACCACAGCGTAACAGCAGCCGCTGCTTACACCCAGGACCCAAGGCCTGCCACCCAAGGA
Source organism: Pelodiscus sinensis (assembly GCF_049634645.1). NCBI lineage: Eukaryota > Metazoa > Chordata > Testudines > Trionychidae > Pelodiscus > Pelodiscus sinensis. The sequence continues at coordinate 449,946 of NC_134720.1, read as the reverse complement.
GCCGCTGCTTACACCCAGGACCCAAGGCCTGCCACCTGACTGGGGCAACCACAATAAAAACAGTGCCGACGGGGTGTGGAGAATGCTGCTTTACCAGGCTCTGTGCAGCCACAGAAAGCCAAACACTCGGTAGCACATCCCTGGAAGACCGAGACGAGGTCTCCACTCAGATGGGCGCAGGGGTCTCAATCCTGCTCCGCAACCCCCTTTGGATGCCTGAGCCCGCCCACACCCCACTGCCCCAGGTGGGGGCCGAAGCTCTGGGGCTCCAGCAGCGTGTGTGCACTGGGGGGAGGAGGCGCCGCGGCCCTTGGCGACTGTCAGAGAGCGGGCGAGCAGCTCTGGGAGCCGCCGGTCAGTCCGCAAGCGCCGGCCCTCAGGGAGCAGCCGGCAGGGTCTTGTAAGGGTTCAGAATCCCTTTGGTGTCCAGCATGGCTTTGAGCTGCTGCATCAGGAGGACTGCTCCCCGGGGCTTACTGTACTCAATGTGCTGCTTCTTCCTGAAGCCCAGCCCGTGCTCCGCACTGATGCTGCCGTGGTGCCGGGCGGTCCACTCGTACACGAACGGCTCAATGGCATCCCGCAGGGAACGGCTGTCGGACTCGGCTGTGACGTTCAAGTGCAGGTTCCCATCTCCTGCCAGGAAGCAAAGCGGAGCTGGGCCGGCGCTCCGGGTGGAGAAACCGAATCCCCCCGCCCCGCAATGGAGTTTCTCCACTGGCTCTGCCTGCTGGGGCCGGGAGAGCTGCTGCCCATCGGGGCTCCCCGCGCAGTTCAGACAGCGCGAGACGGGCACACGAGTGAGCCAGGGGAGTTCCCTGACCCCTACGCCAGCGCACGTGCGCCTGGCAGAGCCCCGGTGCTGCCCGGGCACTCGCTGTGAGAACTGCAGCCAGGCGGTTCTTTGTGGCCCAGGGTCGCAACAGCTTACTCCGTTTGGAAGGCCACCCCACCCCACCACCACACCGCGGCAGCAACGCCAACCTCTGGCTGGGCCACAGAGAGAGGCGTTTCTCCTGCACGGCCTCTGCATAGCCAAGCGGGAGTAACAGCTAAGTATCTACGGACTGCCTGGGAATCAGAGAAATCGGAAGCTCTCTTGGAACAAGAGAGCTCCCAAAAGGAGCACGGCTCAGTGAAAGATCGCCCTGTTCATTATACAGTCAACCTTTAGGAAGCAGCCTCCTCTTTAAACCCCTGCTCCGAAGCATCTTTGAAGAGAAAGTGTCTAACGCGGCTCCACGTCTCAGCTCGTTAAGCCAGCCCTTTGTGTGTCCCCAGACCAGCTGAGGTCACGGGTCGCTAAGTATGTTTCAAAATATCCTTTTGCAGAGTCCAAGGCCTTTTCCCCCTAAACTGCATTATTTTAATCACTGGTTAATGGCGTGGCTGTAATTGGTTTATAGATCTTGCAATTCGCTCCTGTGAGGAGAGTGGTTATCTACCAACCATCTCCATTTGCTATTTGATTGTGAAAATCCAATGTATTAACCAATTGACCCAAATCGCTAGATAAAGAGCTACCAGGCAACATCTCGTGGGCTAACTTCTTGTATTGCAGCACAGGTTGTTAATGTTACAAAATCCATTCTTCCATTAGCACAGGGAGCAGGCTTCCCACAGGATCTCACACCTTGCCCCAGCGCTATGGCTCTCATCAGCCAATACCACCTAGTTACTGCTCCCAGCCAGCTAAGCCCACGGCTTTAACTCGTGTGCGAATGCTCAGCAGGAGCTAAGCTCCAGCAGGAAATCCCAACTCACCTAGATGGCCATAGCCAACCACTCTCTTGGCAGCCGCGCCCAGTCGCGCCCGGGTATCAGTCACGAGGTCATACAGTCTCTCCACAGGCAGGGAGAGGTCGTACTTGTACACGCAGCCGTCGTGAGTTAGGGCCTCGGTGATGCGCTCCCTCAGAGACCACAGCGCCTGTGACTCGGCAGATCAAACAGAACGAAGCGAAGAGAGAAAATCAAAAGGAACCAACTGAGGTCGGATTTCATTCGTCATGGAGTTTGGGGGGAGGGGCGGGGCAGGGAACGTTAGCTAAGTCTCTGGCCCGCTGGCCATCCCCTGCACGTGCAGTATCTTACCGCTCTCAGAAACATCCATTCCAGCTCCGTGTTTGCTCCCTGCCTCAGAGGAAGGAGAGCGCACGCAATTTCGTTTTCCTGGACATTTTACAATGTCTAATTTTCCATCTGCGGCGGCTCAGACTTCCAGCCAGCGCCCTGGCTGTGGGGCAAGGGGAAGACTATGGAAGCAACTCCCCATAAGCCACCACTCTGCCGGGGTCAGGCACTGGCGTGCAGTGAGCATGGCTTACCACGCTGACTAGGGCCGTCGCATCGTTTCCTTGTGCTCCCCACCTGGTTTGCTGCAGCTTCTGTTGTCTCATCTTGTATTTCAACTGTAAACTCCTTGGGACGGCGACATGGGTCATCTGCTGGTCAGAGCTCGCCACGGTAGGGCCCTGATGCCTAATACCGCCCCTGGGTGCCCCTGGACCATAAGTAATCAATGACCATAAGTAACCCAAATGTGCTTCCCATACATGAGCAACGTGCTGCTGAGGCAGACAGGTGGTCCAGTCCAACACAAGAGCTTCCCCTACACTCCCCACTAATGTATTCCAAGGAAAAACGTAAAACACAACGAAGAGTCCTGCAGCGCCTTAGAGATGAACAAAACACGTAGATGGTCTCCTGAGCTTCCGTGGGCACAACCCACTTCTTCCGATGACTGGCGTGTTAGAAGTCCAGATCCAAGAATAAATAATCAGACCTGGACTTGTAACACGCCAGTCATCGGAAGAAGTGGGTTGTGCCCACGGAAGCTCAGGAGACCATCTACGAGTTTTGCTCATCTCTATGTGCTGCAGGACTACTCGCTGTTTTATAAGTTTTCCCAGTTGCAGACTAACTCGGCGCCCCTCTGAACATATTCCAAGGAAGTGAGGGTCAAGGAGACGCCTAGCATTGCAAATCTTCCCACTTGCACAGGGGAACCGGGTTATTCTAGCCCCACTAAGTCCGCGTCTCTCTGTGGTTTTGTTTTGCTGGCTAAGAAACAAGGAATTTCTCTACACTTTGTGCTCAAGCAAACCTGCAGGAGAGAAAGAGGTTCCGCACCTCCCCATGCGTATGGTAAGAGAAGGGCATGAGGAACATCTGAGAACAGCCCAGGTGGTCACAAGTCACTTTGTCGGTGTGTGTTTCACCATAAAAAAAGCTACAGCTTCCCTCCTGATGTCAGGTGACTTGGGAAATCCTAACCCACAGAACAAAGAGTGTGAACGTTCGTCAGCGTGAAGAACAAATCCAACCAGAGAAGATTCCCTGCCTGTTTGCATAGGCGGGGGACTCACCTTTATTTTCTTATCCTCTGTGGCCACAGTCCCGTCTGTCACCAATCCCGAGGCCATGACATGTTCCAAGAAGTGGTTCAGTTTTTCTTCATCATGGGCAGAATTGGAGCCTGAGGTTTCAATTAAAATGTAAAAGGGGCTTCCTGGAAACGAGGGAGGACAGAGCAAGAGAAGAGCCAGGAGAAGACGAAAGGGATTTAATTCAGATGATTAGCGGTGTCACCTTGAGAAGTCTCTGGGTTAAAATAAAGCAACATTCTCTGCAAGGACTCCCCTTTACATGGGAGGGCCGAGATAACTGGCCTTCCCAAGCTCTTTGACAGGTATTCTGCTGGCCAAGGTGGGACCCAAGCAGCTGGGAAGGCCTCCAGAGCGGGGGATGTGGGCAGACTCCCTCCTGAACAGTCACACTCAATGCTGCATCAGCAGAGCACAATGGCTGCGATTTCCTCCACGCTTGGACATTCGGCAAATATTCTGGGTCTTGCCAGGGTATCTGCTTAGTGCTGGAGGGCAAGTGACGCCTTCCATTTGCAGGGAAACACCCTCTGCGGCAAGGCATGCCGCTTACCTTCTGCGCCCGCGAGTTCACCAACGGAGACCAAGGCCAAGGCTGGGAAAGACGCCCTCCCTCTCCTGCTGCATTTCAGGGAGGTTCCCTCCAAGGAATCCCTCTCTGCTGCTCGACAGCCTTGATGCACCACACGCTGCCCTTGTTTTAATCGCTATTTAATTGCTACTGCTGAGAGGGGGGCCACGAACACCCCCCCGGCATAGCAGTCTGATTCGTTGGTGTTTCTTTGAATGTCTCGGGGCGACTAAGCTAGGGGGTAGGGATGTTTGCTCAGTGATGAGTTCTGTGACATTATTGGATTTTACTCAGTCTCTGCAGGAGGTTGCTGTCTCCTTCCTGCTCCAAGGGACCAGATGCAGTCCCTAAGAAAGACTGTCTGTGCAATCTCCGGAGCGATCTCTTAACAGCGTAACACACAGGCTGAATACTTCTCCGGCCCTGGGCAAAAAGCTAGGGCTCCATGGCAGGAGCAGTGTGGGGAAGTCCAGACTTTAATGAGCCCTTCTCACCTTGGGCAGGACTTTCCTCTCCATCTGCTGAGTATTTTGCCCACTGGTCCCCACCTCCTCCCAAAAGAAATCCCTGGAACATGACACAGCACCACAGAGCCCCGAAGCGCCTGGGCTCGCAGCACCAACCGCCTGTGCGCAGCACGGTAACTCTCCTACCTGTCACTGGTCTGGACAGCGTGAGGTGGCTCTCAACCAGCGTCATGCACAGGTCGTCCATGAATTCACAGGCAGACAGGATCTCTCCCAGCATGCCCTTGCAGGCGGTGAACGTTCCAAGGACCTGACTGAAACTCTGGCAGCCTTCCCGCAGACAACACAACACGGAGAGAATTACAAGGGCTCACGCTAAAGCACTGCCTGCCCCACGCGCTGTGCCCGGGGTCCCGGAAATCCCGACGAATGGACTGCCTCGAGCACTGCCAGTGCTTACACGGTGAGAGCAGCCCGTGGAGGAGCACCTCTCACCCGACTGGCCTTTGTCACGCCAACGACACCTTATGTCCCACCAAGCTGTCTGGGGCGTGTTCCTATCCCCCACTTACCCGTCTGGGCCAGAAGGATGGGGCCAAAATGCAACCCGTCCAGCTAAGCACTGGTCCCTTCCCTTCCCACTTCCACCCACCATTCTTCTACCTGAGACTGATGTGCTGCCTGGCAGAGTGAGCTGAGCCGGCACGGTGACCGGCCCCTGGGGAATACCAGAGAAGAGACTCGGAGGGGAGCCGTGTGAGTCTGTAACTTGAAAAACAACGCGCAGCCCCGTGGCACCCTAGAGACCAACAATCACGAGGAGGTGGCTTTCAACCGCGACAGCTCAGGGTCGAAGATATTTGTTAGTCTCTAGGTGCCACAGGACTGCCCCTTGTTTTCGCAGAGAGGCGAGATTTGTACATCCCAGTGACCACAAGTATTTCACCAGACCCCACGCAGCTCTCTGCAGTGTGCTGCCATTAGACACAAATCAAGCCGAGAGGGTGGCTCACAGCAGCTACTGGCTGCAGCAGCCAAGTTATTAAATCCCAGCCCCTGAGCCAAGTGGGCAGCTTCATCTCCAGCAACACACTCCGCTGAGTCTCCTGGGCCGCGGACACTGCGGGGGAGGGATGGCACCTACCTAGGAAGGCCAGATTCACAGACTTGGGTTTCCGCGGACAGAGGATGGAGACAGCTGTAATGACCCCCAGCGTCCCCTCTGAGCCAATGAAAAGCTGCTTCAAATCATAGCCAGTGTTATCCTTGCGCAGAGAAGCCAAGCAGTTCAGAAGGGAGCCATCAGCCAGGACCTGACAGAGGACAAATGAAACAAACCGATAAATCCTTCGTTTCCAGTTACACAACCACACGCAGGTGATGAGCTGGTGCGAAGAGACAAGAAGATGGCAAGCTGCTGCAAAGCCATCCACAGAGCCCTGCATACATCCATCCCATCTGATCCACGGACAGCCTGGGCTCTTCCTCGCTAGATTCTTCCCCTTCTCTGACTGCTGTCCTGACCCACAAGTTTTGCCCTCTCACCTCTTCCACAAAGCTTTCCCTGCCCTGCCCATTTTGCGCCACCAAATTCCTCTCTTCCTTATTGATACACGAACCCCGGGAGCATGCAGAATAAAACAGAAGGGGCATCTCTGTGCGCTGCCATACTGCATTGGCAAATAAGGTCTGGTTCGTGCTCTGCCACTAGCCACAAGAATCCTTCAGCATAACTGTCCCAGGCGAGCGGCAGCCCTAGCAGCGTAGAACCAGAATAAGCAGCACTCCCATGCTGCAGGGATCAGCAGGAGGAGGGCAGGACGGCAGGGGAGAGTCAGGAATACAATCCAAAGAAGGGGGTGTTCCACAAAACGCCTGACGCTGGACAGGGAGGAGCTGCTGGCCTGGCAATTCCACAGTGAGCAGCACTAGGAGCGAGCTACTGGCAGGATCTCTGTCAGCAGAGGAACGACAACACAATTTCCACTTCCTAGCTACGCGGCCAGCTAGCAGCCTGTGGGGTCGGCGCAAGAGAAGGGTTCAAGTAGGGGGCGGGGCGTTAACTTCTGAAATATCCCTCTATCAGCAATGACGCACGGACCGTCTTGTATTAACAGCACTTCAGGAGCGTGGCAAAAGTGAGCTGGAGAACCCAACAGCACCCCTGGAAAGTAGGGGTAAATCACCTCAGTAGCCCTCCAGTCCAGCCCCCTCTGCTGAGGCAGGCCCAGGTAAATCCAGACCGTCCCCGCAGGTGTGTCCAGCCTGTTCTTAAAACCCTCGACGCCGGGGCGCCACCGCCTCTCTTGGGGGCCTTCTGCAGTGCTGAGCTACTCGGAAGAGTCAGAAATTGTTCCCAAGTGTCTAACCTGACCCTGCGGTTACTCCCATCCCTTGAGGCCCTCCCGTCAGCGGGCGTGGGGCAGTGATCACAGTCTCCTTTGTAAGAGCCCGTAAGGCACCCAAAGCCTGTTGCCAGGTCCCCCCTCAGCCTTTTCTTCTCAAGACCAAACATGGCCAGTTATTCTACCCTTCCTCACAGTCCCAGCCATCTAAACTGTTCATCGGTTTTTGCTCTCTTCTGGACTCTCCCTCTTCGAGCGTGGGCCTACCACTGGGGACACACTACTCCAGCTGAGGCCTTGCCAGCGCCCAACAGAGCAGGCCACCTATGTCCCATGTGTTCCGTACCACCCTCCTGTTAATACACCCCAGGATTACATTAGCCTTTTCCACAAATGCCTCCCGCTGTCAGCTCCTATGCAGCTGGCGATCCACTCCAGCCCCTAGTCAGCCGTACTAGCTAGTTATGCCCCATTGTTAGTTGTCCATTTGATTTGTACTTGTCTTTATTAAACTTCTTCTCACTGATCTCTGACCAGCTGTCCACTTTGTCCAGGCCATTCTGAATGCTAATGCCATCCTCCCACGGGCCGGCAGCCGCCCCCAGCTCGGTGACACGATGTACGCGTCTCGAAGGAGAGGAACATACAAACGGGGTGGCAGCAGGCTATCTTACCACTTCCAGTCCCAGAACGGTCCCTCGGAGAGAGCCGTACCTCAACAGCCTCAGGCCTCCTGCATTTGTGGCCACATTCCCACCGATGTGGCAGCTGCCCTTTGCTCCAAGGTCAAGTGGCATGATAAAGTCCAGCTCCGCGAGATACTGGTTCAGGCTCTCTAGGATGCAGCCAGCCTGGCAAACAAGGATCCCTGAAACACAAGAATCAGCTACAGCATGACACACAGAACGGGACTCCTGCAGAGGCCGGACAGCTGTAAGCAATGAGGACCTCCCCTGCCCCCAGACGACCCCGATGGCACAATTCAAACTCGGAATAACTCTTCCCAGGGATCCGTCTCCCTCCTGCTAACGTCTGTGGGAACTCTGACTCGGACATCAGCCGGAGCAGGCCTGCGTGGGTATCTGGAACACAGGGCACCACATATTTCTCTCCCTTTAATTTCCCCTCGACTCGACTTTCTAAGAACTTAAATGTTCAAATCTCCCCATGGCCCTCTCATTCCCCAAGGCCAAGCACACCCCTTCCCATTTCTCTCCTCCACAAGCGCCAGTGCAGACTGGCCATTCACCCGGCAGAGCCCTTCTTCAAAACAGCTGTCATGCATGTCCTGGCTTTTCCGATAAGCTCCAGATAGTATCCCAGCTGCATTTCTTAAAGAGATACTGGGACGAGCGCAGGCGCTCCTCTGCCTCCCCAGCCCCCAGTCCCGTCGGAAGAGTCCTACGCGGGGGAAGCCCCTGCTGGTCTGGATCCCTTCCCATACTCTCGGGAGGGGCAAGGCTCAGGGGGCTGAAAGGCAAAGCATATTTACCAGACACCTTGTCAAAGCTGATGACCTGGTTCATCAGAGCTGTGGAGAGAATGATCTCATCAAAGACGGGAACGCTGCCCCCCACGAGGCCAGTGTTCCCTCCCTGGGGGGTTACTGCCAAGTTCCTCTGGTTACAATACCTGCAAGGGGACACAGCGTCCAATGATCTCGCTGCTCAGCGCCACGCCCACTTGCCTCCGGGAGACTTGTTCTTGTGAGCAGCTGGACGAACCAGCTGTCCTCATTAAAGCTAAATCGTGACCCTCCAAACCCACGTTCCCGCTAATCTTTTCCAATCGCGTGTGGATTGTTTCCATCGGAGTGTGGAATGAATTTTGTATCTGCCTCGAGGCACATACAAATGTGTACCACCAGTACAAACAAAAGCGAGCTGTGGGCAGCCTGCTAATCAGCTGGGCAGCACTGGAGTCTCTCCCGAGCAGCCGCACAAGCGCCCGGCTTCCAGGAAACACAGCTCCTAAGAGCTGAAATTGAGAGGAAGGGCCAGTTTCAAACGCAGCGTGAGAACACACAGCTCTTGCTGGTGCCAAGAGCGGAATGTGGCACAACACCAGGAACTTTCCAACAGCCTGTGGATAAAGGACTATACATTTAGGACCATCCCTTTGTATGCAATTTCAGTTGTATGATGTATATTTTTACTCCAAATCGGCCACCCCTTTTAGGAGCCCTGTGGATGTGGCTGCCTTTGGTAGCACATCTTCATCACCTTGCTGTGTGCTCTTTCCACCTCATCGCATAGGTGTTTGCTTGCTTTCAGCATTTCTTTCTTCCCCCCGTGGTACACTGTACGTGGTTCCGTCACCTCTTCTACGTGCTACGGCCAATGACATTTACAGAGACGCACGGGTGCACGAGGGCACCCGACAGACCCAGCAAAAAGCCCCAGGGCATACAATCTAATTCCAACACTGCACAGTCTCAGTGAACTCCTCACACACCTACCGGGTGGAGCAATAAGAAGGACTGAGACCAGAAGGCCAGCTCAGGCTCTGAGAGAGGGAACTGTTGGGAAGGGCTGTTTGCTAGCAAGAGGCCTTCAAAAAGGTCAAGTGCCATAATCAGTCCTTGTGTAGCTGGGCTGCATCTCAGGAGAAGGGTTAGCGAGTTATCTAGAATACTTTTGAGTTTCTCTTCTTGTAACTAATGCCCCTGTAAAACCTTTTTGAACCAGGAAAACGTGCTGTTCTTTTCTTGCCAAGCCAAGAGACATCCTGACTCCTGCACGTTCCAGTTGTGTTAGGGCACAAAGCTGCAGTGTTCCAGGCAATATTTCATAAACGCAGACCTTGAAGGAAGAAGGCTTTAGGTCACTTGACGCTTCGCTGTACCACACCTAGTACAGGGAGCACACACGTTGTAAAAAACGAGTGGTCCTGTAGCACCTTAGAGACTAACAACAAATGTTACATAGTGTGAGCTTTCGCAGGCAACTCCATTGTGTTCGCCCTTGAGTGGTCTGTGCCACCAAGCGGCAAGCCCAGGTACTGCTGCTAAGCTAGGGCTTGACTCGACACACACTGACACGCATGGCAGGGCTGTGGCTGGCTTCAACAGATACGGGATCAAGTCCTTCATGTGGAGAAGCTCACTGAACCTGGGACCTGGCCCCAGGCTTATTTTACATCTCGCATTTTATTTTCCTTTGGCTATTTCTCTCCTTCAGCATGACCCTGCTGTGACCTCCTGATGGCGGCAGTCCCTTTGTGCCCCGGCACTCCTTCCAAATACATCAGGTTGGTGGAGCAGAGAAGTGATGAGATGGGTTTTCAGGTATCTAAAAGGGTGTCACAAGGAGGAGGGAGAAAAATTGTTCCCCTTGGTCTTTGAGGATAGGATAAGACGCAATGGGCTTAAACTGCAGCAAGGGAGGTTTAGGTCGGACATTAGGGAAAAATTCCTCCGTCAGGGTGGTCAAACACTGGAATAAATTGCCCAGGGAGGTTGTGGAATCCCCATCTCTGGAGATATTTAAGAGCAGGTTGAACACACACCTGTCAGGGATGGTCTAGACCATGGGTTCCCAAACTGGGGGGGCGCGAGGTGACCCAGCCCCCCCGGTCAATCCTCTCCCCCTAAGTTTTGCTGCTATTTGTTTTTCAGCCCCAGTCAGTTCCTCTTTTTTTTTTTGTTCAACAAGTTTTGCTGCTGTTGGGGGGGGGGGGGGGGGTCTGAGGGTTTCTCAAAAATCAAAAATGGGGCGTGATGCTGAAAAGTTTGGGAACCCCTGCTCTAGACAGTGCTGGGACCTGCCATGAGGGCAGGGTGTTGGACCGAATGACCTCACGAGGTCCCTTCCAGTCCTAGGGCTCAATGACACCTCCCGCCCGCCCCCACACACACCTGAGTAAGATTTTCTACTTCGGGCCACAGGAGTGTGAAACGAGGAGCCTGATGTCTCCCATTTGGCATTCACAACGTTTGTAAAATCTCTCATATGGGGAGCTGTGTGAGTCTAACTTCCAAACCAGCCAGTGGCTCTGGCACCTTAGAGACTAATCAAAATATATTGAATCATGAGCTTTCATGGGCAACACCCACTTCATCAGATGGGTCGGAGTGGTTCTCAGGGATCACACTGCTCCTTAGGAACTTTCCCAAACCGTTCGAAAGCTCTCTTGGTCGAGCATTCCTGGGTAGCCTGGAGTTTGCTCATTCGTGCACATGACTCACTTCTTGATTAAATCTGGTAGCAATGTGAAATGATGTGAGACGGTTCGAGTAGAGCAGTGAGAATTCAGAGAGCAACACAGAAGCACTCAGTAGCAAGGGTCAGTAAGAAAGAGGTAAATTACCTGAGAACCTCAGAGACCTCTGCTGCTGTCTGCGGCCTCAGCAACATCTTACTGCAGCCTGCAAGGAAAGCACGGTAAAATCAATCTGAAACACAGCTGGTGGCCGGAAAGGTCCCCCCCCCTTGCGCACACACATCTCCTGGTGTTCCTGACACTAGTGACAACAGAAGACACCAGGGCCCCCTGCACCATGAGGTGTGACTTGTTCCCTAGCCTAGCAGCACGGGGACAATCATGCAAGACACACCCTCCTGTAGTGCTCCAGGGGCACGGATGAGCTGCCAAGGGAGCAGGGAGCTATGAGAACAGGCATAATAGCCAGCTCTTACCCAGTGCTTTTTCTCTATAGCCCTCCAAGCACTTTACTAAAGGGGCAAATAGAATTATTCTCATTTTACAATTAGTCAGAGTATCGTGCCATGGTGAGGGCATGACATGGTCATAAAATACGAGAGAGTAAATGGCAACAGTTTGGGCAAATGCCAGCTCTCATTTTGCCCCGCCAAAGAACTTGGACAGCTGACCAGATGTCATAATGAATGATTGTCACCTCTCCCTACTAGCCCACTAGAAAAAGCAGAGCACACTTGTCCACAGGACAAATCTTAAATTCCCTGAGTAGCTCTGCTCAGTCCAGCATCCCACTTCACTGCCTTGGCAATCATGGAAAACATACACAATATCCCATACCAGGAGAATAAGCGGAAAGAAGGAAGCTCCGGTAACAATCTCACTGTCCACAACACCCCTCCACCGTGCTGAAGACTGAAGAATTACACCCTGCACTGGGGTATTTTCACAACTTGTTCTAGCTACTCACTAGGTCAGTGAGTTTAATGACACATGGCGAGTACTTTGTAGAGTGCACACATAGCCACCACCACATTTGCATTTCAGACTAATTTCCAGGCCCGGTATCCAACAGCTCCAGCATGAGGACAATCAAAGGAAGATTTGACAATCTGCAGATTTCAGACCTACACCCTTATTTTTAAAATGTGTTAAAGTAAAAGACCTACAGCATAATGGACTGCTTAGTGGATGCACTGCAGTATAAAATCAACCACTTCCCAAGCATAGTAAACTTTGGGCATCAGTAAACAAAAATATAATTTAACCGTCATCCTAAAGAGGAGATTTGGAAATATTTTTGTTTCGATGAAAAATTCTGACAAAAATGAGAGTTTTGACACAAACATTACAGGAAAGTGGCTTTTGAACGAAAGGTTTCAGCCGGCTCCAATAACCACACTACATTCTGTGGGATTTGCAGACACAAGCAGCAGCACGGGAGCTGAGGTTTCTCCCTGCAGATTTTTCGGACAGCTATCGTGGTGGAAAGGGGATGGGTGTGTCAAAATGCTGAAACACCTACCCCGCATGGACTGCAGCCAGTCCACGTTAAACGTCCGCAATTCGTCCGGGTCGGTGACAACTCTGCCTGGTAAAAGGCTCTCAAAAAAAGCAAAATCACCATCCGAAAGGTGAGAGAAGGGCAGGCGCTGCACACCATACCGCTCGCTCGTCAGCATCACTTCCTGGGGGCTGGCAGAGGTCGTAGAGAACGCTCTCTTGCCCAGCAGACTGCTGCCCCATCGGGGGGGTGGCTGGGACACCGGTGGGCAGTAGAGCTCGGCTAGTTTCTTCTGCTGAAGCCCCCACTGAGCGGTAGCACTAGTCCATGTTGCCACGGTTCTGTGCTGGACATTCGTACGCCATCTTGGGAGGGTCCCACAGCACCAACCCAAACGAAGTGAGACAAAACAGGAAACCATCTTGGTTGCCCTGCAATGAAAACAGAGGATTAACACCCCATTTGGATTCTTCCTGCTGCTCCCAAGACCTCATATGCGTAAAAAGCCACTGCCCTGCTACTCTTCACCCAGAAAGCTTATGCCTAAATCAATCTGTTAGACTTTAAGTTGCCACCAGACTCCTCATTGTTTTTGCTGGTACAGACTACCACAGATAACCCTCTGAAATGTGACCTACTATTGTTTATTATGGAGGCAAAACTATAGGGAAGTAAAAGATCATTCACATTTGCAGACAGAATAGTTTCAGTATTGTCACTGTATTATTGTACAATCAACCCAACTCATATCTAGGGAAATTCAGATGGAAGTAGGATTGTATAGAAGGGTGGGGTGGGGTGGGAGTGGGAGTGGGGGTGGAGATGACACAAAGCTTCTAGTATTACTGAAATTCCCAATGAAATGTGTGATGCATGCATTTCTCCATTAAAGACATGGGCTACGTCTAGACTGGCATGGCTTTCCGCAATTGCTTTTAACGGAAAAGTTTTCCGTTAAAAGCATTTGCAGAAAAGAGCGTCTAGATTGGCACGGACACTTTTCCACAAAAGCACTTTTTGCAGAAAAGCGTCCGTGCCAATCTAGACACGCTTTTGCGCAAAAAAGCCCCGATTGCCATTTTCGCAATTGAGAATCAGCTCTCCTCCCTGTTTATGACACTGAGTAAATCGGAAAGAATCTATAAACTGGGATACTTATTAATCTGTAAGACTCCAAAGAACAAATATCTGACCAATGCCTGTCTGGAACAGGGAGCACATAGGTGGTATGTATGCATACACAGACATTACAATTCACATAACATCTGCCTCTTGTTGTTGAAGATTAACTACTCCACTGAAAGGGTGTGGGAGAGTTAGACTTAGTGCAGATAAAACACAACAAATGGTCTGGTAGCACTTTATAGACTCACAAAACATGTAGAAGTATCATGAGCTTTTGTGGGCTGCTTCTTCAAATGCCCACAAAAGCTCATGATACTTCTACATGTTTTGTGAGTCTATAAAGTGCTACCAGACCATTTGTTGGTTTTTCCCTGTAACAGACTAACTCGGCTACCCCCTAAAGCTTTAGTGCAGATAGGTGAGCCAAACAAAGAAATACTCCTTTATGGTAAGGACAGCACAGTAAACTGTCAGAAGATAAGAGGGAAGGTCCTCTTATGGATTGATAATTGGTTAAAAAAGGCGGGGGGGGGGGCACCGCACGCTGGGGCGGGGGGGCTGGCGAGGCGGGGGGGGGACACCGCACGCTGGGGCGGGGGGGCTGGCGAGGCGGGGGGGGCACCGCACACTGGGGCGGGGGGGCTGGCGAGGCTGGGGGGGCACCGCACACTGGGGCGGGGGGGCTGGCGAGGCGGGGGGGGCACCGCACACTGGGGCGGGGGGGCTGGCGAGGCGGGGGGGGGACACCGCACGCTGGGGCGGGGGGGCTGGCGAGGCGGGGGGGGCACCGCACGCTGGGGCGGGGGGGCTGGCGAGGCGGGGGGGGCACCGCACGCTGGGGCGGGGGGGGAGGGGACGCTGGGGCGGGGGGGCTGGCGGGGCGGGGGGGCGCACCGCACGCTGGGGCGGGGGGGCTGGCGAGGCGGGGGGGGGGGACACCGCACACGGGGAGGAGGGGCCCCCCCGCTCCTCACGTTACCGAGCCCGGGACTCCGGCCGCAGCCGCCGCGCCACGTGACCCCCGACCTCTGACCCCGCCACGTCACGCTTGGCGTCCCCCGCCCCGAAGCCGGCAGGGCCTGGAACGTCCCGCCCATTCGCACGGGGCGGGGCCAGGAGCACTGACGCAACGCAGCGCGCATGCGCACAACTGCCCAGGGAGCAGAGGTGGAAAGTGGGCGGGGCGGGGCCGAGAGGGCGAGCGGGGGGCGCGGAGGGGGCGGGGGCGGGGCTCCGCCCCGCCCCCTTCCTGCCTTGCGGGCCCCGCTGTAGGCTCCTAGCCCGCCCTGCCGCTCACTCGCTGCTCCCTGCTCTCGGAACACGCCCAGGGCCCAGCGCTGCTCTGTGCAGTGCGCACGTTAAGGCAGGCCCGGTCCCTTCCCATCGCTGCTGCCCTTTCACCCCAAATCAAACCTGGGCCCTGCCCGACCCCTGCACCTGGACCCGCTCGGTTCCCCACACACTGCTTCACACCGCATCACAGATCAGACCGAGTCTGCCTGAGCTCCGGCTTCAGATTTTGACCTGATTTTCTGCTTAAAAAAAAAGCAGCATCCAACCACCACCCCCTCCACACACACATAAGGACAGAGCATAGTACTGGGGTACAACGGGCCTGATTCTCCTCTGCTTTGCGCTTTTAGTTGCTGTCCTACAAAATATTACTGTTGGCTTAATACCATATTATACCTACCTTACCCCAAACAAATCAGTTTGCAAAGTGCAATTTTATAACTAAAGTTTAACTAACCACAAGGAACCCATGACTTGACAAAGGTCACAAAGTAGGAGGCAACTACTTAAGTACAAGGCCTTGCTCTATTCTCAGATATGTGCCATAAAATAGCTAGCGAGACATGAGCCTGAAAGCCAAACGTTGTTGCACAAATTAGATGTATTTTGTTGAGCACTGGCAAAATCACTGTGTTGCCCCCTGTGAGGTACAATCTCCCCCTGAACATCTGGGATGACCCTGAGCTAATAATACTGGACAAATGACAGTATGCATGGAGAACACAAGGTTTCCCAGGACAGCTACCTCAAAAAAGGGTCAACCTGTGAAAACCTGGACCAATGGCATTCTTACAATACTAGCCTCAAGACAGCTGGCCCTCCAAGTTGGTGGGTCTGGCTTGCAGCCTCCCTGCCACTTCCCTGTCCCCAGGCCAGTCGAGACCTGGGGATAGGAGAATGCGCAAAGTCTCCTCCCCCATCAGGGGTGCAGGGCCCCAGAGGGAACCGCTGCTTGTTTTGAAACAGTCGGCAGTTCTCTCCCCCTGCCCGATTGGCCCGGGGCCAGAGGGAGCAGGTGAAGTCTCCTCCGGCTGCAGAGCCTACACTAGAGAGAACCATCGGCTGTTTTAAAAGAGCTGGCAATTCTCTCTAGGTGCCGGTGTTACCCGGCAGGGGCAAAGACTTCATGCGCTCCCCCACCCCCAGGCCAATCAGGGTCTGGGGGTGGGAGAGCACAAGAAGTTTCCCACCCCTTCCAGTGCAGCCCAGGGCCACTTCATACATTTCTGAAGTGGCCCCCTTTTAAAAATTATTGCCCACCCCTGCTCTAGGGGCAAGTGCTACAGCCACAGAGCTATTGCTAAACTCGGATTGGCAGCACATTGACAGCAGCTGGAGCCACTGGGTAGCAGAATAACCTTCACTCTATCACTACCATACAGACAACAGTTGAGAGTTAGAGAACTTGACCCCTGGATTTTAAGCATATGAAATAAGTTCCACTTCTGCCATAAAACCCGGAGTTAAATACAAAAGTTAACGGAGCTAATAGTCATTAGTCTGGAGACTAAGACATGAGCTCAAGATATTCGTGCACAGATTTGAAGCTCTAGCCTTGAACCCTGAAACCATGTGATTTCATACTTTTATTCACAAAAATACTTTATTTATAACAATATATCCATTATCTATAACATAATCCAAAAATACAGCTATACATTTTTACATTTTTAATAAAAAGATTTATAATAGTCTCTTCCATTTACAAAGGGAACACAAGTAATTTCTTTGAAAATAAAACACAACATTCAGATACATCATCTCCAAAGTGGATGAACTGTGCTAAAGCTGACCACCACAAAATATACAGGTGTCTGAAAACGCTTTCCCAGATAATCTTTAGTGGAATATTCCTTTTAAATCTCTCACAGTTCTGTCCATTCCTTTCCATAAAGGTAATGTATAATTTAATACTGCATATTCACAATTCAGGACTTAAAAATTCTTTAGTGACCAAGATCAAGGCTGACAATCTTCCTGTCTAAAGAGGAGCAAAAAACCTTAAGCCCAGAAACAAATGGGCAAACAGACCTTCTGTGATAACTATTAGAACCTGTTTGTTAGGATTTGTTCCATATGGGACAGCTTTACTGCTTAAACTCTGTTCCAGCTCAGATGATCTGACACATTTGAGAGGCCGTGCTGCAAGTTTCATCTGTCATTTTACCTAAAGTTTGTGGTCCCCACAGAATCTTTATTTCTTAGGACTGATAACAGTTTAAGCTCTAGGTCTTTTGCTTCTCAGTAAAACAGAAAGCATCCATTCTTCCAGGCTACATTCACCCAGGCAAAAAAAATCACTAAATTTGTTGCCCTAGGCAACTAAGTTTATGGTAATCAGCTTTGCACAGATAGATCAGTAGCTGTTTGATTACAAATCTACACCTCCAAAGAGGTGTGTTGGCTTTTGAGAATCAGTTTAACCACACAATTACCATCTATAGCAATTATTTCACAAATGTTTTCTTATATAAGCATTGCCTACAATATTGAATCATTGGATGGATGGGGAAATGGAGCCTGAGTCTTCATCAATATTACAATCTTCAAGACAGTGACACTCCTACTTGTAATCCAGTGTGACAGGATAATGAGGTATGGGTGCATTTGCTGGCTACTGACCTACATGCTGATTTGAAAGGGGGGGGGGGGGGGAGGAGAGAAAAGCCAGAGGCAGAATCATTTCTTACACTCTGTGATGAGACACAAAAAAGAGCTGACTATCCTCCCAAGTCCAGCTTTGTGCAATTGAGCTTTCTCCCCACTTCCCTCTAGCAACTGGCTAAGTTTTGTGCACATATTTTAAAATGTCAAAAACCAGTCCCATTAAACATGAATATGAACACTTCATATATACCATGTACAGTGATACGACATCCAGGATTATGTACATCACATTTTAAACTACAGAACCCTGGAGACTCTCTCAGCTCATGTGGCAAGAAAAATACATTCACAGATAACTACACTGATCGCAAGAGGGGGTTTCTATGACATTTTTGTTTAACTGTTGTCTCCTACAAAGCCAAATGCAAATAGTGTGAGGCAAGAAGGGAGCTCAGCAGGAACTGTGTTTTATATTCCTACATGACAAAATTCACAAAGGGCACAGTCCTGTAACAAACACCATCTTTGTTTTTTCCATTAAAATTGTGCTGTACAAATCAGACTTGAGCTGATGGTTCTGTTTTGTTGTAACACCGTGGGCCTGAATCTGTTCTAGTACAGCCTCTTTCTGACACTCCAGTGGTCTATTAGATGGGCTGCACCAGTACAATCACTTGTGGCCATAGGTGGTGGAATCCCAGAATATGGGAAGTACAGAAACAAACCAACCCATATTTGCCTCTCCTCTCAGTTTCTATGCCAAGTGTAGCTCAATACTGTGGGGGGGGGGGGGGGGGGGGAGGGAGAAAGGGGCAGGGAATAAGGGACTTGTGTAGAATATTTTCTTTTCTTCCTCTTGGATTTCTGTCTCCCTTCCACTATAGGGCATGAGACTAATGACAACAAGATTCACATTTTATCTGTCAACCTGAAAGGCAACTCAAATAAAAAGCATGCAGATTTCTCACCAAGCAAACAAGATGCCCCTTTTATAAAATGCCTGCTTTGTGGACTTCTGTTTTATTAGCAATGGTTCCGGATGAATATTGACTAAAATCAGACAACTGCAATAGGGTAAAAGTCAAAGACTTCATCTATGGTTTGTTGCATCATCAAAAGAACCTATATCTTATTACAATATTATTCTCCTCTGAAAGCTTGTTTTCCTGATTATGTACCAAAGTGCAACATCGAGATACAAGTAATGAAAACAGGCTTTAATTTTATTTCATGAGTAAATCAGACCCCACTATCTTCATAACACTACAATAGGTTTTTGTCTTCACAGTAAAGAACTTAAGGCATTTCCAGAGAAATGGGACATTGGCAGGAAGGCCTGCACTCTCTTGCTACCACTATGACACCATCCAAGGCAGATCTCTCTTCCTCCAAAATGGACAAATGTTTATGGGGAGAAAGGAATTCAAAAGAGGGTCTGGATGTGGGAGCCAGATCAAGTCCAAAGGCAGCAATGCAAAATTAAATAGAAATAATTCTCAACAGGAAGAGATGTACAGATTCAGATACATAGAGCATGCTTCACCAGAATTACATACAACACTGGGCTTTGGGGAAATAAGATACTGGAGACAGTTCACTGGCCTGCATGTTGCCTTCAGTGCTACACGACTATAGACACACAAAAAATGACTTCACTCCTAAATGTATGAATGAACTTCATGCAGGTGGCAATTATACAGAGACCCTTACTACACATTATGCTCAGCTTCATGCCTACTGTGTTTAGGCAGCGGCAATCCACCATGCTGAAAATGTAGCTCTCATTCCTTTGAAATGCTTCAGGCAGTTTCACAGATTCTAATGCACCAGCAAACAGTTTGGCTGTGGACTGCTCCAAGTATTTCATAGTAGCAACTATCAGTGCTGTGTGAGAATAACTTACATAAAAGCCCTGTGCCAACTCTCTCAAAAATCCTACCCTCCCTTACACCAAGTCGTCGTCATCCTTTTAAATAAGAATTACAACTGGCTGTTGGACAATTACATCTCCAATCAAAACAAGAAGGTAGGTAAAAAACTAGATAATATTGCAACATGTAAGAAAGAATATATTAAGCTCTTATTCTGGATTCAGTGTACATTCCCCTTTCTTACTTCTTTTTCTTCCTTTCCTGAACACAACGGGGACAGAACCTAAGGACAGAAAAGCACTGTATTACGTTCCAACAGATAAATATTTTGCCTGGGAGCACTTCACTATTTTAGAAGAGAATCAAATCAGCTACATGGACATCATTTTCTTTTGCTGATACTGTAATATTACAGAGCACAAAGACGGAGAAGAGAACTTGAACAGCCAGCAAATGAGTTGCGGCATCTGGAGGAAGAACGTGGCAGAAGTGGGGGATCCTGAGCCCCATTTTAAAATAAACCTGGTTTTAGTTCTTAGCAGAAAAACCTGATTTTTTTTAAACATGAAAGATCCCTCCTTGCCATAACTTGTATGTTCTTAAAAAACAGAACCAGATAAATTAATCCTCCTTTTTAAGACGACATCGCACACGAAAAAATAGCCTGAAGGAAACAGATCTAAAAAATGTTGTAAGTGCTCATAGACAGGGTAAAAGTACAAACAGAACCTGTGCCTCCCACTTACCATTTCCCTTTTGGTTTTGTGGTGAGATCCACACAAGCAAAATGAAACCACTCAATTGGACACTGCAGATCGGGAAACAAGAAATAAGGGAGACATTTAGCACATTTTAAACTACGAAAGAGAGAACCTGCCTCAGTAGGCCAGTCATTAGATGTATTTGTTCTGGGAAGTTGTGCAGGGCACAGATTCCGGTTACTGTAAGAACAGATACCCAGTCTACCTTCAAAAAATATAAGCCATCTTCAGAAAAGTATGGGGTTGAAAGGAACCTCAAGAAATTAAGTCCAACCCCCGGTGCTATGACAGGGCTTAGTAAACCTATAGCATCCTTAACAGGCATCTGCCCAGCTTCTTTTTAAAAGCTTCCAAAGATGGGGACTCTATGACCTCCCTTGGAAGCCTATTCCAGAGCTTAACAACCTTTGCAGTTAAAGACTTTTTTCCTAATATTTCACCTTAATCTCCCGGGCTACAGATTAAGCCCATTGCTACTTGTCCTACCTTCAGGAGATGGAGAACAACTAATCTCCGTCCTCTTTACAGCAGCCCTTCACATCATATCTGAAGACTTATCAAGTGCTCCCTCAGTCTTCTAATGAACTAAACATGCCCAGGTTTTTTAACCTTTCCTCCACGTTTTCTAACCCTTTTCTGAGTTTCACTGTTCTCTTCTGGACTTTCTCCAGTTTGTCCTCATCTTTCTAAAGTGTTAGCGCCATGTGCAGGCTCACCAGTACCAAGCAGTGAGACACAATGATCTCCCAGGCCCTGCATACCACACTACTGTTAATACAGCCCAGAATTAGACTCTCACAACTTCACCACACTGCTGACTCTCACTCAATTAGTATCCACTATAAGCCCCTAGTTCTTTTCAGCAGCACTACTACCTAGCTAGTTACTCCCGATTTTTCAGTCATGCACTTGATTTTTCCTAAGCGAACTATTTTGCATGCATCTTTATTGAGTTTCATCTTGTTGAATTCAGACACTCTCCAATCTGTCAAAGTCATTTTGAATTTTAACCCTTTCCTGAAAAAAAAAAATCTTACAATCCCTCCCAGCTTGATGTTATCTGCAAATTTTATAAGCATACTCTCTACTCCATTATCCAATCGTTAATGAAACTATTAAAGGAGCATCCGACCTGAGCATACACTTGTTGGCTCTCAATAGATACACCCTCACATTTAACAGCAAACCATTAATTATTATTTGGATACTGTCTTGCAAACCAGTTGTGCACCCACCTTACAGGAATTGTATTTAAGCCACATCTCCTTAGTTTTCTTATGAGAATGTCATGTGGCACTGTATTAAAAACCTTACTAAAATTAGGCATATTATGTCTACTGCTTCCCTCATCCACTAGCTCAGCAACCCTACCAAAGAAGGACATTACGTTGGTTTGGCATGGTTTTTTTGTTCTCAACAAATCCATGCTGACTATTCCTTATAACTCTATAAAATACTAGGTGCTTACAAACTGTTTAATAATTTGTTCCAGTATCTTTCCAGATACTGAAGTTAGGCTGACTGGCCTTTAATTCTCTAGGTCTGCTTTGTTGTTCTTTTTAATAACAGGTGCCATGTCTGCCCTTCTCCAGTCTTCTGAGACTTTTCACATCCTCCATGAGTTCTCAAAAAGAATTGCTAACAGCTGTGCGACTGCTTCAGCTAGTTCCTTAAGTACTCTAGGATGGATTTCATTAGGCCCTGGAGCCCTCAACATATCCCACTCATCTAAATACTCTTGAATCAGTTCTGTCCCTATTTTGGCCTGCATGTCTTCCCCTTGGTTGTCAATATTAATTGTGTTGAGAGTCTGGTCATCATTAACCTTTAAGGAAAATGAGGTGCTTAATGTTATTTTGTAGATATTAGCTCTCCTTTCATGTTGAGAATAGGGCCAATGCTTTCCTTAGTCTCTCTCTTGCTCCTAATTAGAGAACCACTTCCCATTGCCTTTTACGTCCCTTGCCAGGTATAACACCTCTCGGGCACTCACATCGGGATTGTCACAGCCAATCATTTCTCCATAGGACACCTGGTGGCACAAGCAATAAGTCGGCTCATTGGGATCCACTGGCATGTCTAGGACATCCGAGGGATGGACAGACAGGATGGTATCAGCAAACTCAGACCTGTGGAGGAAACGATACTACTCAATTTTACATGACAGCAAATTACTTTTGCTCATTTGAAACTGTGTTTCATAGATAATTAGGTCCACTTGAAAAATCTAGCTTTAAGTATGTATCTTGAGCCTAGGGATACAAAATCCCATTTAAACATATAATTTAACCAGTTAACATTTGAATTGGTTAAACTGCCCAGCGCGTTGCACCGCAGGTGGGAGACTGCTGCAGTAGCCCCCTGGCTGTTCTAGCCTGGCTGGAGTGCCTCCCACCCACAGCATGGTGCAGTGGGCCCAGCCAGACAGGAGCAGCTCCATGCCGGTGGCATGGTGCAGTGGGCCTGGCCGGGCTGGAGCGGCCTCCCGCCTGCGGTTTGATGCAGTGGGCTCAACTAGGCTGGAAAGGCCCCACTGGGTACCGGTTAAGCAGTAAGTATGTCAGTAAGGCAATGCTTATCAGATAACCAGCTACTCCTTTAAATCCCTACTTGAACTTAAACGTTCATCATTTATTTCAGGAAATATATTAAAAATAAAAATGGATTTGGATTATTCTGAGCATTGGTCAAAACAAAATTATGAAAGGTTTAATGTAAAGAACTGAAAGAATAACTTGCAGCATACAATACATATAAACAAAGGGAGTACTATTTAGAAAGCAGTGATAAGCTTGGCAAAACTGAGTTGACAAAACAGCAACGTGACAGAAGTTTCAGTAGTAGTTTAAAAATCATATTTCTATCAGAATATGTTGAACTCTGGTTTCAAGTCACGACTACAACAACTGAAAAAGTGTAATATTCCTCCATTTTTCCAGTTTGTTTATTTATTCAGGCATTTGGGAGCACTTGGCATATAATCAGTTTCTTCCTGGTTGTAAAGACCATTATAGATATCAACAGGAGCACTACAAGCCTTATAACTTTTTAAAATGTTTTTAGAATACCAGGCAATGCTATTTAGGATGCTTAATGAGAAACTGGAATTATTTTTGGCATTACTTTCAAAATATTCAAAGTAACAGTATTAGAGTGTATGAAAAGTAGAGCTGAGATTCTTTCCTGCTTGCTTCGAAGAACTGGATTAGGTGACTTGAGATTATTTAGGATGCCTGCTTTAGGATGTAGAATACCAGGAAATTATTCTAAGAATGCCCTAGGATTTTGGTGAGAGTGATGCAACAGCACAGTATACCTGCAGATCACCATAATCTGCAGTCTAACTCAGTGTACACCAATATGTATGGCCACACACAAAAAAGCTAAGCTACTTTCTTTATGTTTGCATGAAGCAACAGAGACTGCATTCCTGTCTCCTTGGATACAGACATTTTCCTAAGCATATTAACTCCTTGTTCAGTATATGAGAATATAATAATGCAAAAATCTCTTGACACTGGTACCAGGAGAAAGCATGAAAAAAGAACATACTTAAATGGAGTCTGCACTCTGGATACACAAACTGTCCAGTGTTATCAAAAGGGCCAGGAAGGTTTGGCTTAGCAGTTCATGAATTTACACAACTTTTCCATAAAGCAACTAAAGCTCTGGCTATTTGTCTCTTACCCTCCTTTTAATTTTTTCTTTTTGGGAGTATCTTCTTCAGATGTTCGCCTGCCTCGACCCCGGGAGCCTCTCTTGTCTTTCTGACTTCGTCCTTCTGAAAGCCAGAATTATTTCAAATTAAGGGCACCTGAGAAAAAGCATTGGATGCTTTTATTTGTGCTCCTATTACTTAAACTTGTGTTTTGTAGGCTCTTTATGGTATGTACAAGGCTCTTTTGATATTAAAAATGTGTGATTTACACTTACTATATCATGCATAGTGCCAACTTCTGTTCTGGTTTGCATCTTGATCCACCCCATAAAAGAAGCTGACAGAGCTGCATGGGGAATTTGGCCTGTACCATAAAAAGTGCTTTGAAAATACACTCAACATCTTCCCCTCCCAGGACTATGCATGATTAGTCAGGGTGCAACATACACATCACCACCACCAGCGGCCCCCGAACAAACCTCAAAACCATGTCCTCAGCAATTTAAAACGTTGAGAGTCTATGGGTTAAATTTACAGGTGGAAGCAACAGGGGTGATGTGTGGTTGGTGTCTGCTATAGACCGCCGGATCAGGTGGATGAGGTAGACGAGGCTTTCTTTGGACAACTGAGAGAAGCTTCCAGATCGCAGGCCCTGGTTCTCATGGACAACTTTAATCACCCTGACATCTATTGGGAGACCAGTACAGCAGTACACACAGACAATCCAGGAAGTTTTTGGAGAATGTTGGGGATAACTTCTTGGTACAAGTGCTGAAGGAAACGACCAGGAGCCATGCGCAGCTTGACCTGCTGCTCACAAACAGGGAGGAACTAGTAGGGGAAGTAGAGGTGGGTGACAACCTAGGAAGCAGTGATCATGAGATGGTAGATTTCAGGATCCTGACCAAAGGAAGAAAGGAGAGTAGCAAAATACACACCCTGGACTTCAGAAGAGCAAACTTTGATTCCCTCAGAGAACTGATGGGTAAGATTCCCTGGGATGTTAGCATGAAGGGAAAGTTGTCCAGGAGAGCTGGCAGTATTTTAAAGAAGCCTTATTAAAAGGCACAGGAAGAAACCATTCTGATGCGACCAGATTGGCTTACCAGGGACATCCTTGGTGAGCTTAAACACAAAAAGGAAGCTTACAAGAAGTGGAAACATGGACTGATGACTAGGGAAGAGTATAAATATATTGCTCGGGAATGTAGGGGAGTTATCGGGAAGGCAAAAGCACAATTGGAATTGCTGCTAGCAAGAGATGTCAAGGGTAACAAGAAAGGTTTCTACAGGCATGTTAGCAATAAGAGGGTGATCAGAGAGGGTGTGGGGCCCTTACTGGATGAGGGAGGTAACCTAGTGACAGAAAAGCTGAAGTACTCAATGCTTTCTTTGCCTCTGTCTTCACGGACAAGATCAGCTCCCAGAAAAATGCACTAGGCAACGCAGCATGGGAAGGAGGTGGACAGCCCTTGATGGGGAAAGAACAAGTTAGGAACTATTTAGAAAAGCTAAACATACACAAATCCATGGGCCCGGATTTAATGCATCCGAGGGTACTGAGGGAGTTGGCAAATGTCATTGTGGAACCTTTGGCCATTATCGTTGAAAACTCGTGGAGATCAGGAGAGATCCCGGAAGACTGGAAAAAGGCAAATGTAGTGCCCATCTTTAAGAAAGGGAAGAAGGACAATCCAGGGAACTACAGACCGGTCAGCCTTACCTCAGTCCCTAGAAAAATCATGGAGGGGATCCTCAAGGAATCCATTTTGAAGCACTTGGAAGAAGGGAAAGTGATCAGGAATAGTCAACATGGATTCACGAAGGGCAAGTCCTGCCTGACCAATCTGATTAGCTTCTATGATGAGGTAACTGGCTCTGTGGACGTGGGAAAGTCAGTGGATGTGATCTACCTTGACTTTAGCAAAGCTTTTGATACGGTCTCCCACAATATTCTTGCCAGCAAGTTAAGGGAGTATGGATTGGATAAATGGACTATGTGGACAGAAAGCTGGCTAGACTGTCAGGCCCAGCGGGTAGTGATCAACGGCTCGATGTCAGGTTGGCCATCGGTTTCTAGCTGAGTGCCCCAAGGATCTGTTCTAGGACTGGTTTTGTTCAACATCTTTATTAATGACCTGGATGAGGGGATGGATTGCACCCTCAGCAAGTTTGCAGATGACACTAAGCTAAGGGGAGAGGTAGATACGCTGGAGGGCAGGGAAGGGTCCAGAGTGACCTGGACAGACTAGAGGATTGGGCCAAAAGAAAACTGATGAGGTTCAACAAGGACAAGTGTAGAGTCCTGCACTTGGGAGGGAAGAATCCCAAGCATTGTTACAGGCTGGGGATTGAATGGCTAAGAAGCAGTTCAGCAGAAAAGGCCCTGGCGATTACAGTGGATGAGAAGTTGGACGTGAGTCACCAAGGCGCCCTTGTAGCCAAGAAGGCTAATGGCATATTAGGGTGCATTAGGAGGAGCATTGCCAGCAGATCCAGAGAAGTGATTATTCCCCTTTATTCGGCTCTGGTGAGGCCACATCTGAAATAGTGTGTCCAGTTCTGGGCCCCCCACTACAGAAAGGATGTGGATGCATTTGAGAGAGTCCAGCGGAGGGCGACCAAAATGATTAGGGGGCTGGAGCACATGTCTTATGAGGAGAGACTAAGGCATTTGGGTTTGTTTAGTCTGCAGAAGCAAAGAGTGGGGGGGGGGGGGGGGGGGGGGGATTTGATAGCAGCCTTCAACTTCCTGAAGGGAGCTTACAAAGAGGATGGAGAAAGGCTGTTCACAGTAGTGAGGGATGGCAGAACAAGGAGCAATGGTCTCAAGTTACAGTGGGGGAGGTCTTGGTCGGATATTAGGATAAACTATTTCCCTAGGAGGGTGGTGAAGCACTGGGATGGGTTCCCTAGGGATTCCTCCATCCCTAGAGGTGTTTAAGTCTTGGCTTGACAAAGCCCTGGCTAGGTTGATTTAGTTGGGATTGGTCCGGCCTTGGGCAGGGGGCAGGACTTGAGGTCTCTTCCAGCTCTATAATACACCACTCATTGTTTACTCTATTTAATTTGACTTTCTGCCATATACTTTAATATAGATTAGAAATTGTATCAGGCATTGTCCTTTAACTCTTTCCTTTAAAATTTCCTCTTGTCATCAGGTTACATTGGACCCTTAAGTTAAAATAAAGTTAGGATTTTATTTTTAATTAATATTTTTAATGAGAAAAATCATCCTCTCCCAACACGAGATCTTTTACGTCTCCAGGCAAGGCATGGCTGTGGTAGAGTTTGCTCAGCTTTAGCATCAAAATTTTAAGATCCACACTTCGTGCCAACTCTTGCCACCACAACTCAGCTTCTTCTGAAGCAGTGCTCGTAACAAGTGTCCTAGAGAAAGGATATGCTGACTCTCCAAGGGACAGGACCATTTCCAGCAAGAATGGTTAAGAGGGCTCTAGACTGGATTTTTTTCTTCTTTTGCCTCCCAAATGGTTGCATCAATGACAAGATTACCTTCAACTCTGGAAACAATGTAGATAGGCACAGGGAGTACGCTTATTAAGTTTGCAGATGATACCAAGCTGGGAGGGGTTGTGACTGCTCTGAGGATAGGGTCAGAATTCAAAATGATCTGGACAAATTGGAGAAATGGTCAGAGGTAAACAGGATGAAGTTTAATATGGACAAATGCAAAGTGCTCCACTTAGGAAGGAGCAATCAGTTTCACACACACAGAATGGGAAGCAACTGTCTCGGAAGCAGTACGGCAGAAAGGGATCTAGGGGTTATAGTGGACCACAAGCTGAATATGAGTCAGCAGGGTGATGGTGTTGCAAAGAAAGCAAACATGATTCTGGGATGCATTAACAGGTGTGTTGTGAGCAAGACACGAGAAGTCATTCTTCCGCTCTACTCTGCGCTGGTTAGGCCTCAGTTGGAGTATTGTGTCAGGTTCTGGGCACCGCATTTCAAGAAAGATGTGGAGAAATTGGAGAGGGTCCAGAGAAGAGCAACAATAATGATTAAAGGTCTAGAGAGCATGACCTATGAAGGAAGGCTGAAGGAATTGGGTTTTTTTAATTTAGAAAAGAGAAGATTGAGGGGGGACATGATAGCCGTTTTCAGGTATCTAAAAGGGTGTCATAAGGAGGAGGGAGAAAACTTGTTCATCTTGGCCTCTGAGGACAGAACAAGAAGCAATGGGCTTAAACTGCAGCAAGGGAGGTTTAGGTTGGACATTAGGAAAAAGTTCCTAACTGTCAGGGTGGTTAAACACTGGAATAAATTGCCCAGGGAGGTTGTGGAATCTCCATCTCTGGAGATATTTAAGAGTAGGTTGGATAAATGTCTATCAGGGATGGTCTAGACAGTATTTGGTCCTGCCATGAGGGCAGGGGATTGGACTCGATGACCTCTCGAGGTCCCTTCCAGCCCTAGTATTCTAGGATTCTATGAAAAGCATAACGTAAAATAAACCCCATACGCCAAGGCTTCAAAAGCCCTACAATGGAAATGCACATCTTACAGCAAGCTTTTCTGGTCACATCACAAATAACTCACTTTTCAGGCCTCGGCCGCCAGGGCTTTCAAAGTCACTGCCTTCCAGCTTATCCTTCAGATCAGCTTCAAATCGGGCCAGGTCTGCATCCAGCCGTCGGATGTGTTTATCCACCTGTATGGAAGAGAAACCAGAAGGCTGAAAAAAAATTCAACTAACCAACCAAAAAACCCCAGTTATTCTGGCAGGTGCTAATCCAACAGTGTAGGGCAGACTCAGACGACTCACCCTTACTAAGCATGTCACTGCTTGGACAGGTATAGGATTACAACTTTATAATAAAGGGTACACAAATTATTTAGAAGAGGTTAATAAAGTATTAATAGCGGTTATAAACATGTTGCAGACATGAGTAGTATGCGTTCGAGATGGTCTGAAGCATATCAGTAGAATGTGTTATCACAGATGGCTGTAAGCACTAGTTAACCTGCTACTGAACTGCTACACTTTAGAACAAACATTTAATAATCATGTATTAAGTATTTATAAATGAAGCATCAATACAGAGCATGACAATTAGGGATGTGAAAGTTTAACGGTAAGCGATTAGCCAATAAACCTGAGCTTATCGGAGAACATTCAGAGTTACACACAGGCTCCCGCCCCATTCCTGGG
Organism: Pelodiscus sinensis; assembly: GCF_049634645.1. Taxonomy (NCBI): domain Eukaryota; kingdom Metazoa; phylum Chordata; order Testudines; family Trionychidae; genus Pelodiscus; species Pelodiscus sinensis. The sequence continues at coordinate 421,024 of NC_134720.1, read as the reverse complement.
AAGCTGGCTGCCATCCTGCACTGCTACCTCTGGAGATAGAGGCAGCAGCGCAGGGCGGCAGGAGGGAGCTGGTATGTGCAGGTATCTGGGTTAAAAGACAATTCCTAGGGTGCACCAGCTCCCATGGAGCTAACTGCTGCCCTAAATGTACTGATGAAACGTTCAGTGGTTGCACAGATACTCAATTACACGCATTTTAACATCCCTAGTGACAATAGTCTTTAAATAAAAAGCCCATAGCATTTGAAAGTTAGTACTGACACCTCTTGCAGTCTGTGTGAAATTAGGTGCTCTCACTCTAGTCTCTATGGGCAAAGAGTCCTCATCACAAGAGACATTAATAGCAATTTCTGAAAAGGAATCAAAGTCAGACGGGCTGGTGTACAACTTGCTTGCCATTGGGATTGTCATTCTAAAGTCAGGGCCAAGGCAGCCTATTGGAGTGACAAGAAAAATCACTGTGCATTGGATAAAGAGAAAACTCCAGTGTCATCAACCTGGAATCTTCCAGCAGCACTTACTGAAACCCCTCAAGACTGCTACACCAGAATACTGGGGGCTGCACACTCAGGGGTTTGTCAGGGGACAGAGTCTTTCAATTCTGGTTTATTAAGTAAAAACGGAGTGAAGTCAGCAAGGCCCAGAAGTTGTTACTATTAATCAGCCAGAAATAAGTTCTGACTAGCGATGTTAAAAAGTGGGGAACTGGGTAATCATGTAACCGCTAAAAATGTCAGCGGTTACACACACCTGCAGCATTAGGTGGCTCCTCAGGAGCCAATATGCACCTGGTGCTTACCAGCTGCTGCTCCACGCTGCTACCCTCTGCATCAGAAACAGCAATGCAGGGTGGCAGCTTGCTCCCTGGGAGTGGGGTAGGACCAGCTTAAAAGCCAGCTCCCACCTACAGCCCCATCCCATGGAGCTGGCTGCCACCCCATGCTGCTGCCTCTGTATCAGGCTCTGATACAGATCCAGCAGTGCAGGTTGGCAGCTGGCGCCCCAGAAGCGTGACAGGAATCACAGAGCTGGAAAAGACCTCAGAAGGCCGTGAAGTCCAGCCCCCTGCTCTAGGCAGGACAAATCCCAACTACATCAACCCAGCCAGGACTTTGTCAAGCCGAGACTTAAACACCTCTAGGGATGGAGACTCCACTACTTCCCTAGGGAACCCATCCCAGTGCTTCACCACCCTCCTAGTGAAATAGTTTTTCCTAATATCCAACCTGGACCTCTTCCACCGCAATTTGAGCCCTTTGCTCCTTGTTCTGCCATCTGTCACACAGAGAACAGCCTCTCTCCAGCCTCTTTGGAACCTCCCTTCAGGAAGTTGAAGGCTGCTCTCAAATCCCCCCTCGCTCTTCTCTTCTGCAGACTAAACAGACCCAAATCCCTCAGCCCCTCCTCATATGCTCCAGCCCCCTAATCATTTTGATTGCCCTCCACTGGACCCTCTCCAATGCATCCACATGCTTTCTGTAGTGGGGAACCCAGAACTGGACACAATTCTCCAGATGTGGCCTCACCAGAGCCAAATAAAGGAGAGTAATGACATGCTCCTCTTAATGCAACCTAATATGCTATTAGCCTTCTTCCTACAAGGGTACGCTGTTGACTCGTATCCAGCTTCTCATCCACTGTAATCACCAGGGCCTTTTCTGCAGAACTACTACTTAGCTGGTTGGTCCCCAGCCTGTAACAATACTTGGCATTCTTCAGTCCCAAGTGCAGGACTCTGCACTTGTCCTTGTTGAACCTCATCAGATTTCTTGTGACCCAATCCTCCAATTTGTCTAAGTCACTCTGGACCCTATCTCCGCCCTCAAGCGTATCTACCTCTCCCCCTAGCTTAGTGTCATCTACAAACTTGCTGAGGGTGCAATCCATCCCCTCATCCAGGTCATTAATAAAGATATTGAACAAAACCAGTCCTAGAACCGAACCTTGGGGCACTCCACTAGAAACCGACTGCCATCCTGACCTCGAGCCATTGATCACTATCCGCTGGGCCCGGCCTTCTAGCCAGCTTTCTATCCATCTTACCGTCCATTTATCCAATCCATATTCCCTTAACATGCTGGCAAGAATATTGTGGGAAACTGTATCAAAAGCCTTGCTAAAGTCAAGGTATATCACATCCACTGACTTTCCCATGTCCACAGAGTGCAATGGGCATGAGAGAAGGAAGGATAAATTAGGAGAGAGATGTATGGCATATTTACAGAGAGATCTGGTTGAGGAAGAAAGGCAAGAAAAAAGGAAAGAAGGTAAAGATCCCAAAGTTGGGGAGGAACGAAGAAAGAAATAAGAAAACCCAGAGGAAGAGATGAGAAGCAGACTCTAAAGACAACTCAGACAATGTAGCTATGAAGCAAAGCAGGACAAGGAAAGAAGATCTAACATCTCGGTTTTACGAGCAGGGCTGGTTGAGCAAGTAAGTAGGTATATTTTCAACAAATTTCATTGGTAACTAGTTGAATAACTTATTTAACAATTCCTCCCCCCACTATCTAACCAATTCTACAACTATCAAATACTATTTGGCAGATTTGCTAATGTTCATCAAATAGCTAAATTCTTAAATAATACAGTCAAATATTTTTTCTGCTAACTGACCAGTTTAGTACTTGTTGCATTTAAAAAAAATGTTCTAAATGCAAAACTGCTTAGCAGTGTTACACCTGAGAGAGTGCAGTTTGAATGCTGTGGCTTTGGGAGCTAGGGGAGCAGTGGCACATTTTTTGTTACTCTAACTCAGCAGTTTCCAATCTTTTCCAGATGGGGACCCATTTTGACAATTCAGGAAGACTTGGTGACCCAGGGCAATTCAAAAAAATGTGTGAATGGCTCCTTAAGAGCCCCCTGGGGAGACACCTGGCGACCCTTTTGAAATGTAATGGCGACCCATATTTGGGTCCCGACCCATAGGTTGGGAAACCCTGCTCTAACTAGTATGCTTAGTCTTTGGGCTACCAGACCATCTTTTCAAGCCCTACATCTCACTCATAAGTCTTTCTCCAGCAGAGGGCACTGGAACTGCAGACAGACTTGCCCAACTGCTTTACTGTCTGCCAGCTCATTCTCTCCAGTAGTGTGCAAGTGTAAGTCAAAGGCAGTCCTCGCTCTCAGAGACAAAATATGAAAAAAGTGAGCACCGCTCAAAAGTCCATAAAATAGATAAAGGGGTGAGTACTAACAGGGTCCCCAACAAGAAAACAGCACTAGTACAAAGCTGTTCTCTCAAGAACTAGAAGATCCTCTCCCCTTACCCCTAGTCCATAGAGTGAAGGCAAAATAGTTTGGCGTGTTCCGGCTATAATTAGGACAGGGCAGGACTTTGGCAGGAATATAACTTTCAGTCATATAAAGTCATAACATATTCCCTAGTGTGTCGTCTTCCCTGGACGTTCCCAACAGCACTTCTGAGGTCAAGAAATGCAATGAGAAACAGAAACACAAACACAAAAAATGGAGATATTCACAGCAGCGACTAACAAACCAGGCAGCAGTGGAGCACTCAATGTTCAATCACAATGGAAGCTTGTTTGACACCAACATAATAGAACAAAATGAAAACTGGCGTTTTCTTGGTAAGCCAATGGGGAAACAGAAAAGAATGTGTCTTAAGGGATCTACTGCCCTCTGTCAGTAAGAGTTAATCCACATACAGATACTTCAGCAACCCCAAAGCTCCTTCTTAGTTCATGATTACATTTGCATGAATCTCACTGACCAAGCACACACAACACGCATGCACTTATTCTCACCATCTCATAGGTCTGCATGGCTAGCTGCACTTTGTCATCGCTGTACTCTTTACATTTACTATAAGCATTCTGAATCTTCTGGAGGTACTCCACACGCTGCTCGGGCAACAAGTGCTTCACGGTTGATATGTACTCTGCTGCAAGGCTGTCAATTTCTGCTTTCTTATCTGAAATGCAAACAGAAAGTACAATTGCATGAGAATTAATTTCATATGTGAAATACTTTCTCACTAGCTATGGTACTTAATGACCCGTTATCATAATCTTTGAATCCCTTAAGGAATCTCAAAAAGGGTTCACCATGCCCAGATCTGATACTGCACTCAGCAGCTGTCACCAGTGTAGTTCCACCGACCTCAGTGGCATGATTTGATTTACATGGGTGAGATCAGAACTGGACCTACTGACTCCAGTTCCTGGGTTTCAACATTTCTTCAGCTTCAGTCTAAGTGTGAGAATTTTATAACTTCTGTGCTGCCATCTCCTTTTCCTTCCAGTGCCATCATTTGTCAATAACAGTCACACACTGTATGAAAGCTCAGATCCAAACATTAAACATGAATCTCTCACAAGTTTGCAACATTCTACTAGTTTGCTCGCAGGTTACACATACTTTCCCTCCTCTGTTATGACAACATCAGTGTGGTGTTTGTGTCGGTTTTATGAGGTATGTTCACATATGGACAGACAGGAGAAGAAACTACTTATATGTGACTTCCAGAAGTATAAATATTGCCACCAGAGTCCACCACAAAATAAAATGTTGTAGAATAAAGACTAAAACATTCTCCACCAATATGTAGTGGGCATCGCTACTGGAACAATTTGATATTATATGTGGCTATAACTGGTCAAAAATCATTGGTTTGATTTATTGACTAGGGCTTGAAAGAAGGACAGTACAAGTTCCCATTTACTATGCAAGTAGACTAACATTTGTACACTTACAACATACACGTATCTTGTCTCCAAAGCCAAAGCTTTGCTACACCTTCGTCATGCCAAACCCCACTGGGATTGTTATGACCCTTCAGAGGAAGGGTCTTCATCCCGACTGCCTCCTGGAATACCTGAACATACCTTCTGTTTTCTGATCCAGTTCACGCATCAGCTGGAAGTTCCTTCGCAGTTCACAAGGCAAATTTTCAATACCTGAAACAAAAAAGCACGGAGACTGCTGTCTATCCTTTGCTGCATCAACATATGAATCATCATCTCTGCCACAGAACCTTCCTCAGATGTCTACCACGTATATCCAAAGAGAGTTACACCCACCAGCTAGTGATGTACAGTTATGAAGATAATTAGCTACAGTTGTAGCAGCAACCATATATGTTCATTGAGACACAAGTTTTTATGGAACTTGCTGTGCTGTCAAGAATCAAAGATTTTGGTTAAAATAAATAAAAGGAAGATTCTATTCCTCCTAATGCAAAGAAACCGTTGACCTTGAAAAGACTCACACGTGCATAAATTTATCTACCATCAGTAATCCCACTGAAATAACAAAGCTACTCATTGTCCACAAAATTAAGCATGTAAGTCAGCAACCTAGGATAGCGAGAGGGCTGCATGAGTGGCCCACCATCTTAGTGGGCCGCAAGATTGTTGTAACCAAGACTGTCCTCTGGGAGAGGGTAGTTTTGTTAACTGTGCTTGTGTACCTAGAAGTTATGGGGTGTGCCATTTGAACTGTGATTGGATGCAGGGAGGAGCGCATGGCTCTCACAGTCAGTGTTGTGTATAATGAGCACTCACCTCACTTGCCCTTGCTTTACAGGCATGTCACTTTAGTAGTACTGGTAGGACAAAAGCTTTGCAGACAGAAACCAATGGAATGTGGCAACACGGCAGGTTGCCCAGCACTGAGGTAAATAAATCTCCCCAGGGTTGGGGGCAGTGGTTGTATCCATTAAAATGCCTATTTTATTTTATCTTATCACACTATGATTAGACAGACACAAGAAGAGGGGGCACTCCCTCATGCATCGAGGATACGAATGCCAGGATTCAGTGTGCCTCAATTTCTGAGTACCCAAATTGTGAAAATTTAGGCCCTATTTTAAGAGATGCTGAGTACTCAAAGTTCCCATTGACTTCAGCTGCAGAAACTGGGCGTTTTCAGCACTTCTGAATGTGGCTACAGATGCAGGCACCTAAAGACAGACAGAACCAAAATCATAGGCCACTTCTGAAAATGTTCAAATGGGTTTAATTTCTATTACAGATTGAACCTCTGTGGTCTGGGGCTCTAGTCTGGCAACTGCCATGGTCTGGCAAGACCACCAATGGTGCTGCACCAGGAGCCCCAGCCACAGAGGTTGCCAGCAGCTGGAAGTTCAGCCAGTCAGGCCCGTGATTGGGGGTGTGAAGGCCCACCAGCAGCAGCGGGCTGGCTTCAGGGGGAAGGGATTTAAGTGAGGAATATCATGTAAGTCTATAATTAGAGGTAGCATTGTAATTCACATGTGTGGCTGCAGACTCATGACTGCATGCCTAGAACCAATTTCCCATTTCCTGATGCTCTGCAGTCTTTGAATCCACAACAGTTCTACTTTTGTCTGAAATTCCAAATTCTGAAGATGATGAAACCCACAAAAATCTCTAGAAAAAGCTAACACACAAAATCAAAATGTATAGTGTGCACACAGAATGACGTCTAGACCAGTAATATATATGCTGAAAGAACTGAGAGCCAAATCAGCTGGAAGGAAGAAATATGTGAATGATAATAGAGAATAATTTAAGAACACTTTCCTAGAAACCCAGAATGTCACAATCAAGGAAAAGGGCTACATTGGTTTAAAAAAAATTGATCTGGTTTACAGTGAAGTGAAGGTATATATACATGTTTTCTAAAAGGAAGAAAATGAGGTAATGTGAAGTTAATAATAATGAATGTAAATCAGTAGTTAATTATAGGTTTATAATAGCAATGTAAATATTGGTATAAAAAGATAACCCCTTAAATGATTAAGATTATCTCTTTTAACTGAGATCATGCTGGCTGGCCTTCTGCAGCTGGAGCACCTCTGGCCAGTGGGCCTAATGTGGCTGGGGGTTGGGGTCTCTCCAGCCAGCATGAGGCTGTCTGGGTTAAGTGTTAAGGTTGGTTAACGGTAAGCCTAATGCTTACCATTAACTGGTTAGCCTTTTATATCTCTAGTTTATAAAAGAAACAAAGGAACACAAGGAGAAATTCGTAGCAGAGTTGAGAAAAAAAAAGCAGTGCTTAAAGAGTATTAGGTACAAAAGAAATCCTAACAATGGCACTAATACATTACCACAGGGATAATTTGAACATGTTAATAATAATGCAGAAAAGGCAGAAATATGCAATAAACTAGCATCGCGGTCAGACGATAAACAAGAGGTACTAAAGTTGGACATGTTTTCAGTGGGGAGATCAGGATAATGTGTACATAATAATTTTAAAGGAGCTGGCTAAGCAGATTGCTTGAATCATATTTTTAATTTTCAATACATCTTCAAAACCCCCTTCTGAACCCCACCCTGTGCCCCAGTCCCCCGCCCTGAACCCCCCCAGCACCCCACCCCAACCCCTGCACCCCGGTCCCCCGCCCCGAACCCCCTCCTGCACCCAGCCCCTGCACCCCGGTTCCCCGCCCCGAACCCCCTCCTGCACCCAGCCCCTGCACCCCGGTCCCCCCCCGAACCCCCCCCAGCACCCCACCCCAACCCCTGCACCCCGGTCCCCCCCGAACCCCCTCCTACACCCCACCCCAACCCCTGCACCCCGGTCCCCCCCCGAACCCCCTCCTACACCCCGCCCCAACCCCTGCACCCCGGTCCCCCCCCGAACCCCCTCCTACACCCCGCCCCAACCCCTGCACCCCGGTCCCCCCCCGAACCCCCTCCTACACCCCGCCCCAACCCCTGCACCCCGGTCCCCCCCCGAACCCCCTCCTACACCCCACCCCAACCCCTGCACCCCGGTCCCCCCCCGAACCCCCTCCTACACCCCACCCCAACCCCTGCACCCCGGTCCCCCCCCGAACCCCCTCCTACACCCCGCCCCAACCCCTGCACCCCGGTCCCCCCCCGAACCCCCTCCTACACCCCGCCCCAACCCCTGCACCCCGGTCCCCCCCCGAACCCCCTCCTACACCCCGCCCCAACCCCTGCACCCCGGTCCCCCCCGAACCCCCTCCTACACCCCGCCCCGCCCCCCCAACCCACTTACCGGTATCTCCGCGCACCCCCCATTAGCATCAGTCGCTCCCCCCGCCGGCTGCGGGGCCAGGGTTCCGGCCCCACGCGCAGCGCCGCGAGCAGCCCCGGGGGGGGGGGTGTCCGTTACCGGCCCCGCCCGTCCAGGAGGCGGGGAGCTGATGGGGGCGGGGCGGGGCGGGGCCGGGCCACAAGCGACCAGCGGCGATCGGGCCGCGCTCCCGCCTTCGGCACGCGCCGATGACGCAGGCGCGCACCCGTCGCGTAAATGGCGCGCCCGATGACGCAGGCGAGGCCACGCCCCCAGGGGCGAGTGACGCAGTTGCAATTCCCGCAGCCAGCTGCAGTAGCGACAGCGCTCGCGCCAACGGCCCCCCCGCGGCGGGGCGGTGCCCCTCCCCCCGCGCTCCCGCCGCCGCCCCCGCGCGGGCCGCCACTCACTGTCCAGGTAGTGCTCCAGGTACATGGCTGTCGCCATCTTGTGCCCCGCGCCCTCCGCTCGGGCCCGCATGACAAGGGCCGCAGCCCCGGCCTCATTCCGCATGCAGCCCCGGCGCCGCTGATTGGCCGCCCGGGACGCCGCCAGCTGTCTTTCAACCAGGGGCGTGGCAGCGGCGCAGACGCCGAGGGGGCGGGGCTGCTGTCGGCTCGGGACTGCGAGTTGGTCCCGACGTGCGCGCGCAGCTCGCCTCCCCTCAGACACGCCTCCCTTCCACGTCACGTCCCTCCCCCCTGCCACTGAGCTACTGGAACCCCGCCCCCCCTCCAGGCCTGGCCTGGAGCTACTGGAACCCCCCAGCCCTGGCACAGCGAGCCTGGAACCCCCCCCAGCCCTGACACTGAGCTACTAGAGCCCCCCCCCAGCCCTGGCACAGAGAGCCTGGAACCCCCCAGCCCTGCCACAGCGAGCCTGGAACCCCCCAGTCCTCCAATGGAGAGCCTGGAACCCCCCCCCCCAGCCCTGCCACTGAGCTACTGTAACCCCGCCCCCCCTCCAGTCCTGGCCTGGAGCTACTGGAACCCCCCAGTCCTCGCATGGAGAGCCTGGAACCCCCCCCCAGCCCTGCCACTGAGCTACTGGAGCCCCCCCCCAGCCCTGGCACAGAGATACTGGAACCCCCCCCAGCCCTGCCACTGAGCTACTGGAACCCCCCCAGCCCTCGCATGGAGAGCCTGGAACCCCCCCCCCCCCAGCCCTGCCACTGAGATACTGGAACCCCCCCCTCCCAGCCCTGGCACAGAGATACTGGAACCCCCCTCAGCCCTGGCACAGAGAGCCTGGAACCCCCCTCAGCCCTGCCACTGAGCTACTGGAGCCCCCCCCCCCCCAGCCCTGGCACAGAGAGCCTGGAACCCCCCCCAGGCACGGCGCCCCTGGAACACAGGCGCCCCCAGCGCACTCCGCCTGGTCCCGCCCCCGCGGCTGGCGGGAGGCGGAGCCGCGGGCGGGCGCTGCTTGGCGGGCTCGGGGCGGACGCTCCCGCGCTGTGCGGGGCTGGGGCGCGTGGCCATGGCCTGCAGGCGCGGGGCGCTGGTGGTGCTGGAGGGGGCGGACCGCAGCGGCAAGAGCACGCAGGCCCGCCGGCTGGTGGAGGCGCTGCGGGGCGCCGGGCAGCGCGCCGAGCTCCTGCGCTTCCCGGGTACGGGGTCCCCGCGCCGCGCCCGCCGGGGGTCGCTGGGGGTCCCGGAGGATGAGCCCAGGGTGCTGCCCCCCCCCCCCGCGTACTTGCCAGTTCGGGGGCCGGTCATCCGAAAGGCGCGTCTGTGCACACCCAGGGCGTTCCCCCCCCGGGAGCCCTCCCCTTTCACCGGGGGGGGGGCACTGACCCGCTGAGGGGTGTAGCCCTGGTGCCCCAGCTGCATTGCCAGGGCGTGTTGCACGGTCCCTCGCTGGTCACAGTGAGGCCGGGCATGGGAACGTGGCTGCACTAGGAAGGACAGGATGCCACACAAGGCTCTTCTGCCCTCTTGGTCCATTTACTCCTCTCTGTCTCTCTGATATTTACTCTGCCCTTCAGGCTGAGATTCTGCTTCCTACATCAGGGCACGCCCTGGTTTTGAATTTGTTTACAGTGCAACTTTGCATAGCAGTTTTCAAAAATCAGACTGTTGGATTGTCATAGTAGTGGCACATATGTCCAAGCATGCCTGGTTTTAGCTTGGGTTTAAAGTATTTGTTCAGTTGCATTTGTGTAAGGGGTTAATCTTAAAGTCCTATTGCATGGTAACTGGACCAAGAGACTGCATGACTCACCCCATTTGTTCTTGCACTCTCTCTTACAGACAGAACAACAGACATTGGGAAGCTAATTAGCTCCTACTTGGAGAACAAGAATAATCTGGAGGACCACACAGTGCATCTGCTTTTCTCTGCTAACCGCTGGGAACAAGTGTAACTATACCTCTGTTTGAGTTGTGATGGAGCGTGTACAGCTTTGAGTCCACACTCTAGGGCACCCACCTTTATCCAGCTCCTATGGCTCAAGGTGTAACCTGGTTGATTTAGGTCTCGCAACCCTTTCCCAGTTCCTAAGCTTCTAGGTGAAAGGCATCTGCCCGTACCCAGTTCCTGGGGCGCTCACTGTAATATCCTTAACCTCTGCTTAACCTCTATTTATTAACAATCCCCAAACCAGAATGCATGCCCTCGCTATACAATGCTCACTACTCCCACACAGGCAGACAAACTTTTCCTGATGATCAGTCACACTCAGGTCATCTGGGAACTCCAGGTCCTGCACAGTGTAATTAGCAGGGTATTCAGGTCTGGCAGCTCTGATCTTGGGGCTGTGGAGTTGATTCTAAAGAACTTTACAAAACAGTATTTCCTTAACCAATCCTAGCCCATTATGAAACATGTTTAACCATCATACCCCACCAAGTAGCTGATTTATACCTAGCAAAATTAATTATGTAAACACACAGAAGCCATACAGATAACCAATGGAAAAATAGGGATCCTAAAGGCAAAACAATAATGAAGCAGAAATTTCACACCCAAGCTGTTAAGTGACTCCTTGTCAGATAAAATGCTGTCAAAGTTTTCTTTAAACATCTTAAGAGCTTCCTTATCTGGTAAGGTGGGTACTGTTAGGAGAGGTGCCTATTAAATTGCTTTGATAGAATTTAAAAAGAATGTGAAGATGTGACATTCTGCTTGTGTTTTGGCTGCTGCTATCCTAATATGGTTGCAGAATAAAGCCTTTTTACATGAGGTTTTAAGAGACTCATCACACTGTGAGTGAACATGTGACCTTGTAATCTCTTGACATCTGAGTGAAAAGCTCTACTATAAGTAAGTGCATTTGGAAGTCTCCTCCGCTGAGTACCACAGAGCCATCTCATTGCGAAGTGACCAGCGTTCTTTGCTTACGGGGAGCGCGGAACAGAATTCAGAGGGCCTTAGGTTAGAGCTGAGGTGTACTGAAGCATGTTAGCATTATCTTGAGGGAGATTCTCAGAGCATGGAGAGACTGTGGGTGACAGAGTTTAAAAACAAAAATCGTACTCAGGTGTCAAACTCCTGTAACCCAGACAGTTGCTGGAGATCACTATAGCGAAGTGCATCAACTAAGTGAAAATAGCCCACCTGCTATGTCCTTTTTACAGAACGTGTTGTATTTCTGCCTGGGCTCAATGGCACATGTATTTTCTTATTGTTGTTCAGGCCCTTGATTAAAGAAAAGTTAAATCAAGGCATCACTCTAGTGGTGGACAGATACGCCTTTTCCGGAGTGGCCTTCACAAGTGCCAAAGAGGTGAGTGAATGAACAGAGAGGCAGAGTCTGTGTCTCATTGGGAGGGCATTCCAGGGAATGGTACCAGTTAGGTGTATGGGGATGAAATTGATTTGTACAGTTATACTCTTCCAATGGAGATGAGCAGTTTGAAGTCTGGAAGCTCATGCAGAATAGTGAGAGGGGTGAAAAAAACAGTCATGGCTTGAAATCAAGGCAGGAGCGGTTAAGCCTACAGGTCAGGACGGATCCCTTCCCTCGCAATGAGTGACATGCAGAAAAAGCACATTTGGCCCATATTTATAAAATAGGTATCTAGAACTAGGCTGCACCTGCAACGTCCAAATGAATGGTTTGATTTTCTGAGCATCGTAACAGTCAGTTCTGCTGATATGAATAAATGCAATATTTCCCCGAGTTCCACCCATCTGACAGTACTTTGAATGAGCAAGGACAGTCCAGGAATTGAACTACTAAAACGCATCTCAACAGAGGACCATTATACTGACGACTTCTTTGTTTTGGCTCCCACCTGCGGGCTATGTGTTGAGCCCTGGGTAAACCCAAACTGCACCACGGGCTGCATGCGGCCCATGTGTTGAGGAGCCCTGCATTAAAGCAAGGGCACGTGAGGTGAGCGGTGTGCTGACTGCACACACTACTGGTTGGGAGAACTGTGCGCTCCCTCTACATTCACTCAACGCGCGGTTATGCTGTAGTCGGCACACCCCACAGATTCTAGGTATGCAGTAGCAGTTAGCAAAACCATCCTATCCTGGGAGACGGTCTCAGTTAGGACAGCCTTGTGGCCCACTCACTAGCCTCGGCTGCCCGTCAGTGTTAAGTATTTGGGGTGCCTTTTCTAGTACCCGTACGTGGGCTAGTCTCAGTTGGCAAAAGCTGGCACGGCCCCTCAAAGTCAATGGAGCTACATTGATTTACAGCAGCGGAGACTCTGGTCCACCTGTCAGTCGTTCTTCAGTAGCTGTTCATTACACCCAAGTCCTTTTCCCTGCTGGTCTCTTTTGGAGCTGCCTTTTCTCATTTTCATTGATTTGGTTCTTCTGCCTCCTATTTGTTTCCTTGGGCAGAATTTTTCCATGGATTGGTGCAAACAGCCTGATGTAGGGCTTCCAAAGCCAGATTTGATCGTGTTTCTTCGACTGAGTGTGTTGGAGGCAGCACAGCGAGGGGACTTTGGAAACGAACGCTATGAATGCAGCGCCTTCCAGGAGAAAGTTCTACAGAATTACCAGCAATTGATGAAGGACAAGACTTTAAACTGGAAGGTAAGGGAATAACTGCCCAAGAGAGCGCTAGATGAGCCAGTGAATTAAAACGAGGCATCTCAAGGTTTAGTCCTTTGGAGCCCCCTTTGAGGAAGAGTTGTTCTAGAATGTCAGGGGTTCTCCAACCCTTCTAATCAAACGGTGAAGACAAAACTGCTGCAGTGTAGCAGTCACAGGCAGATGCCATCTTGGTCTCCTATTATCAGGATGGAGGAAATGCAGCTCCTCATTTGAATGACTGGAACAAAGATCTATTAAGCTTGATATAAAATTAGGTCAAGAAAGCAAGTGAGCGTGTCAGCCTATAGTAAACCACTGTTAATTAACCACATACTTTAAAATGCAGATTTTATGGACAACTGCCTTGAAACCCTGACTTCCCATTCTTGCGGAGGATGACCCGCATTTTCTTGGTCTGGATCTACTGTTCAGTGAGAGTTGCAATCTCACGTGTCAGCAAAATGTCTGGTTTTGCAGCTCAGCAACTGAGCCCAGAACAGAGACGGACATAGTGCCAGGTGTTCCTCAAATGGCTCCTGACAGCCCCACTCAGTAGTCTTATAATATGTAAGCTGATCGAGGTATTACAGTGATCACTGGGTAGAATAATGGTAGCCACTCCCAGAGGCCTGTTCACAGTCATTTCATAGACTTACAATCAAGCTGAATACTCTCAAATGATAAACACACTGAGGAAATTGCAATCGTGGATGAGGTGAAGATGAGGCTGAATCAGCTATTGCATATTATTCACTGGGCTTGACTCTCAACTCATCTGTTAAGCCTGGATTTAGTGACCTGAGAATTCGTTACCTGCCTGTTTCCATCTCCACCGTTGTCCTGTCCTGTATTAGGTCATTTATAAAGAAACAAAAGCTGCATCTCTTGGAACAGTTCCTTAGCTGTTCACTTCGTTCTGCTCATTGTCTAAACGAAGCCCTGGCAACATGCTGGCCTTACCAATTGCCATAGGTTTGTAGCAACGACTGAGCAGCAACTTGCATGAAAAATCATCAGCTTATTTAAAACTCAGCTGTTTTTCTCCAAACTCTGCAAAGCCCCCATAGTTTCCTGGCTTAGCGACGGCCTGAAAGATCTCAGTTTAATAGATACGAATTCTAACCGACATAGATTGGTGTTTCGCTTGACAGTAAGGTTCCTTTATTTGACTACCTGCTTGTTTAACTTGTTTCTGTAAAGAGACGCTCTAAGGCAGCGGTTCCCAAACTTTTCGGCATCAGGCCCCCCCTTTTTGATTTTTGAGAAACCTCACCCCCCCCCAAATAGCAGCAGAACTTGGGGTGGGATTGACGGGGTGGGGGGAGTGGTGTGTGGCTGGGTCACCTCGCACCCCCCAGGAATTTCTTCATGCCCCCCAGTTTGGGAACCCATGCGCTAAGGGAATCTCCTGCAACAGGGCAGTGCATGGAAGAGGGGCTAAGATAGGTTGGTACGTCCCAGTTTTGCGCCCTCTAGTGGGGAACAGATGGAAATAAGTCCAAGATAGTCAGTGACTTCTCCTTTCTAAACACTTCGCTGTTTTATTATCTTCGCTAATGAAAGTCTTGGGCACTGAGAGGTTTTAAATGCAATTTCTTTTACTTTGGAAACAGATAGTTGATGCTTCGAAGAGCATTGAAGAGTTGCACAACGAAATTAAGTCTTTCACTGAGGCGGCCATGCAGGAGGTTCAGAATAAGCCCATAGGAGAACTCTGGAAATAGCATTGGCAGTGACTCCACACTCTTCCTGCAGCATGTTCTGCTCCTGATCTGATTGGAAGAACTGGCATCTCAGATCTGCACACCGACTACTTCACCTTGCAGAGCACAGTTTAGATCGCAGAATATTGTTTTTATAGACCAAAAGTACCCTGAAGATCTTTTCTTGTATCTAACTCCTCCTCTGCCATTTGGCTCTTGTAAGCCATCTTCTGATGTATTTTATAAATGCAGACTTTCTTTGTAAATCTTCCTGTAATCCAGGCACAAGCCTTGTGCTGGAGCAGTGACAAATGGTATGAAACAAGGAATTGTAAGGAGCTGTTGTTTAATTAGCAGGATGAGTTATGATAATGGGACTTGATGGGGGGTGGTAGGGTTGCAAATCAAGAAAAGGGGTTTTCTCTTTCTACTTAGAGAACTGTTATCTTAGAGAATCATGCCCATGAGACTCCTCAACCCATAACTTATTTAACATGCCAACTTCAAATCTTAATTCATGGAAGTCTTGCTAATAAATTACTGCCTTTTATTGCAACAGCACCAAGGATTTACTTAAATAGGCTGGTTAAAGAGGGCAGTGCCACCTCCTAGGTGATGGGTGCCATTAAGAACTTTGGGGAGATATATTGCTATAGCCTGGGACTGATTTGAAAGGTGATCTGCAGACTGAATCCAGAGCAAGCTTTAAACTGAATTGAGTTCCCCAGCATACCCCCGGCCCCATGCCACACTTCGAGAGGGTTTTGTCTTTCTTGACTCTCAGCTCCTTGTTGGCCAATGCCAGATTCCATGCTGCTACTTCTAGAATAGCATCTTCTGTGTTCTTACATCAAGCAAGAGGCTTGACTGGATGTAAAATTGAAATGTTGGCAGGATTTTAGTTTTTGTATCTGTAGGTTGCTTTTAAAAAAATCTGCCAGTCAGCTCTGATATTTTATGCTGCATTTCTATTAGCTAACTGTTGGCTTTGACACATTAGTGCTCAACAGCTCACCTTGCTTGACATAGTAATAGAAATGTAGCCGTGTTAGTCTGGTGTACTTGCTTGACATGAGAGGTCACTACTGCTGCTCTCCCTTATATCTGCTGCTAAAGAGTTCCCGTCTGCCAGCTGGCAATGAGGGTTGAATTCCTTGGCCCAGCAGACTAAAACTTGATGGCCAGATTTGTAAGCTTAAATGAGGCTATGCTGACGAGATCCAACACTATCGAAAATGGGGAAAATCCTGTTGTACTGGAACTATTTCTTTTAAGTATGAGCCTATTGCAGACTTCTCCTTTAGAGATCTGGTAAACAGAATTTAATTTAGTTTGTGGCATTATTGAGAGAGTAACTGCTGGAGTAACTTACTCTTGAGTGAGGAGGGCCTTTGTGGCTGAGGTACAGGACTGGGAAGCAGAGACCTAAGTTCCCAGCCCTTCTGCAAATTTAATGTGACCTCAAGTGTGTTACTTTATTGGTCTCTGCCTTTTGTTCCCTGTCTACAAACCGGGAGTGATACTTCCTTAGCCTGGCCAGGCTATGCTGAGGATGAGTTTATGGAAAGCTGGGTAGGGACTCATACTGCGGTGATGGGCCCATGGCAACAGTCATATATAGCACTGTTGTCCTTTTCCTAACAAATATGGACCAGTAAACATCTGACACTAATGGTAGTAAGTATTTCAATATAACAGAAGGTGTATCTGTTGTCACTTAGAAGCTGCCTGTTAAATGGCCTGGTTGCAGCATGTGGAAGTAGAGGACACTGCGGATGTACAGTTGTACCCCACAGCTGCGCTTGTCTAGCAGGTTCTCTTAGCTGGCTTTTAAAGGAACAATATCAAATTGAAATTTTGATTTCACAAAGAGCAAAAATGTCAGTAGCAGCACTGGCCTCTGCCAGTTTTTTCTGGTTGGACAGTTGTCAGAAATGCTCTATTCTATAAAGGACCAAAACAAAAGGGTGGGAGTCAAAACACTACACCAACCTAGCTGAGAAAGCCAATTCCATCCCTCGTTTCTAGTGGCCTGATTCCACGTCACAACCGATGAAAAGATTCAGATGCTGACCGGTATCCTTTTTAAAGGGAATAGCAGCTCTGCTATTGTCATTGGAAAGAAAATAGTCCTCTTTAGGCTTCAAATATCCCCCCAGATAGGTGGGGCACTTCACACGTGACTAGCTTAGACACTTCCTATTAAGTTATCTTTGTAGGCATGAGGACTAGCAACCTAATTTTTCTAAATGAAAACATGTTAGAACAGTTTCATAGATGCACCCATGGGATCCCACTGTAGCTGGCAGTAGTCTAGCTCTGCTGCTGGTACTGCAAGTTAGCAGCCTGGCAGGTGTGCATGTCAGAGCAGTTTAAAGGTACATTGATGGGTCATTATTTTGTCTATACCTTGGATGCTTTCATCTGTCCCCTATTAAACTATCCGCATTTAACACTCAGCAGAGGATGGTGAATTTGCCACCAACTTGTTTCCACGCAAGCACTAACAGTCCAAGTCCAGGCCCTGTGTTCTTATGGGAGCTTGCACTGCCTTTGGGAGGCGGAGCCTGGCATTGGCATTGCAGTAAGGGAAGATAATTCTGAAGTTGAGGAGAGCACGCTACTGTCTCATCTCCCCCACCCTAAAAATATTCTAAGCAAGAATCCAGGAAACGGTTCCTTTATCTTCAGTCTGACAAGGATTCAAGCCATCTGGGCCAGGCCACGATGTTTGAGGCATGGCTCCTTAGCTCAGGCCCAGCTACACTTCCAAGCATCCTGGGTGGACTAGCAGACACCCTTTGCACCACTTGGATTCTCTTGACAGGTTAGCCCCATCCACCTTCACCACCCAACGCATGGTTAAGACGAGATGCCGTAGAGCTGCTTCAGGAGAGTTTCCATACTATGAGCATCTCTGGACAAGGAGTGAGGGGTAAAAACGCCTCCCCCCTTCCCTGACAGCTTGGGCTCTGCAGCAGAAACCAGCACACCCCCAAAGATTTTCAGTTTGTTTATTCAGATACAAATTGAAAGCCATTGATGAACGGAGCACAGCCCCACTTCCTCCATCTCCCCTCTCCTTTCACATTAATGCAAGAGATGAGGAGGAACAGCAGCAGAGAGAAAGCAGCAAGTAACGTAGTGACAGAAGCCGCCTGGCACTCTAAGAGACTAGGGGCAGATAACTAGATGGGGCCAGTCAGTCTGGTCAGGGAGGGAATCATTTCCGGCCAGCTGTCGCCACCTTCGGGGCACAAAGGCATCAGCTCACAAGTGCTGCTGCTCGCTAAAGGGAAACGCTTTGCACACGTGGAACTGCCAGCTGCAGGGGCCTTGCAGAAAGCAGATTTCAGTATCTGTAGGGTGGCCCGCCTCAGGGCGGCTCGCAGACCGTTTTCTGTCCCACCTGCCCAGCCTCTGACACCCAGGGGCTCGGGACGCCCGTCCTGCCCGTCAGCCATCCATGGTCCTGTCCTCCATGAATCCGTCTGGCTCCTTTGAGCCCTGTTTGCACTGAACAGCTATTACAGGCCACAGGCAAGCCCCTGTGCAGTGACAAAGGAACTCCAAGGGCTCCAGTGCAATTATGTTTGATGCTTAACAATTAACTTTGAGGCTGCCATTTTTCCTGATATTTGGGATGATCATTTAAAATGGATGTCTCTGGACTAGCCTCTGCCGTGTGCACTTGCTGCATGGACGGTCGCAGAGAAAGCTGCAAAACAGGATGAAATGGAACCACGCAGCTATGAAATCAATGCTATGTCCCCTTACATTTCAGGGGCCCTTGTACAGCGTTTAGAAAGCAGGGAGTCCACCAGGAGCAGTAGCTAGTGACTATGCTGCACAGGATGCTTTGTGGTGGTTTTATGGTACCAAGAGCTGTTAGCTTAAGGAGTAATTTACAGGTGAAACGTCACTTACCAACACCAGGCAGCCTCTAGAGTCAGAAGAGGGTTAGGGACGAGAAGGGGCATGGGAGAATCAGCCGTCATCTGCTCCCCCCCCCCCCCGCCTCCACCACTTCTACTGAAAGTGAGATCAGGCTCACACTTTGAACATCTCAGCCTCTCAAGGCTGCTCTAGTGAAGACATCTCCCTGCTGTGTTCATCAACCCATCTTTTTGCAGAGCCTTGATGACCCTTCCAGTGAGACTAGAGCCCTTCCCAGACGTCCTTTTCCTTCCTTCCTCCTTTTACTCGCACAGGGATTCTCCTCCCTTTTGGCTGTCAGTTCCAGACCGTGGCGATCACCATGAGGCTTTCCGTGTAGAGGAAGTGCCTGCGTCATTCCTGGCCACACATCAGATACACCTGCGAGAAGGCTGCCCTTCATCAGAGCCTGCAGCTTCCGGGAGCGGTGAGAAAACAGGCAGCACCGTGTGTGTGTGAGAGCACTGCAACTTCTGTAAAGCATGAGCAGCAGCATGGGGCCTAGTACTATGGAAAACACGACCATCCAGGCAAGTAGCTCACGTAGTTCTGGGCTGGGCACTCGTGTGGGGCATGTCTGGGATTCATTTACATGGCCCAGGTCAGCCAGAAGGAGGAAAGCTGTGGGAGGAACTAGAGGCTTTGCCCCCGTCCCCGGCAGAAGGGTGGCTCCGATTAAATAGTGCTGGGTGTAGTCCTAAGGGTCTAGCTCTCTGGGGGGTTCTGCTGTTACTCCGGTCAGACCAGCACAGCTGCTGCTGTAACAAACCAACCTTTGACATTCTGGGCACCACTGCATCCACTTTCTGCCCAGGCGTGGCACTGAGAAATCCTGACTGGCCACTGAAGCCTTAACCGTGACTTGTTTCTTGATCCCAATGCAGACAGTGCACAGATTGCTGGGATGGATGGGAGGCAGGGATGTCAGCAAGCACCTATGAAAACCAGTAGGGGCCGAGGCACTCGAAGGAACTTCCTCCCCCCGCCCACGTCCCCCACACACCACAGCTGTGCAGAGTCAGTTTCTATCTATTTTCAAAGAGACAAGATTTCAAAGTCTTCATCCTCTGAGTCAAAGAATCTTTCCAGTCTGTCTGCATCAGAAGAGTCTGAAAGACACAAGAGACAAACCTACCTCTGCAATTGCTGAGTCTCGGGTGGCTGAACACCACTTGTCCCTCTAAGAAGCTGTGTACAGAGGGCACGTTACCTCTGGAATGGGCCCCTTGCTTACCACAGATTTACCCCAAAGCCACAAGCTGCATCCCAGGCAGTTTGGGGGCGGCAGACGCCAATGGAAAGAAGCGGTGAGCATGACTGGCTGCGGGGCTCGGCGGGGGGAAGACGACAGCGCACACTCTAAGCGCGACAACAGTGGCCAATCCACATGACACTTCCACTATGGGTGGCACAGAGTGTATTAGCTCCCATCTCTCCTCGGCACTGGATTGCGCGTGCCTCAGCCTGCGTGTGGCACAACCCTGGGGGCACCATCTGGCAGCTGCATGTAGATGTGTCCATACACAGACGGACCCTCATTTACATTTATGGGTGTGTGCTACGCAGCACGTTCTGCTCCAAGAGAGGCTGGGTTCAGCCAGTCTTTGGAAAGAAAGCGGACTGGCACCCTCTTGCAGCTTCATGTGGACCACACCCCAGCCCCTGCCGCCGGCCCCGGGAGACGTCACGCATCCCCACCCGAGCAGAAAGAACATTTCCAGTGAATGCTGTTCTCGGGTGGCTTGTAACATCCAGGATAAAACTCCACCCACCAAGGGCAGAGGCAGACCCCCTATTGCATAGGTTCCTCAAGTCTGTTCCAATAGTGAACTTCCAGGGCTGTGGCTGTGCGGGAATGGCCAAATGACACACAGTCACTACGGCCGACTGTCTAGCTAAGGGCTGAGAAAGAACTAGAACAAACACTAAAAGGAGGAGGCTTCAAAGCAGCAAAAAGAAACATGCAAAACTCAGGAGTTAACGATCCACGATCAGACGCCTCTGAGCTCGTCTCTAGCCTCGGGCAGTGGAAGTCCTGCTGAGGAGCCTCCTGGCAGCAGGCAGGGACAGACGCACTGAATTTCTCCGACCGGCAGAGCTGGGGCGCATGCACCCCTGCAGCAGAGCACTCAGAGGACACGGCCCAACGAAGCAGGCCTATCACTAAACCCAGACAGGGACTGCGTGGCAGCTGCTGCTCCAGTGCACAGGCCAGCTCCCGCCCAGCCACGTCAGCACAAAGGCAAGGAATCACTCCCAGCCGTCGCCATCCCGTCTAGAGGAGTGCCCCGTCGTTCCAGTTGGCAGGGAGCAGAGAGCCCAGGGTACCGCGCAGATCCAACAGGAAGCGGAAGGGATAAGCCCACCGGGGGCTCCTGGCCTTACCTGGCGTGAGATTCAGAACGTCGGGGCTGGAGAAGTGCGAGGGCTGATGTTCTACCAGTTCAAACATGGGCAGGGCTCCTCTCAGCAGGGACAGCTGTGGAGCCAACAGAGGCAGCCTGTGAGCACAAACGTGCCCCCAGTCAAGGGGGGCGGGTCTGCCTGGGAGGTGAACAGATCTGACAAGCCACCTTCCTCTTCTCTAACTTGACACTCTGCTGCGTCCCACCCCCCGGGCAGGCAGGAGGGTGGCCGGGCCCAGGACAGAGAGAGGAGATCGGGGGTTTCCCTGCGACACCCTGGCCACGGCCCACCCGCCTCGTTCTCTGAGCAGCCTGCCACAGCGTCCCCAAGTGGCTGTCCGGTGCCTAGAGACCAGCCGGGAGCCGGACGTGCCAGCCTCCTGGGCGCTTTCAGCGGGGGCTGAGCTCGTCTGGGGTTGAATGAACTGGGGGTGCTCGACACCTGGCTGCCATGTGCCGGAGCGGCCCTTTCCCAGTGACGTGGCGGAGCACAAACCTTTCGGACTTGCTGGCACCAGTCATTAAAGTCCTCCTCCGTGTTGCAGAAAAAGCCCTGGAAAGAAACAGGGCACAGTCCTCATTGGCTTCCAGTACAGACAAAGCAGGGTGTGGCCGCGCCTCCCCACGCCCGGGAGCAGCGCCCAGCAGGTCTGTGACAGACACGCGGCGCGTGGGCCCAGCCGGTAGCAAGGGCGCGGCGCGGCGGGGCGGCGCTTTGGTCCTGCTAGCCACCCGCTCGAATTGCAAGTCAGCCTGCAGCACAAGCAGCTACTTCAGGGGCTGCTCTGGCCAATCCCCTCCAAAGCTGCGGCGCTCACTAGGGCCCGCCTGGAAGCGAGAGGGGGCCAGAGCCAGCCCAGCTGCGCGCACAGTTCAGACATTTCAAACGGGCACAGCTGTGCTGGGGTCCAGAGGCACCGACTTTCTCGTGTGTGTGGGGGCGGGAGGCCGGCTCTACCACAGGCCTGCCCCTACTGCACCCCCTTCCCCGGCACCTCCTGCATGACCTGTGGTGGTGTGCAGGAAGGGGGAGGGAGGAGCTGCGGGTGGGGGCTCACCACCCCCCACTTTCCCCCATAGCTGCTCTAGGGCTGGAGCGCCCCGGAGCCAGGGCCTGGGCCATGTACGTCACCCCAAGGCAGGAGGCAAAGCCAGACTTCAATTCAGAGACGGCAGAACCTATGCTCCCGGGGAGCTGGCAGCCTCGCTGGGCCCCCGGCAAGGTGGGGGTGGGCCTGGCTCCACACTTCTGAATGGGCAGCCAATCCTCAGCAGTGCCCAGACTGCAGCACAACCCTTCCCCCACCTGCCCAGAGCCCCGGCCCTTTTGAACCTCCAGGCTCTGGGGTAATTACTCCCTTTGCCCCTCCCCCTGAGCCCACCCACTCAGAGAAAAGCTAAGCGGGGGCGACCCAGAGGCAGACCCCTGGTTCAGGGGTTCCTCAAGTCTGTCCAGTGTTGGACTCTCAGGCTGTCACGCCTTCACGGCTGTGCAGGAATGGGGTGGGGCGGGGGCAGCTTCAGTGGCCTGGGTAATGCTCCGCAGAGCTAGCAGGCTGCTCCGGACACATGCAGACAGTCAGGGCACGAGAGGTAACCTCTCTCCAGGTCCCCGCCCTGTGAGTGCCCAGCCGGAGGAGTCCTGGGACGCACCACTGCGATGGACGGGTCGAGCTCGGCGATGCTCATGCGGCAGGGCGGGTGCTGGCAGTGGAAGCTCTCGTCAGGGATGCAGCCGCTGTCACTGGCGTCCACGGCAGGCTGCGTGGTGTGCGGGTCCAGGTAAACTAGCTCCTCGCCTACAGACACAAAGCGACAGCATGGGCACATCAGATAGCTAGCCCAGCCGCCCGCTCCCCGGCGTGGCCAGGCGTCTCAAGCCGGACTGGGCTGCTCCCCGGCGTGGCACCAGCGAGGCCGGCTGGTCACTCACCCACGTAGCCAATGAAGTAATGAGCACTGTTGGGCTTCCCGCCAATCACGCCCAGGGACTGCGGCATCATGAAGCAGTGCTGCAAAGCAAGAGAACGTGGGCAGCCGCGCAAGGGGTCACCGTCATGGGCACCTGCCGGGCTGCAGCGTGAGCCCCCAAGCAGCACAGCCAAGTGTAGGGGGTCGCTGCGCCACGGGGCCTCGACGGAACAAGGCTCAGAGGCGCAGCCCAGGAAGAAACGGGAGAAGAGACGAGACTGGACCCTGCCTGGTCCGGGCCCAAATTCCTCCAGCAACGGAGTGAAACTCTCCAGAGTCAATGACACTCCCCACGACTCAGCAGGGCCTGGGTTTGCCCTGGACCTGCAGCCGCCCCCAAGGGACCTACGTTGTTCCCATGCTCTTGGGCAAGGGATGGGGAAACAGCCTCCACCCTGCTGCGTCCAGGCACCAGTCAGAGACATCCCGCTCACACAGCCACGGGGCCAGCACCAGGGCTAGAGCACGTCAGCATGGGCCCTCTGAGCCTGCCAGCCCGGCCGTGCCGAGCCCTGCTGGAATCCCAGAGCTCTGCGCCTGGATCGTGGCACCCAGCTCTGACCCCGGCGCACAGCCCAGCCGAGCAGACTGGCAGCCTGGGCTGGGTTCAGACACCGGGAGGGGCTGAGAACAGACCGAGGCAAAATCCTCAGAAGCGCCTAAATCCCATTTTCAGGTGACTTCACGACTTGGGCTCTTAGGTCCCCCACTGCCAAGGAGACTTAGGCACCTAGACACTGTCTCTTGCAACGCACGAACATTCTTCCCTGGAACCAGACTGCCCTGGTGCGCAGGCCGCCAGCAGCGCCTACCTTTAACGTTTCAATGTAAGCCTCGTTGATGTCTGTGAGCCCGAGGCGAAGAGGGATCAGCAGCACCAATGGTTTCCATAGCGACCTGTCCGTAACCTCCGCTCCATCCGGGTACCCATTGTAGACCAGGTCTGGCCCTGCCCCAGGGAAGGCTGCCGCCCCAGCCCAGGAGACACTGGCCTTGCATAGCCTTCCTACAAAAGGGAGCGCGCGTCAGGAAAAGCAGCTAGCGGCTTCTCGTGCTGGCCGAGGACCTGACTCACCCAGCCTCCCACCGCTCACGGCCCAGCGACCGGCCGGCCGGGGTCCAGAGCGACGTCCTCTGCACAGAGCCCTTTCCCCGCCTCGCGTGCGCTGGGCAGAAGTCCACGCCCATGTGCATGTTCTGGAGGTAACTGTACATCCAGCCTTGCACCCAGAGCCCTTCCACGTGCCCCAAGTGTTCCCCGCTGGCTGGCTTGTGTCAGCTGGCTCGGACGCATGGCCCTGCAGCCTGCCGGGCAGGCATTCAGATTCAGGCTGGAGCCAGGGCTCTGGGAGTCCACGAGGAGGAGGGTCCCGGAGCCTCGTCCCCAGCCTGATCCCGAACATCTGCCTTGCAACGGTCCAGTCCCACAGCCCAGGCCAGCTGCCAGGGCTTTACTGCTGTGCAGACATCCCACAGGGCTCACTTGGGGTGCCAGGACAATAACAGCGCAATCCCCACACACTGACCCCGGGGGAGCTAGGGAGGGAGAAGGGAAGTGCCCTGGCTGAACACTGGAGGCCTCCATCTGCAATAAGACCCCACGGAGCACTCGGGAGCCACAAGGAGTCTACAGGGACCTCCCCATGGGACCTGTCTCCACACGCAGCACAGGCTTTCTGGCAAGGAGCCTTGCCACGCTCAGACTGGTCAGATGAAGAGTCCATGAGGGCTAAGGCTCCTTGAAGCAGAGCACAACACGTCTGCATCAGCGACGGAAACCCAGCACGAGTACTGCACAAACACCGATCCTCACAGCACACCTGTGAGCACTGCACATCCCCATTTTGCAGAAGAGGAAACTGAGGCTGTGAGTCTAACTAGGTTGCTGAAGACCACCCAGCAACTCAGCGCCAGATTTCCCCATTAGCTGGGAATTTCTGACCCCGATTCCAATTACCCTTCTCCAGGCCTTACGAATTCAATTGCCAAGTCTACCACTCCCTGGAAAACTGGTGTTACTTGGTAGTAAAGCGCTGCAGACTAAAGATGCAAATCAATCCGAAACGGTGGCCCAAAGAAGCTGCAGCCATGTACCTCCGAGGCGGATTATCGGGGCTTGAGTGGCACTGACAAAGGTGCCGGAGCGCAATCAGGTGTTTCGCATTTACAACTGGTGCAGCAAGCCCAGAGGTGCAGGGCTATGAACTGCCGGGGCTCAGCCTGGCGCAAATCAAACACTGCGGATGCAGTGAGCCATCCAGCCATCTCAGAAGGGAACAGCTGATCCATTACCTCTAACAGCTCTGCCTGTAGCCAGTGCTTTCTTCTCTTCCCTTGCCCCTCCCTCTCGGTGTGCAAGGCAATGTTGCTTATTCCTCCCCCTCCCGTCACATCTGTTCTTGCTCCCTTCCTGCTGGGTGAAAGAAGCTGCAGCTCTCGGAAACATGGACGGCCACCACACGAACGTGCCAACCCCAACCTTCAGGCAGCTCCCGCCTAGTGCCGGGGCTGGTGCGCTCTCCACTGTGCCAGTCAACCCAGAATTTACAGTAAAAATGATCAAAATGCTCATCTGGCTTTGCTGCTTGCTCCTACCAGCATCAGTCTCCACTCTGGGGGTAGCTGCCAAGCAAAGCCAACCTGGCTCGCCTGTGCCCGCAGAGTCAGGCCTGCAGGGCTCTTGCACTGCTGTGGAGACCTCAACCGGAGCCCGCGGACACTCCCTACCGTCTGGGCACTAGCCCGAGGCTAGAAGTCCGCCCAGCAGCCCAAGGCCTGCAGGCCCGAGTCGGCGGGCACAGGTGAGCCCCGGGGTTTCCTTTGCTGGGTGGGGATGCCCTTTGTTTCCAACTCCCCGGCCACGATTTGTACAGCGGCCGTTTACCACCCACGTGAGGAAGTTACTCGCCCTCTGCAGTAACGATGTTTCTTCGCGGTGCATGGCCCTGCGTGTGCTCCACTTGAGGTTCAACAAAAGCAACATAAGCTGTTGAAGGACCTTCAAAAATCCCCAAATCCAAACTGGCATTACCCTTCGATGACGCAATTATATGGCAAACTCCGGTGTCCTCTCAGCCCACTCGTAAGGGGGCAGCCAAGAAATATTTTGTTCCCCCAAAGGGGATGGAATTTCTGTTCACGCGCCCTCAACCGAACTCGTTAGTTGCGGATGCAGCTCAGCAAAAATCCAAGACGTCCCAACATAGGAATGCTGCTGCCGATAAAGAATCGAAACACTCAGACCTTCTCGGACGGAAAGTTTATCCTTCCGCCGCACTTATACTGAGAATGGCGCACTGCACTGCTCATCTGTCTGACCATAGCTGGCAGCAGTTTTAGAGAACTTGCCCGACGAGAAACGGCGACTCTCTCTGTCAAAGGGCAGGTCTTCTACCTTAGATTGTAAATCCTTAGGTACGGATGCCATCTGTAGCCATCACGACTGCCTCATAACCACGGACGTCCCCGTGGCCCATGCTGCTGCATCGGCAATATCCAGGGAAATTTGCAAGGCCGTTGTTGAGGCCGTATAGCCTTCCTGGGTAACTGATTTTAAGAGCTGCTGTTTCTCGTCGGGCAAGTTCTCTAAAACTGCCAGCTATGGTCAGACAGATGAGCAGTGCAGTGCGCCATTCTCAGTATAAGTGCGGCGGAAGGACAAACTTTCCGTCCGAGAAGGTCTGAGTGTTTCGATTCTTTATCGGCAGCAGCATTCCTATGTTGGGACGTCTTGGATTTTTGCTGAGCTGCATCCATATATCGTCGGCAATTTCTAGGATTGCATCATCAAAGGGTAATGCCAGTTTGGATTTTTGAAGGTCCTTATGTTGCTTTTGTTGAAGCGCAAGTGGAGCACACACGGGGACCCCACCGAAGAAAGCAGCCATATTACACTGTCTCTGCTCTCCTGTTCCTCCCTTTGGCCCGACAGCCAGTGCACGCAGCTTGCCTCTGCGTGTTGCACTTACTGATTTCTTCCATCACTACCGTGTTGTCCATGGCTATGTGCACTGCCAAGGCGCTCCAGGTGTCAAACGCAGCAAGTTTTCTGCAGGGAGGAGAGAGACGCAAACAGGACTAACTAGCAGGCTCTGGCAAAGGCAGGGATTTAGCAGAGCACTCCTACCTCGGCTCGGCACAGCTCACTGCGAGAATGCAGAGCTGCTCAGTCGGAGCAGGGAGGAACGTGCTGCTAGCCTAGCCTGGGAATCGAACAACAACGCAGTTTCACCACATCTAGTTCCTACCAGAGACAGCTGTCCCTGGGCTCCCCTCAGAGAGCCCAGCCAAACACTACTACACCGCTCTGATAGAGCTGGAAGGGACCTCGAGGGGTCATGGAGTCCAGTCCCTGCCCTCACAGCAGGACCAAGCACCAACCCTGACAGCTTGGCCCAGAGCCCTAACTGGCCCCTCAAGGATTGAACTCACAACCCTGGGCTTAGCAGGCCAGTGCTCAAACCACTGAGCCCTCCCCCGCTCGCTCGGTAAGGCTCCTCCCTCCCGCGACTGCCTGAGTCCCGCGGACAGCTTGCGGGGCGGAGAGCCTGCCTGTCCTGGGCCCTGAGGGAAGGCCACTGCTGCCGAGGCCGTCAGAGCCCGTGGGCAGACACGAGCCGGCTCAGGGACGCTGATGCCAGGGCCCGGCTTCTCACTCGGCGTTCACTTGCCTTTCTGGCCCCCCAGGCCGGGGCACGGAGTAAGTCCGTCCCTTTGCCCCACTGGGATGGCTGGGGGGGCGGGGGGGATGGCTGGGGCACGGGGTAAGTCTGTCCTGTTGCCCCACTGGGATGGCTGGGGGGGAATGGCTGGGGGGGGGATGGCTGGGGCACGGGGTAAGTCCGTCCTGTTGCCCCACTGGGATGGCTGGGGGGGGGGATGGCTGGGGCACGGGGTAAGTCCGTCCCGTTGCCCCACTGGGATGGCTGGGGGGGATGGCTGGGGGGGGATGGCTGGGGGCCCACTGCAGCCAGCGGGGCGAGCGGGCAGCGGGCGGTGGGAGGGGCGAAGGGAAAAGCCCGGCACTTACTTGAGCACTTGTGCGACTGTGTTTGGTCCGTACCACTGGCCAATCGACTTGCCCTCGCCGACTCCCATCTGGGCTGCAGGAGCAGACACAGCAGATGAGTCCGCGGCCCCCCACTCCCCTGCACTGTGAGGGGCTAGTCGGGTTGGATGGGACTGGCCACAGCTGGGCTCTGCTCTGCGCTGAGGGGCTGGCTGGGCCCGGCCACAGCTAAGGGCCTGAAAGACCCGCACCCGAGGGACCGGCCCCAGCGCAGACAGACTCACCGGACGCCCTCTTCCCTCCGGGCCCAGGGAGCAGAGTCTCACGGCAGCGCCCCACCGCCGGGGAACGCTGCCGAGAACCCCCCGATGTTCAGAGGTGCTGAGTCCCCCCGTCCCACGGCCTGCGCGGGAGGGCCGGAGCTCCGCCCCCCCCCCCCCCCCCAGGCACGCTCTGCTTTCCCTCACTCCTGGCAGCGCCGCCCCCCCCAGGCACGCTCTGCTTTCCCGTCACACCTGGGAGCGCCGCCCCCCCCAGGCACGCTCTGCTTTCCTGTCACTCCTGGCAGCACCGCCCCCCCCAGGCACGCTCTGCTTTCCCTCACTCCTGGCAGCGCCGCCCCCCCCAGGCACGCTCTGCTTTCCCTCACTCCTGGGAGCGCCGCCCCCCCCCAGGCACGCTCTGCTTTCCCTCACTCCTGGCAGCGCCGCCCCCCCAGGCACGCTCTGCTTTCCCGTCACACCTGGCAGCGCCGCCCCCCCCAGGCACGCTCTGCTTTCCCTCACTCCTGGCAGCGCCGCCCCCCCAGGCACGCTCTGCTTTCCCGTCACACCTGGCAGCGCCGCCCCCCCCCCAGGCACGCTCTGCTTTCCCTCACTCCTGGCAGCGCCGCCCCCCCAGGCACGCTCTGCTTTCCCGTCACACCTGGCAGCGCCGCCCCCCCCCCCCAGGCACGCTCTGCTTTCCCTCACTCCTGGGAGCGCCGCCCCCCCCCCAGGCACGCTCTGCTTTCCCTCACTCCTGGCAGCGCCGCCCCCCCAGGCACGCTCTGCTTTCCCTCACTCCTGGCAGCGCCGCCCCCCCAGGCACGCTCTGCTTTCCCTCACTCCTGGCAGCGCCGCCCCCCCCCAGGCACGCTCTGCTTTCCCTCACTCCTGGCAGCGCCGCCCCCCCAGGCACGCTCTGCTTTCCCTCACTCCTGGCAGCGCCGCCCCCCCAGGCACGCTCTGCTTTCCCCTCACTCCTGGCAGCGCCGCCCCCCCCCAGGCACGCTCTGCTTTCCCTCACTCCTGGGAGCGCCGCCCCCCCCCAGGCACGCTCTGCTTTCCCGTCACACCTGGCAGCGCCGCCCCCCCCCAGGCACGCTCTGCTTTCCCTCACTCCTGGGAGCGCCGCCCCCCCCCAGGCACGCTCTGCTTTCCCTCACTCCTGGCAGCGCCGCCCCCCCAGGCACGCTCTGCTTTCCCGTCACACCTGGCAGCGCCGCCCCCCCCCCAGGCACGCTCTGCTTTCCCTCACTCCTGGGAGCGCCGCCCCCCCCCAGGCACGCTCTGCTTTCCCTCACTCCTGGCAGCGCCGCCCCCCCAGGCACGCTCTGCTTTCCCGTCACACCTGGCAGCGCCGCCCCCCCCAGGCACGCTCTGCTTTCCCTCACTCCTGGGAGCGCCGCCCCCCCCAGGCACGCTCTGCTTTCCCTCACTCCTGGCAGCGCCGCCCCCCCCAGGCACGCTCTGCTTTCCCTCACTCCTGGGAGCGCCGCCCCCCCCAGGCACGCTCTGCTTTCCCTCACTCCTGGCAGCGCCGCCCCCCCCAGGCACGCTCTGCTTTCCCTCACTCCTGGCAGCGCCGCCCCCCCAGGCACGCTCTGCTTTCCCTCACTCCTGGCAGCGCCGCCCCCCCCAGGCACGCTCTGCTTTCCTGTCACTCCTGGCAGCGCCGCCCCCCCCAGACACGCTCTGCTTTCCCTCACTCCTGGCAGCGCCGCCCCCCCCCAGGCACGCTCTGCTTTCCCGTCACTCCTGGCAGCGCCGCCCCCCCCCAGGCACGCTCTGCTTTCCCTCACTCCTGGCAGCGCCGCCCCCCCCAGGCACGCTCTGCTTTCCCTCACTCCTGGGAGCGCCGCCCCCCCCCAGGCACGCTCTGCTTTCCCTCACTCCTGGCAGCGCCGCCCCCCCCCAGGCACGCTCTGCTTTCCCTCACTCCTGGCAGCGCCGCCCCCCCCAGGCACGCTCTGCTTTCCCTCACTCCTGGGAGCGCCGCCCCCCCCCCAGGCACGCTCTGCTTTCCCTCACTCCTGGCAGCGCCGCCCCCCCCAGGCACGCTCTGCTTTCCCTCACTCCTGGCAGCGCTGCCCCCCCCAGGCACGCTCTGCTTTCCCTCACTCCTGGGAGCGCCGCCCCCCCCAGGCACGCTCTGCTTTCCCGTCACACCTGGCAGCGCCGCCCCCCCCAGGCACGCTCTGCTTTCCCTCACTCCTGGCAGCGCCGCCCCCCCCAGGCACGCTCTGCTTTCCCTCACTCCTGGCAGCGCCGCCCCCCCCAGGCACGCTCTGCTTTCCCTCACTCCTGGCAGCGCCGCCCCCCCCAGGCACGCTCTGCTTTCCCTCACTCCTGGGAGCGCCGCCCCCCCCAGGCACGCTCTGCTTTCCCTCACTCCTGGCAGCGCCGCCCCCCCCAGGCGCGCTCTGCTTTCCCTCACTCCTGGCAGCGCCGCCCCAGGCAGGATCTCTGTGCCGTGGGCATTAGTTCTCCATAGCGCTGGGGCACGGCTGCATCACAGTCTCTCTCCCGGCACGCACGGGTGGGGGGGGGGGGGGGGGGGAGAGATCGTGGCATTAGGCCAGATGGGCTGCACTCGGCAGGGGGGGAGGGAGGGGTACTGGCATTAGGCCGGGAGGGCTGCACTCGGCGGTGGGGGGGCGGGGGGGGTACTGGCATTAGGCCGGGAGGGCTGCACTCGGCGGTGGGGGGGCGGGGGGGGTACTGGCATTAGGCCGGGAGGGCTGCACTCGGCTGGGGGGGGGGTACTGGCATTAGGCCGGGAGGGCTGCACTCGGCGGGGGGGGGAGGGGGGGTACTGGCATTAGGCCGGGAGGGCTGCACTCGGCGGGGGGGGAGGGGCGGGGTACTGGCATTAGGCCGGAAGGGCTGCACTCGGCGGGGGGAGGGGGGGGTACTGGCATTAGGCCGGGAGGGCTGCACTCGGCGGGGGGGGAGGGGCGGGGTACTGGCATTAGGCCGGAAGGGCTGCACTCGGCGGGGGGAGGGGGGGGTACTGGCATTAGGCCGGGAGGGCTGCACTCGGCGGGGGGGGGGGGGTACTGGCATTAGGCCGGAGGGGCTGCACTCGGCGGGGGGAGGGGGGGGGTACTGGCATTAGGCCGGAAGGGCTGCACTCGGCGGGGGGAGGGGGGGGTACTGGCATTAGGCCGGAAGGGCTGCACTCGGCAGTGGGGGGGGGGGGGGGTTACTGGCATTAGGCCGGAAGGGCTGCACTCGGCGGGGGGGGGGGGTACTGGCATTAGGCCGGAGGGGCTGCACTCGGCAGTGGGGGGGGGGGGGTTACTGGCATTAGGCCGGGAGGGCTGCACTCGGGGGGGGGGGGGGGGGGTACTGGCATTAGGCCGGGAGGGCTGCACTCGGGGGGGGGGGGGGGGGTACTGGCATTAGGCCGGGAGGGCTGCACTCGGCTGGGGGGGGGGTACTGGCATTAGGCCGGGAGGGCTGCACTCGGCGGGGGGGGGGAGGGGGGGTACTGGCATTAGGCCGGGAGGGCTGCACTCGGCGGGGGGGGGGGGGGGTACTGGCATTAGGCCGGGAGGGCTGCACTCGGGGGGGGGGGGGAGGGGGGGTACTGGCATTAGGTCGGAAGGGCTGCACTCGGCGGGGGGGGGGAGGGGTACTGGCATTAGGCCGGAAGGGCTGCACTCGGGGGCGGGAGGGGGGGTACTGGCATTAGGCCGGGAGGGCTGCACTCGGCGGGGGGGGGGGGGGAATACTGGCATTAGGCCGGAAGGGCTGCACTCGGCGGGGGGGGGGGGGGGTACTGGCATTAGGCCGGGAGGGCTGCACTCGGGGGGAGGGGGGGGGGTACTGGCATTAGGCCGGGAGGGCTGCACTCGGCGGGGGGGGGGGGGGGGTACTGGCATTAGGCCGGAAGGGCTGCACTCGGCAGTGGGGGGGGGGGGGGTACTGGCATTAGGCCGGGAGGGCTGCACTCGGCGGTGGGGGGGCGGGGGGGGTACTGGCATTAGGCCGGAAGGGCTGCACTCGGCGGGGGGGGGGGGGGGGGGGGTACTGGCATTAGGCCGGGAGGGCTGCACTCGGGGGGAGGGGGGGGGGGTACTGGCATTAGGCCGGGAGGGCTGCACTCGGCGGGGGGGGGGGGGGGTACTGGCATTAGGCCGGAAGGGCTGCACTCGGCGGTGGGGGGGCGGGGGGGGTACTGGCATTAGGCCGGAAGGGCTGCACTCGGCGGGGGGGGGGGGGGGGGGGGTACTGGCATTAGGCCGGGAGGGCTGCACTCGGGGGGAGGGGGGGGGGTACTGGCATTAGGCCGGGAGGGCTGCACTCGGCGGGGGGGGGGGGGGGTACTGGCATTAGGCCGGAAGGGCTGCACTCGGGGGGGGGGGGGGGGGTACTGGCATTAGGCCGGAAGGGCTGCACTCGGCGGGGGGGGGGGGGGTACTGGCATTAGGCCGGGAGGGCTGCACTCGGCGGGGGGGGGGGGGGTACTGGCATTAGGCCGGGAGGGCTGCACTCGGCGGGGGGGGGGGGGTACTGGCATTAGGCCGGGAGGGCTGCACTCGGCGGGGGGGGGGGGGTACTGGCATTAGGCCGGGAGGGCTGCACTCGGCGGGGGGGGGGGGGGGTACTGGCATTAGGCCGGGAGGGCTGCACTCGGCGGGGGGGGGGGGGGGGGGGGTACTGGCATTAGGCCGGGAGGGCTGCACTCGGCGGGGGGGGGGGGGGGTACTGGCATTAGGCCGGGAGGGCTGCACTCGGCGGGGGGGGGGGGGTACTGGCATTAGGCCGGGAGGGCTGCACTCGGCGGGGGGGGGGGGGGTACTGGCATTAGGCCGGGAGGGCTGCACTCGGCGGGGGGGGGGGGGTACTGGCATTAGGCCGGGAGGGCTGCACTCGGCGGGGGGGGGGGGGTACTGGCATTAGGCCGGAAGGGCTGCACTCGGCGGGGGGGGGGGGGTACTGGCATTAGGCCGGGAGGGCTGCACTCGGCGGGGGGGGGGGGGGTACTGGCATTAGGCCGGGAGGGCTGCACTCGGCGGGGGGGGGGGGGGTACTGGCATTAGGCCGGGAGGGCTGCACTCGGCGGGGGGGGGGGGGGGGTACTGGCATTAGGCCGGGAGGGCTGCACTCGGCGGGGGGGGGGGGGTACTGGCATTAGGCCGGAAGGGCTGCACTCGGCGGGGGGGGGGGGGTACTGGCATTAGGCCGGGAGGGCTGCACTCGGCGGGGGGGGGGGGGGTACTGGCATTAGGCCGGGAGGGCTGCACTCGGCGGGGGGGGGGGGGGTACTGGCATTAGGCCGGGAGGGCTGCACTCGGCGGGGGGGGGGGGGGGTACTGGCATTAGGCCGGAAGGGCTGCACTCGGCGGGGGGGGGGGGGGTACTGGCATTAGGCCGGGAGGGCTGCACTCGGGGGGGGGGGGGGGGTACTGGCATTAGGCCGGGAGGGCTGCACTCGGCGGGGGGGGGGGGGTACTGGCATTAGGCCGGAAGGGCTGCACTCGGCGGGGGGGGGGGGGGGGGGTACTGGCATTAGGCCGGGAGGGCTGCACTCGGCGGGGGGGGGGGGGGTACTGGCATTAGGCCGGGAGGGCTGCACTCGGCGGGGGGGGGGGGGGTACTGGCATTAGGCCGGAGGGGCTGCACTCGGTGGTTTTCATGGCACAAACCCTTCGACCCTTCCATGGCAATAGCCGTCAGTGGCAGGCCCTGGCCCGGCTTTGGCACTAAGAGGAAGCTGCTGCTCTGTACCGGTCGGGGGTCCCGGGCAGCACACGCCTGTCTCACCTATCTGGTGGATGGAGTAGTAGCTGTCTTTCCTGTCACTGAAGGCATTAAGGACACTGAAGTACTCGTCTGTCTGCATCTCCCCTTTCACCCACCTCCAATCTAAGAGAGACGGGAGGAGAAATGCAGGTTACTTACCAGTCTACATCTCACGTCCCGGCCTGGGACTTCCTTCCGCTGTGTGCCAGACACCTTATTGCTAGGAACCTGAGGAGATCCCCCCAAAAGGACCCCGCTAAACACAAGTACAAGGGTCTTCCCGGCGGTGGGAACTGAAGCCGTGGTAAATATCTCCAGGGTGTGCAGGGATCCTTCTCGGGATGCACTGGGTCCCAAGGCGAGAGAACACCCGTGTCAAAAATCTCGCCCCGAAATCCCGCAAGCAAGCGCCTCAGTCACCACCGAAGTGGGGCACTGCCTGGGAGGCGCAGGAAGACTGCGCACCGGGGTCTTCTGCCAGCCCAGAGCACCGCAGCCACCGCCGCCAGAGAGACCAGGTGTCACAGCACAGCTGGCCACTGGTGTCACTTCTAGGAGAGTGGGATTCAGAGCCGCCTGAAGGCATCTCAGCAGGGAGTTAAAAATAAAAGTAGCAGCTGCCTGCTTTGCAGCAGTGTCAGCCAGCGGAAGGATTTCAGACGTACCAGCCTGCACAGTTTGGGGCTCCCTTGCTGAGCCCTTTGGGGGCTCTCAGACTAACTGGGGTCTGCAGTCATTTAGAAAGGATCCAACGTAACCATGGCCTATCAGCGGGCAGAACGGCAGAACGTCTGCAGGCTGCCGCAGCAGTTAACCCAAACCCTAGGCCGCCCCCCGACGTGATCTCGTCTCCAAGCTGGTGCAGAGGGACGCACAAGAACGTTTCCCGGCCAGGCCAGCCCAGGCCGATTGCCCAGACAGTATTTTGTCCACTTAACTGACTTATGCATGTGGATTTGGACGATGCTCGTGAAACTCGCCGGGCGTTTCCATGGGGGCTGCTCCATCATCCAGCTCTTCAGCTGGGAAGAGCTGGGAAATGCGACATGGCGCCCACGGCAGTTACAGGTTGTGCCCTCTCTCTCGGTAACCCCAGCTTGTGGCTGGCTCTGGACACCTGGCCGAAGGGCGAGCTGATTTACCTCTGCCTAAGTGCCGGCAGACCAGTGCCTGAGCGAAGATCATCTGACCACATCTTAACATGCAGCCCCAGCCGGTATCGGACGTGGGACCTGTTCCTCCTGCAGCCAAGCAAAACATCAGGGTTAGATCAGCTGTCTAGTCACAGAGCAATACAGTGGGGAGGGGACCAGGTGGGTGCAGCGATGGCAGGGACTCGTCTCAGACAGCGACACCGAGGAATAAAGACAGATTTAAGAGGCACCCTCCCGCCCGCCCTTAAGGGAAATAAAGCCAGGCGCTTACAGAACAGAGGGGAGGAGTGCCAAGCAGCACAGACTGGGGAGCGAGAGGTGGGATCACGACAGCCCCCAGGCATGGGTCTGTGAACAGATCTCCAGACCACACCACCCAGGGCCATCCCTATAGGGGTGGAGAGCCAGGGACAACCCCCTCACGCCTCCCCAAGGCCCCGCCCCCGCTCCACCCGGCCCAGCTGCACCCCACCCCCTAGCAACGCGGCCCGAGGGACAAGCGCTGGCAGCGGGATCAGGCCGCACCAAGGGCGGCAGCGGGAAGCGGAGCGCCCCAGGCCCAGCCCGCTCTGCTCACTGGCTCCTGGCCGGGTCGCTCCGCTTCCCACATCGCGAGTGCAGGGGCAGGTCCCCCACCCCCAGTGCAGCCCAGGGGTCTAGCGGGGGGCCTGTGCCCGCACTCCCCGGCAGTGGGAAGCGGAGCGACCTAGGCTCCCGGCGGGAGCTCGGGGGAGGCGGCTTGGGGGAAGGAGCGGAGTGGAAGTGGGGCGGGCAGCAGAGCGGAGCATTCTGCTGCTCGCCACCGTCAGGAAGTGTGGGGGCAGACCCCTGCTGCCAGTGCCAGGTCCCCCGGGCCGCCCTGAGGGCCCCCCCAACCGGTGTGAGGGGTGGAACAGCTGGAAAGCTACCAGAACCCTGGTGAACTGTTCAAAACCAGGCCTTGTCTGGACTATTTTCTCCATAACCTCCACCCAGACCGTGAACCTGGACAAGGGGAGGCCTCTGCAGCGCCTGGCGCTACACGGGGCTCCCAAGCGGACAGGAGAGAAATGAGCCAGGAGGCAGAGGCACTTGGATCAGTAGCAGACGCTAAAGGCTTTAAGCAAATCCCACGGCTGAGCGTCAGAGAAAGCTGCCAGCTCCACTCCCAGGCCAGGCCAAGCGGGAGCAGAAGGAGGAGCGGGCTGCACTGACTCAGCTGCTCCTAGGAAATGCCTGCAATGAAAGAGAGGAGCTCTCCAGAGCTCAACGCCAGCCTCCTGCCCGCGCGAGATCGGTTTCTGCTGGGGCGGCAGAGCTCTCCGTCACACAGGCTGGCACGCACAACCGAAGCCAAGAGCTGAAACCACAGTGGAGACATCCCAGGGGACGGGGGCAGCCAACACCGGAGCGGGTGGCGGCAGAAGAGGGCGGAGGGGTTCACAGCAGCAATAAGAACACATGGCAACTCGACTGTAGTGCGGGCACCTTGCAAGGCCGCCGCTCGCATGGAAGCAGCCCGGAGAAAGGCGCAGCGGGGGAATGGGAAAGGGCGAAAGGGCGACTGAAGCAGAGATGTGACGAACTCGCTGGGCCACAGGCACTTTCGCTCCTTTGGGGGGTCCCTGCTGTGTCACTAACACAGGCAGTTTGCACCTGTGCCCTGGTGCTTTCTGTGGTAACCTGGGATGACAGCCAGCGTGGTAAAGTAAGCCAACAGGAGTTCAAGCAAACTGTTATTCCAGGGAACAGACACACAAGGAGCGTGAAGTCATTTTTTTAATGGGACCATCTCCTGGTGCGGAGGCAGGTCACTTTTCACCCCCCACAGCCAGGGCCAGCTCTAGGTTTCTTGCCCCCCCAAGCAAACCCCCCCCCCTTTTTGTTGTCTTTTACACATTTGCACTTTGCACATTTTTTTGTTTGTTTTTGTCCCAGCATTTTAGCCCTATAAATAGCAAATTCAGCAGACTTCCGATAATCCGGCACCTTTGGGACCCAGGGGGTGTCAGATTATCGGATATGCCGGAGTATCAGGAGATACTCTGGCAGGGGGGCTGTGACAGATGTGAGGCGGGGGGCGGACGGGCGGGGAACGGCGCGGGGCAAACCGGGTGCTGGTGAGGGGCAGCGCTGCGGGACCAACCTGGCAGCACCCCAGCTGCTCTGCCCCACGGCTTCCCCAAGTCCGCCACTGGTCAGTTTCAGCAGCAGCAGCAGTGGACTTGGGGAAGCCGCTCCAACTGTCCGGAGCATTTCCGGGTTCCAGTTGGTGCTGGACGATCGGGAGTGCCGGACCATCGGGGGTGCCAGACCACTGGATGCCGGACAACTGGAGTTTTACTGGATCATTTTCATTATTTTTTTCCATAAAGGCAAAGGCACTTCAAGTAAACTCCCCCTCCCCTTTCACTCGCTGCTGGGTCACAACAGCCTTATCCCTGCCCTGTCCAGCACTTCCCTATGGACCAGCCCCCCTCACTCCTGACCCATAGGGGGAGCAGGGTGCAAGGACAGCGCAGAGCCAGAGAGGTGCAGGAACCGGAGTGCAGGGGTGGTGCAGGGAATGGGCGGCGCAGAGCCAGAGAGCCGCAGGGAACAGGGAGAGCAGGGGGACCAAGGTGCAGGGTGCAAGGGCGGCGTGGGGAACGGGCGGGGCGGACGCAGCGAGCCAGGCGGCCGGCAGGGAGCAGTCTCTCGCCAGTGAAGGGGGCTGGGGCCGTGGCAGGACTGAAGCCGGCAGGGCGGGGCGGATGCAGCGAGCCGGGCGGCCGGCAGGGAGCAGTCTCTCGCCGGTGAAGGGGGCTGGGGCTGTGGCAGGACTGA
Source organism: Pelodiscus sinensis (assembly GCF_049634645.1). Taxonomy (NCBI): domain Eukaryota; kingdom Metazoa; phylum Chordata; order Testudines; family Trionychidae; genus Pelodiscus; species Pelodiscus sinensis. The sequence continues at coordinate 383,047 of NC_134720.1, read as the reverse complement.
AGCCGGCAGGGCGGGGCGGACGCAGCGAGCCGGGCGGCCGGCAGGGAGCAGTCTCTCGCCAGTGAAGGGGGCTGGGGCTGTGGCAGGACTGAAGCCGGCAGGGCGGGGCGGACGCAGCGAGCCAGGCGGCCGGCAGGGAGCGGTCTCTCGCCAGTGAAGGGGGCTGGGGCTATGGCAGGACTGAAGCCGGCAGGGCGGGGCGGACGCAGCGAGCCGGGCGGCCAGCAGGGAGTGGTCTCTCGCCGGTGAAGGGGGTTGGGGCTGCGGCAGGACTGGAGCCTGCGGGGTGGGGCAGAGCCTGGCCACACTGCGCTTCGCAGCCAGTTCCCGGCGACACGCAGCCAGAGCCGAGCTCCTGTGGCCCTTTAAAATCGGCGGGGCGGGGCATTGCCGGGGGCAGCTGCTTACCTGGAAATGCCGCCCCAGGAAATGTGCCGCCCCAAGCACGGGCTGGATTTGCTGGTGCCTAGAGCCGGCCCTGCCCACAGCTCCGCTTCAGGTCCCCTCCTTTCGCCATCTCTGCCTCAGAGTTTTTGTGGCAGTGACAGGGCCGCTCACCATTACCTTGTCCCCAGTAACCACGCGACCTGACGGCACACAGGGCGGCTGGAACTGCACTCATGATCATGCCGTTGGTTGCTACAGGGGGAAGTGACCGCAAAGCCCGTAACCAACGTCACCGGCACCATACTCTCTCCACTGCTGAGAGGACACCCTTACAGCCCATGAAATCTAACCACAAGATCGCAACCGAGCCAGCAGACTACGAGGGTGCCGTGCAGTCCTCAACTGTGATGATGCTGATGAAGCCAATTGACATCTCTCTGCCACGAACTATGATAAAGAACTAAAGGACGACCCCATGCAACTTCCCCAAGAACTTCAGGTACTAGCACACCCTTCCTAATCCACTTCAAGAGAAACTTCATACCTTCCTGCCCCAGGGACCGTCGACATTCGTTCCAAGACACACGAAGAGGGGAACCAGACAGACCCACCATACCGGACCACAGCTCTCTTCCTGAAAGAATACAGGGACTCACAGAAACCACCCTTACAACAACCCACCACACAAGCCTCCTTCCTCCAGGACACGCTGACTCGCTCCACAACTGCCCTCAAAACAACATCCTTGCCACCACTTCCCCATACAGTATCCCTCACAATGACGGCAGAGCTGCCTCCCTCCAGTACGTACAAGACAGTGGACAGCCCTCACATGTCTGCTCCCAACGCATTCATTCCATCCTCACCCACAGCAATTCAATAGGCACTTTCTGCCAGCCACAGGTACCATGCTGGCTCCTCAATATGCCAAGCCCTTCATGGGCCACCTGGACGAAAAGCGTCTGACCAAACAAAGCACAACCCCAATGACATACCTGAGAGAAAACCGGTGACATTTTCATCGTCTGGACAGACAGCTTACACTCCTATAGATTTCCACCCCAACTTCAACAGCCACCAAGGCCTTTAAACTCTTTCGGGAACACTCCCACACTAGCGTCAACGTCCTGGATCCCAACCAGCTTCAACAATGGAACCCTGCAAGACAACCACACAGACCCAATGGCCACCGTTAGCACTCCAAGAAACCGGTTCTCCACAGCCGGGCACTCAGATACCACACAACCTGCCGGAAGGGGACAGTCCAGGAGATACTTAAAACCAGCGTCACCAAACAAGAACACTCCCCCAGAAGAGTAGATTGCATCATGGAACGGCCCACCCAAATGCCCCAAGATAACCTGCTTCAATACAGAAATACACCCCTAATGCCATCTCCTGCCCTACATTGGAGCCCACAGGGGGTATCACCACACTACAGCCCGTACTCAACAGGGATCCCATCCGTCCTGAACCCCCACTGCTTACATTCACCCCCCAAAACTCTCCAAACTCATCATCAAAGCAAGCCCTCCACAGACCACAACGCACCATCCCCAACCAGAACAGATGCAAAACCTGCAGGCATCGTTCCACACCTACCACAATCAACACCTCCCCCCAAAGCCATTTTCAAGACTCATGGAACCCACCATGCCTGCTACAACATGCAGCGCACCTCGGCCAGCACTCTGTGGGTGGAACCATCGCTGTGCTGCCCCGAACGCACACAGGAGGGTGGCGAGAGTGGACACCTCGTCGCCGGGGGAGGAACCCTTTTCACAGTGCAATCAATCGCCATCCTCAGGGAAACGTGCACAGCGCTCAACAGCAACAACCTGCCCATGATGCCGAGGTGCTAGTGGGCCACTTTGCTTGAAAATGGCCCCGCGTCTGTGCCGGATGAGCTGGCCCATCCCGTGATTAGCTTTGACACCTCGAGTACCTCTCCCAGACCACAGAAGAGCTAAGTGTGGCTCGAGAGCCTGTGTCTTCCCTCTGCCCCAACAGAAATGGTCCAACGACAGACTCCACCTCCCCCTCACTGCGTCTCTAATACCCTGGAGCTGGCGCAGCTACAACACACCATGGTCAGGAGAACACGTTTTACGTTCACCTGGGATTTATCTAACTCTGGCCGTGTCTACACTGGCAATTGAGGGACAAACCTTGTGTCATTCACAGGTGCTTAACTCCCTCCCCCTTAAAAGTTTTGCTGCAGCAAGTGGCACCATAAACAGCGCATTGTTGGCAGGAGCACTCTCCTGTTGACCATGTGAACCTCGTTTGCAAGGGGTGGGCAAAAGTGTCGACAAACAGCATTTAGCCTGCCCGACTTTTAGTGACACGGCTGTGTAGTGTCGCCAGGGGCGGTGTAGTGTCGCCAGGGGCGGTGTAGTGTCGCCAGGGGCGGTGTAGTGTCGCCACATCCTTACACAGAGGAACACTGAGATCAGACTGAGACTTGCTCAAGTGCTACCTGACCCTGATCTAACCTCAGTCTTTCCCCTAGTGCAGACAAAGGTTACCTAGCCCTGCTCACTTCTAGATACTCAGTCCAGGCAACCCCCCAGGACTCAGCACAGCCGACTGGCCTGTATTCAAATTGTGCCTCCAGGGGGTGCTCAGGGGTGTTAGACAGTGGACAAGTAGACCATTTTGTACCCTTGTATCTAGCTCAAAATTCCAGATGTTTTAAGAAAACTTATTTCTGAGTTTATAACCCATGACTCCATCGGAAGGGCACAGCTCTGTAATCCCACTTACACAGTCAGGACTTTCCATCCCATTTCATACCGTGACAAAGCTCCAGCCTTGTCTCAGTGGGTCCCACACTTCCTGGTGGGTTGTGCTTGCCTCAGAAGCTCTCACCCTCGACGTGGCCTTTGTTGTGCTTACCCAGGGAGCAGGGACTTGCTTATTCTGTTGCCAGGATATCTGCCTTCTACTACTCTTCTGTACCTCACTGGCCCGAGTCCGTCACGTGTCCCTCCCCCCCCACCGGCCCGAGTCCGTCACATGTCCCTCCCCCCCCCACCGGCCCGAGTCCGTCACGTGTCCCTCCCTCCCCCCCTCGCCGGCCCGAGTCCGTCACGTGTCCCTCCCCCCCCCTCGCCGGCCCGAGTCCGTCACGTGTCCCTCCCCCCCTCACCGGCCCGAGTCCGTCACGTGTCCTCCCCACGATCAACACTCCAGGGCAGGCAGCTGGGATGCCTGACAATGCATACGTGGGAAGCCATCGGTGCTGCCGTGGTGGCTCCCAGCTCAGGGCTGCGCACCAAAGAGGAACGGTTACCGGGAGAAGAACAATCTGGTCACTTGCATTCTGCGCCTTGTTCCGCTGCATCCACTGAAGAGGGGCACGGCTGGCTGCGAAGATACATTCTGCCCCAGCAGGTAGCTATGCAGTTTCCACGGCCCACTGACCAGCGAGGCGCTCTCAGTCAACCACTGTGTATTTCTGTTGCTTCAGTAGGAGGCTCTTGCCGAGGTAGACCACTGGATGGTCCTCCTGCCCACCATCTGCGATAGCACTATCCCAACCCTCCCTCGGATGGGTCGGTTTGCAAGAGAAGTCCCTTGGTGAAATCTGGGGCCAGCAGCATGGGGGTACTGCAGGGCGCAGTCTGCACGTCTGTCGAGGCCCTCTGCTGCGTCCGACCATCTCACCACTTCAGGTCCACAGGCCTTCCCCAGGTCTGCCAGGGAGCGTGCCTTGGGGCGAAGCGGGGATAACGCTGGGCGTACCCCACTACACTAGGAACACCAGGACTTGTCTCCTGCGACTTGGTTGGGGCCAAATGTTGGGTGGCCTCTACCTGATTTAGTCGGGGTTTTACCAGACCATTTCCTAGAGCGCAGCAGAGATATCCGCCCTCTGCGAGTGCTAGGGCGCACCTGGCAGGGTGGTAAGGTACCAAGGACTATTGGGAGAGAAAAGCCCCCCCACGTATATTTCACAGCAGCAGGGGGTTTCGGAACGCCCTTCCCTGTGAGAAAAGGGCTAGCCTCCACGTTCGGTTCCCCAGCCCCTCCTCCCCTGCGAACGCTGCACCTGAGCACCTGTCTCCAGTGTTTTACGACGAGGCGCGGCAGTGCTAGTCACACCGCCAGGCGGGCAGCTGAGAGATGGAGGCTGAGTGGGCCGAGGACACCCCGGGAGTCTGTGGAAGAGCCGGGAAGTGAACCAGTGACTCCTGAGCCCCAAGCTAGCACCTAACCATGGGGCTTCCCGCTTCCCTCCTGGGGCAAAGCAGTAACTCCCTCCCCAGCCACTGCTCCCAGGAGGCGACCAAGTGCCAGCACGAGGCCAGGCAGAGGTGCTAGAGGCGGTGGCTTTGACCAGTGCTTTCCTCACACCGTGGCACTGCCCTAGGCCGCTGTTCCCCAGGTGCCAGGAGCTCCGCCCTCCGACAGCGCCCAGCAAACTGCTACCCACTCCAGACACTTTCACCCTGTGCGCATTGCCGGTCCACAGCCTAGTGAGGTCAATGGGAGGGCTCCCACCGGGTTAGACCCCAGAAACAAGGCAGACTCCTCTACAGCAGTCAGTGTCTTACCTGCGAGTGCTACTTACCAATGGCAGGGAAGTTCCTTCGGTACGTGAACCAGAGCCGAGAGGTCACATCCAGCAGGATCGCCTCCTTCTCTGAGGGTTTCCAGAAACAGACACACATGTGACATCCCCGAGAAAGCCACTGACCCTCCCTAACTCCTACCACTCAGCCACTTCCACGGCTGAAAGCGCCCAGCTTGACAGGGGCAGGGCTAGTGGGTGAAGGACGGGCAGTCAAAAATCCAGCCTGCAGGGCAGGAGAGGCCAGGGAAGAGAAACAGTCTTTACTACTTCAGCGTCCCCTCTCCAGTGACAGCCAGCCCTACCTACAAGCATGGGAGGCTGCCTGCCCAGCCCAGAATGTGGGCGGGAAGGAGTTCCTACAACCCCTGCTGCGAAAACATGACCATCTTGTGTCAACGTGCAGCGGGGCTGAGGAGCAGCATGGCAGTCCTGGCAGCATGCCACGGAGACCACGGCAGGAGGCCTGCACGCCAACAAGCAGGGACTGCCCTGCGGCAGGAAGCGCTTTAGAAAAAGCTGGGATCACAGGAGATGGGCTGAGGCCCCCCAGGCCACGGGACAGATCCAGCCCCTGCTTAATTTCATCTTGCCCGCGGCAAGTCTCCATGCTGCGAGCCAGAATCCCTGAGCCTCGGAGCCTGCCCACGGGGCGGGAGCTGCGAACGCTGCCTTGCAGCAACCTGGGCAGCTCTGCCTGCAGCCGCCATCCCCACAGCTCCTGTGGCCGGGAATCACGGGCAATGGGAGCCCAGAAAGCTGCCTGCATCCCCCAACGGGCCACCGTGACCTGCTGGCTGCTTTGGAAACCAGGAGCTGCTGGAGTTAAGTGCCCCACCCCCCTTCTGCACCCAAACCCCTGCCCCAGCCCTGAGCCACCCCCCAGGCCTCACCCCAACCCCCTGCCCTGAGCTTGCTCCACACCTGAAACCCCTTGGCCCCAGCCCCTTCCTGCACCCCGACCCCCTCATCCCAAGCCCCACCCCATAGCTGCAGCCCAGCTGTAGCCCTCGCCCCCTCCCAACCCTCTGCCCCCGCCTGGACCCCTTCTGACATCCCTCATTTTTAGCTCCATCCCAAGTACAAGACTGCCAACATCCCCAACGGGATGGATCGGACACCACTGTGTTCACACCAATGGCATCGGGGGGGACGTCAGCAGCCCTAATCCCCGAGCCTTAGGGAAGCCCCCAGCCTCCACCTCCTCCCCCCCATGGGCTTTTGTGTGGCCCACGACTAGTTTCTGGGGGTTCGTGGCCCCGGTTGGAAAAAGGCTCCCCCCCATGACGTAAACATTCAAGCCACGACGGGGCTGGTTAGAGGTCGGTAAAGCCCTCGAGCCCTGTGCGAGTACCAGCATGTGCGTGAAGTACCTGTGACCGCGCTGTACGTTCTCCCCAGGATCCAGACCGGCTCCTTGGTCTCAGGAAAGTCTTCATACTCAAACCTGAGCGTATCATAGGTCAGCGTAGCTGGAGAGAAACGGGAACACAGAGCTCACATGGAGGAGGGTTTGGGTTTTCCACTTTAAAATAATGGAGGACACATTCACGAAGGATGGATCGCTTCACAATCTCAGGCTCTGGGAACCCGTCGATGGGCCAGAGCTCTGCTGATCACACTAACAGCAAACACCGCCTCGCTCTTACCTAATGCGTTCCACCCTCCATCTCAAAGCACTTTACCGAGGTGCCGGGTATTGTCACCCCCATTTTACAGAGGGGAAACTGAGGCACGGAGCAGTGCCGTAAGCTGCCAAGGGTCCTCCAGCGGGCCATTAACAGTCAGGGTCAGAGCGCAGGTCTCGGTGCACTCCTGTGCTCTGCCCCTGGACCTCAGAGCTCTGATGAAATCAGCAAGCTGTGAAAAGCTCAGGATAGAGCCAATACACAGGAACTGCCAAGCCTGCTAAGGCCCATCTAGTTCAGAACCTCGTCTCGGACAGTGGCCAGTCCCTGCCGCTGCAGAGGAAGATACGAGAGCCTTGTAATAGGCACAGATGTAGGATAATCTGCCCCTTCCCAACACAGGCCGGTCTCTAAGAATCTGAGGCTGATTTAAGCCCTGAAGCAAGAGCTTTACTGTCCCTTCCAGAATGCCCAGATGTGCTATTAACAAACAAGTCCCTTTCTCCAGGGTCCCTTCTTTCTGGTGGTGCGGTGAGAAGCTTAGGATCAAGTCAGCATGGATGCTAAAAATCCCTCTCAAAGAGGGACCCCTGAGGCGTCTCAAAATTGCTCCCTCGTTAGAATCAAACACGCAAAAGTCTTTGCTCAGGAAAACAGAGTCTGCAGCCATGGAAGGGGAGAGAATGTCCTCTATCCGTGTCGCGCAGTAAGTCATGTGAAACAACGGGAGCTTTGCTGAGGCACCCAATCTAGAGGCTGCAGGCCTTGTACATTATCCATTCTGCTAGTTTCCCTCTAAACATAGCCTTGATCAGTACTTAGACGGCTGTCTTTGCTAATGTAAGGCTATGTCTAGACCGCGTCCAAGGAATGTGTCCGCTTTTTTGGAACAGTTTCTGAAAAAGTGATGTGTTCTTTCGGCATCCCTGTTCCTCTCGGTGAGAGGAATACGGGATGTTCCCAAAGAAGACTTGTTTCCAAATTTTGGCCCCGTGTAGATGGGCCAAATTTCAGAAAAGCTTCTTTCGGAAAAACAGCGGAAAAAGATACGCAAATTGGGAACTGCAATTTGTGTATCTTATTCCGACTTTTCTCGGCAGTCTAGACCTAGCCTAGGTGTCCAGCTCTGACTGCGCAGGATTACAAAACAATCTAGCGAAGGCGTTCCCGGTCAGGGCTGCGGTCCTGCCCACAGCGTGAACAAGCCAGTCTGTAAGGACTAGCAGAGTCAGAGTTACTGCTGGGAGCTTTGGGACGATGTTTTAACAGAAGCAGGACTCCAGGGGGTGGCTTGGGAATGGCTGATCTGAGCGCCAAGGGAAGTGCTCCCAAAGGAAGTCAGAAGAGGAGTAAAGTGATCTGAACTGAAACGTGCTCTTCCTGAATGAGCTTGGGCAAGCTCCACAGCAAACTGTCACAGCTTCACTCAGCTCTGCTGCTCAGACAAGATATTCTCAGCAACTGTTTTAGCTAAGACAAGATCCAATAAATTACCTAGTGATAGAACTGACAAGAAACCGCCCCCCCCCACACACACACACAGCATACTCCATTGCCTCTCCATAACTTGTGGTCAAACCTCTTAGCTCAGCGGCCATCTCTCACTCAGAGTTTGTGCTGCTGATTGTGTACACAGTATAGACTTCTATTAAGGAGAGACAATGCAAAGTCAGTTTTCCCTGGGGGTTCACTGCATTCAGGGCTTGCCTACACTGGAAGGTTAGTTTAGATTAAGTGAGGTAATGAATTTAAAACACAATAGCTAATTGTGTAGACAAGCCCTCAGCCTTGTTAAGCATCATACGGGTGTTGTCAATGGCTGCCCTATGGTTTGTGCTACGACAACAGAACACTCATTCTACTCATTCTAGCTGCAGAAGTTCATCTATATGACATTCTGAAAAGCAATGCAAACAAGATGTTTTTGTCAATGTGACCCCACAGGCCTCACTTAGCTCTCCTGCCCCGTGGTCTAACCAACCTGGAACATCATGATTTGAGTGTCAAAGACAAAACGAAGGCAGCAGCAAACTGCCATCACTGGGTTAAACTGTAGTTTTCGTTAAGGAAGGGAGCCTGTCTACATAAATGGGGACTAATTCCAAATTAACACCTGGCTGGACAGACAAGCAAGTAGATTCCCTGTACCAAAGTTCTCAGTCTTCTTCCCCTACAGCAGTGTTTCTCAAACTGTGCTCCACGGAGCCCCAGGGGCTCCACAAGACATCTCCAGAGGCTCCGCGAGGTTGACAAACTGGAAACGTCGATAGGTACAACACATACAATCTAGTGGACCGCTGGGGCTCCACATACATTTTTACGCATGTAAAGGGCTCTGGAGCCCAAAAAGTTTGAGAACCACTGCCCTACATGGATCACATGTGAATGAACATGAGGGTCACCCCTATCCCAGGGCCCCTGCCTGCACGTCATACCGAGACAGCCCTGTGTCAAGCAGAGCATATCTTTACATAGGAAAATATTAATATGAAATAGCAGCAGAAAAAAGGATTATTGGAGCCAGACCCGTGCAACAGGCCACGTTTTGGTGTATCTTCTTTCTCCTCCTCACTACAACCGACAAGCATTGATAGCACAAAGTCTCTGTGCGTCTGGTGCTATTTTTGACAGATGGTATTTTCATAAGCCTGTATTTTGGAGTAAAAAACAATCTTCCCCCTCTGGACCTCCTCCTCTCTGTCCCAACCCCCCTGCAACTCACTGGCTTATTGGCAACCCACAGGTGGATTTATTATTAAGTTCTGCAAAACAAAGAACCTCAGACCGGCCACACTGGGTCAGAGTGAGTGCCCCACAGGGACTGAACAGAATAGGGAACCAAGTGACCCCTCTCCCGTTGCCCATCCCAGCATGCTAGTGCTCCAGGTACAGTTAGGGTTATCAGAGCATTTGCACTACACATCCCATTTCTAGGTGATCACACCTTTCCAAAAGTTCCACCCACTGGGTGGAAGCCTCCAGAGCTGGTTTATACTAAGGATGTGAAAGGATAACCAGAAACGGGTGGGGCTGGAACAGCTCCTCCTCAGCTGCAGGCAAAGGGCTGCTCTGGCATCCGGAGCAGGCTGGGCACCTGGCAGCCCCAACCACAGCGCAGGGTTGGAGGCGGGAGCCCCATGGGCAGCCAGGCTGGAGCGGTCCCCAGCCCGGATCCCGCTTAGTCGGTTAACAGTTAAACGTTAGTTAACCAGGATTTTACATCCCTAGTTTATACCCAAAGGCAAATATCTAGACACATTTGAACAAAACAGTTCTGCTAATGCTGAGCAGGAGATGAATGGGAAAACACAAGGGAACGTATTTTCTCCACTCTAGATGTAATTGCTTCCTTGAAAGCTTCAGAGTCAAAATGGCTGGAAATAAGAGCTGGAAATTAGGCAGGCACAAAGCCTTTTGGCTGTTCAGCGGAACGTCAGTTGGGATTTGTCAGAGCTACAAGGTTCTGCACCCTGACTTTTAAATGTCTGTATTTTAACCAGCATCTCTGAGCATTCAGAACGGGACAGACGGTGCAATGGATACGCATGTGCAGATCAGAGGGGCACATTGGACAGGGCAGTCCATCTTCATTCAGTGCACATTTATTGCCTAAGCAGCCAAGGGGACCCAAAGCTCGCAGCTCTGCAAAGTGCACGCTCACAAAGGCAGGGCTGTCCTGCCTCATGACTCCAGGCATGGAGCTGTGAACCAAGCAAGGCCACGTCTTGCACCAGACACATCATCCCATTCCAGCAGCATCCCCCCAAAGAAGCACTGATTACAGAATTTCTTTTCCCTTTCAACTTGGCCTAGGACAAGCCATTAAAATTATACTGAGAATAGTTAGGGTTGCACAGTTCAGTACTCGAGAAAGGATGAACACAACCTACAACCGCTTCCTTTCGCACTGGTATTTAAGACAGTAATTATATAAGCTACTTTCTCTCATAATACAAGGCAGCACTTACAGTCTTGTATGGTGTGCTTCTGTCAGTTTGCATCTTGTACGTAAATGACTGCTAGCATCAGTTTATCTGGCATAAGCAGAGCACTCCAGTGGTAGGGGATCCTAGACATGGATGCAGGCAAGTGTGTAAAACAACAGTATGACCTTGCACTATTTGAGAAACAGTACGGCTACGTCTACACTGGCCAGTCTTGCGCAAGAACTTATGCAAATGAGGTGTGGTAATGAATATTGCAGTGCCTCATTTGCATACTTAATGAGATGCCATTTTTGCACAAGGGGCTTTTGCGCAAAGAGAAGTCTACACTGCTCCTTGTTGCACAAAAACCCCCTCTTGCGCGAGAGCTGTTCTGCCGCTTATTTTCAGGCAGAACAGCTCTCGCGCAAGAGGGGGGTTTTGCGCAAGAAGGAGCAGTGTAGACTGCTCCTTCTTGCACAAAAGCCCTTGCGCAAAATGGTGGCTCATTAAGTATGCAAATGAGGCACCGTGATATTCATTACCACACCTCATTTGCATATGTCCTTGCGCAAGACTGGCCAGTGTAGACGTAGCCTATGTGATCATCAAAGACTATTTTAGTGCATAAGGGATGAAGTTAATATTGTGCGTGAAAACTTAGACATCTTCTGTACTTCTAAAGTCTAAACCTGGAAAATTAAATGTTCTTAGTTCAGTTTTAGCTCACTGATGCACACATGCACACAAACAGGTGGAGAATTTTCTGACTTGTATATCACGTCACATTGCAGCCATCACACAACATTATTAAACACAAGGACTTTCACTCAGTGCCGTAAGCCAGTCTTATTACCCATGTTAACTTTAGTGCAACAAAGGTTAAAACATTGTAATACTTCTCCATGCATTTCCTTGTGTCTACCTACAGATTTAATAAGAAATCAAAGCTCTGATGATGACTCAACAGAAACATGGTCTGTGAGTGCAGCAAGGGATATTTTCCTTGTGCGCACTCAGTGGAATGGCTGATGCTCACGGGGTGATCTGAATAAGTTGTACAGCAGTGGTCTCCAATCTTTTTACACCCAAGATCACTTTTTAAATGACAGAACAAGCCAAGATCTACCGTCCCATAGAATCACAGAATACTAGGACTGGAAGAGACCTCGAGAGGTCATCGAGTCCAGTCCCCTGCCCTCATGGCAGGACCAAGTACTGTCTAGACCATCCCTGATAGACATTTATCCAACCTACTCTGAAATATCTCCAGAGATGGGGATTCCACAACCTCCCTGGGCAATTTATTCCAGTGTTTAACCACCCTGACAGTTAGGAACTTTTTCCTAATGTCCAACCTAAATCTCCCTTGCTGCAGTTTAAGCCCATTGCTTCTTGGTCTATCCTCAGAGGCCAAGATGAACAAGTTTTCTCCCTCCTCCTTATGATACCCTTTTAGATACCATCCTTCCCCCAAAATCCCACCCCTTCCTTGAAGCCCCAGCCTGCCCTCGCTATTCTCCTCCTCTCCATCACTTGCTATCCCCAACCCTTATACTGCTGATTTTGTTTCCAGTTCTTCTGTAGGAAGAGGATTTTCCCAACTTTTGGCCTGTCTAGACTTGACCAAATGTCAGAAAAACCCTTCTTTTGGAAGTCCCCTCATTCCTCATGGAAAGAGGAATATAGGGGTGACGAAAGAGCATGTTTGCTCTTCCACTAAAAAAAGCCGAAGAACAAACGCATCCTTGGGTGCGGAAGAGCTTTTCTGGGATATCTCTGGAATCCTGAAAAACTCCTGCAGTCTAGCCATAACCTTGCTGGCTTGAGACAGGCTGTGTGGGCTCTGGGGTGGGAATGAGGGATTTGAGGGTGGGAAGGGGTGAGAGGTGCAAGATCTGGGAGGAAATCTGGATGCAGGAGGAGGTGGAGAAGGGGACGCTGGCTCGGGGAGGGGGCTCCAGGCCGGGCAGTGTTGGGGTCAGATGGAGGGTTGGGGTACTAAGCAAGCCACAGCCTTGTGGATGTGAGGGTGCAGAAATTTGGTTTGGGGTATGTGAGGGGCTCAGGGCAGAGGGTTCCAGTGTATGATAGGCTCAGATCTAGAGTCTGGGAGGAGAGGGGTGCTGGAGTGTTATGATGCTGCGGCCAGATAGGGGCTTGACCCCAATTGGGGATTTGTTAGCCAGGCTTCATTTTTAAATAAAATATTATGTCAAACACAAAAAGTTTCTGCATTGTCTTTATTTCTGAGCAGGGTGAGGAGCCTGTTTTGAGTCAGGGGTCACTGACCCACAGAAAAGTCAGTTGGGGCCACACAAGAGAGATGCAAAAAAACAAAACAACAAAAAAAAACCACACCTCCTCCTCCAACCCCCCCCCCCCCCAGCCTCACTAAAGTGGCCCCAACTGTGCTGGTGGGAGCAGGGGACATGGTACTGGGGAAGGGTGCTACTGGGTGCTGGGGCAAGGTGCCAGTGGGGACAGAGAGTCCCCTGCACCCGCCTCCTCCCAGGACTCCCCCCACACACACTCGGAGAGGAGGGAAGCCCTGTCGCACGCCTCCCATAGAGCAGAGAAGCCCCCGTCGCGCACTCCCTCCAGGCCTGACTCCCCGCTCCCGCAGAGAAGGGACGTCCCAGCACGCACCTCTGGGGACTCCCCTGGTAAGCTCCCAGACCTGGGGCAAGGAAGCAGCCAGCGCATTTCCAGAACCCCCGGAAGTGACGTGCAGCTGCAGGACTTCCGTCCACCCCGCGGGAAGTGTTCCTGTGAGCTGAGCGCTTGACCAGCTGGCCAGGAGAGACTGAGGTGCCATCCAGCTAATTAGCAGAGCGCCCATAGCCGGAAGCATGTGTTTCTACTGGTGGTGCACATCCACACGTCTTGATGCACACAGCAACATTTATTCTGCGCACAGTTGGAAAAAAATTGAAAACAACCCTCATTTGGATTGGGGGGGAGGTGCTCTAGCCTGGCCCTGGAGCAGCCCCCCACACCTGCCCACGTGTAAGCAGTTAACCAGATAAACATAATGTTTAACTGGTTAACTGATTAAATGAGATTATACAAATTAGGGATGTACAAGAAGGCTCAGCAGAGGATCTACCATACATCACACCATTGATAAGAGAGCACCTAGATGTGCTCTGCATACTATTTATTTGCTGTATTAATCATCTTGTTCCCAGTCAATAGACACACTAGGCTAACAGCAACCACATAATGTTCTATCATCTGTAACAACGACCTGGTTAGACCCAGTTGGATAGCCATAGCTGTAGAACTCTGGATGCATAATACTGGCATTGAGGAAGGAAAATGAAGGCAAGAGCATAGGAGCTATGGGTCCAAGAGGGAAATAAGCAGGGGATGAATGGCATAGGAGAGTGTTAATCAGAGTTGGAGATGGAGTCTTCCACTGCTGAGGCAGTGACTTACATGTGGGCCTGGAAAGAAGGTATCAAAATGATCATCATATGGCGACTGTCAGATGCTCGTTTGCAAAGAGTCGGTCTCAGTCCACTTCCTAATGGACACTTGCCCATAGCAAAACACACTATTGCAACTGGCCCTGCCTTTCACCCGGTGGGCATTCTGAGCTGAGAAGGCAAGAAACGAACACTCAGAGCACAACCAACTTCTGGCAGTGATCGCTCCATAGCAGGGCTAGTAAACGCCATCGGGAGAGCGGAGGAAAACTGTACTGCCAACTGCTCTTGCTCCACGTAATTTCATAACCAGAACAGTCAAGCCAGCCCCACTGAAGCAGTGAGGGGCCCTTTACCATCCCCCACTACAAAAGAAACTGGAGAGGAACCTTTTCTGAAGTCTGTAAACTAGCAAGGGCAATATGGGGTGAAGGAGGCCGCACGCACACACCATGCTGCAGAAGAAAGCAGGGTGTCCTGTGGAACAAGAAATGCTGCTTCCAGGGAGTGGTACCAAGTTAATTTCAAATGCTGAACCACTGTAAGAGCAGGCTATGCCCACTCCGCCCATACACCCAGCCTTTTCCAACTGCCATGCACAAGGCGGGGTGGGGAGGAAGATGGACAGTGTCCACTTCAATTCAAGGCACTTTATGGGTATAAAAATGATGTAAGAGTTGCCAAATTTAAAAGCAACAGTGCCCATTGCTGATTGGCTGTCAGCTGATAACACGCTATCCCTTCGGTCTCCTGCGTTTCACCTAGTTACATACACGTTTTCCTCATCCCCTTAGGAGAGAGACTTGGTTCTTCCAATGTGAGCCACGGCCCTTTCCCCAGCTACCGGGGGAGCCCAGGGAGTGTGCACGGTCGAGGGGCGTCCTATGCCAAGTTCTGTAGAAGTTGTTCATAACATGGATCACATTTTAATAAAGACTGACACGGGGCAAGGGCTGGGCCTGCCCAGAAACACCCTGGGTCCCTGCCTCTCTGCGCCAGACAAACTAGGTGTGGGGCAAGCAGGCTCGTCAAGGCAGGATCCCAGTGTGGAGGGTTCAGTGTGAGGAGATTCAGGTGTGGGGTGAGAGGATTCTGCATGGGACCTGGGCTGGGCTCTCTGCAGACAGGGGCTGCCGCTACCTCTAACAGAGGGTATGTCTACACTTGCACTCTCTTCCGACAGAGGGATGCAAATGAAGGCATTCGAAATTGCACTGTATGAGGAATAACGGTTATTTCAAGAGAAGGGTTTTCTCTTGAAATAACCACGTCTTAACAGCGTCTGTTATTTCAAAATAGGGCCATAATACGAATATGCAAATGAAGCGTGGGATATTTAAATCCCAGCTTCATTTGCAATTTCGAATGTCTTCATTTGCATCCCTCTATCGAAAGAGGGTGCAAGCGTAGACATACCCAGAGGAAGCAGTGTGGGGCAGCAGGGGTGAGCCAGTTTTTAAACCAGCTCCCTGAACAGTCCAGCTCCCGCAGTACGGCAGACCTGTATCCCTCTGATACAGAGGCAGCAGCACGAGGTGGCAGGCTGCTCCCCTTCATTTAAAACTTGGACTGATAGGCTGGCACTGAGCCAGCCTGATGATCTGAGTTTTAAATGCAGAGCACACGGAGGGGGGAGAGGGTGTGCTGATTAGGTTAACGGATATGTTAATCGATAAGCAATCACTTATCGGTTAACCAGTTAATGACTACTCAGTGGCCAGACTGGGTCAGACCAAAGGTCCATCTAGCCCAGTAGTCATCTGACAGTGGCCAATGCCAGATGCCCCAGAGGGAGTGAACAGAACAAGGAATCACCAAGTGATCTCCCTCCGGTCACCCATTCCCAGCTTCTGACAAAGGCTAGGGACACCATTCCTACCCATCCTAGCTAATAGCCATTGATGGACCTAACCTCCCTGAATTTATCTAGAAAAAATTTAAAGAACAAATAGTCTTGCAGCACCTTAGAGACCAACAAAAATGTAGATGGTATCACAATCTTTCGTGGGCACAACCCGCTTCTTCAGTTGAATGGAGTTTTATCTAGTTCTTTTTTAAACCCTCTTAAAGTCCTGGTCTTCACATCATCATCTGGCAAGGAGTTCCACAGGCTGAAACTTCCTTTTGTTTGTTTTAAACCTGCTACCTATTAATTTTATTTGGTGACCCCCTTAGTTCTTATGGTATGGGAACAAGTAAATAACTTTTCCTTGTTCACTTTTTCCACACCAGTCATGATTTTATAGACCTCTATCATAACTACCCTTAGTCTCCTCTTTTCTAAACTGAAAAGTCCCAGTCATATTAATCTCTCTTCATATGGGACTCGCTCCGAACCCCTCATCATTTGTGTTGCCCTTTTCTGAATCTTTTCTAGTGCCAATATACCTTTTTTGAGATGAGGCAACCACATCTATACGTAGTATTCAAGATAAGGGCGTACCATGGATTTATACAGAGGCAATAAGGATATCAATGATAATGCAGAGGCAGTGGTGAGAACATGCGGAGAGTTGGGAAGTTGGTTTAGAGCAAGTAGAGGTGCGAGATAAGGAGATCTGATATCAGCGACTATCTTCATCACACACCTAGAGAGAGCGATGGACAAGATCAAGGAGGAGGTAGAAGGGATATCGGTGCATGGGATGAGAATTAACAACGTGAGGTTTGCGGATGATATAGTTATCATCGTGGAAGATGAAGAGAAGCTAGAAAGAACGGTGCAGGTGCTAAATGAGGAAGGGAAGCAGCATGGACTGATTATGAATATCGATAAAAAGAAGACAATGGTATTTGGAGATAAGGAAATGGGAAAGAAGATCAATGTAGATGGGATTGAACTACAGAACACAGAGAAGTTCACGTATTTGGGGAGCAACATGACGTATGATCTAGACTGTAAGAAGGAAATAGCGACTAGAATAGTGAAAGCAACAGCAAGTTTGAAAACGATGGATAAGATCTGGAAAAATAAAGCAATTAGCTTAGGAACGAAGCTGAGTGTCTTGAAAATGTGTGTATTTATTAGCATGTTGTACGGATGTGAGACATGGGTGATAATGAAAGATTTGAAGAGAAGGATATTGGCTTTCGAGAGGAGTTGTTATAAAAGGATCCTGAGAATAGGATGGATGCAGGTCACCAATGAGGAATTCTATAGGAATTCTATACAGCCGAAAGAGAACCTACTGCAAAAGGTTAAACAACAGAAGTTACCGCTATTTGGACATATCTGCAGAACGAACAATGGAAAGTGAAGACCCTGGTATTCGGCATAATGGATAGTCCGAATAAGAGGCAGACCCCACAGAGAATGGGTAGATGATCTAATAGATTGGTGCGGAGCTAGTCTACAGAAATGAAGCCACTCTGCACTGGACAGGGAAAGATGGAAGGAAACAGTGAGGGAGGCTTCGGAAACCAACGGGCGTTGAGCCCATGGTTGTTGATGATGTCTGTTTTATTCTCTATCCCGTTTTAAAATTATTCCTAACATTCTATTTGCTTTTTCGACTGCTGCTGCACTATCCCTAGTAGGCAGGGGCACTTGACTGCTCTTGCAGGTTCCCCCGTCAGAAAGACTTTTTTTGCCCTGCGGGGGAAGTAAAGAAACCAGCGGGGACACGAATGCTGCACACAAGCAGCAGTGCACAACTGCCCCAGGGGAAAGATGTGAAAAAGCATCACCATGGGGCCAACTAGCCCTCAAGGCCAGTGTACCACAGTTTGGGACCCCACCTACACATCCCCTACTACTCCCCTGCCTTGGGGATCCCCCCACCAAATACTGCCCCCCTTCCTTGGGGTTCCCCTGCCTGGGGACCCCCAGTCCCCTCCACCCCCCGCCTCGGGGACCCCCCAGTTCCCCATACCCTTCCACCTTGGGGACCCCCCAGTTTCCCCCATACCGCCTGCATTGGGGACCCCCTAGTCCTCCCCGCCCCCCACCTTGGGGACCCCCCAATGCCCCCATACCCTTCCGCCTTGGGGACCCCCCAATGCCCCCATACCCCCGCCATGGGGACCCCCCAATGCCCCCATACCCCCGCCATGGGGACCCCCTAGACCCCCCCGCCATGGGGACCCCCCAGTGCCCCCATACCCCCGCTTTGGGGACCCCCCAGTGCCCCCATACCCCCGCCTTGGGGACCCCCCAGTGCCCCCATACCCCCGCCTTGGGGACCCCCAGCCCCACTCCACAGTCCCCCCACCCAGGGAGACTGACACCCCCGCCCCACTGCCTGTGGGGGACCCCGCCGGCCCGCCCCTCACCTGCGTCCATCCCGCGACTCCCGCCGCCCGAGCGCCCCGGGCCAGGCAGGCTGCGGCTACTGCCCCGTCCACAGCCCCACACAGGCCGCAGCCTACCCTGCTGCTGACGGCAAGCCCAGCGCGCCCAATCAGAGCGCGGCCCGCAGAGCGTCCCGGTCGGGATAGGTGGAGAGGAGAGCTCGCGGAGTTCAGATGCGCCGCTTCCTCATCCAATGGGGGCCGCCATTTTCCCGTACGGCCCGACAGGCTCTGGGGAGGCGCAATCACGTGACATCAGCCTGACGCCAGGACCGCTCTCTCGCTGCGTTGCCGTACGAGCGATCCCACGCGGCCAATCAGAGGCAGGGCCTAGCCGTGGGCGCCGCCATCGTGTTGTACGGACCAGGAAGGCCCCGCCCCGTTTCCGACATGGCCGTACCGGTTGAGCAGCGCCATTTGAACCCCTCAAGTATCCGAGCCCCGCCCCCGCCTCGCAGGAACCCCCACGAGGGGTGCTAGGAGCTGCCCCTTCGCGGGGGACGGGGCCGTGTGGCGGCGCCTCGACCAAAATGGCGGCGGCCACATGGAGGTCGCCATCTTCGCTGCCGGCGCCGCCGCACGGAAACCCCTTCCCCGGGGAGGGGGGCAGCTGAGGTGACTTGGCTCCGCCATCTTGTTGTACGGCTGGCCCGGGCCGTGCGGGAGGGGCAAGGCGGGGGCAGGGCCAGCCGGCCGGAGATGGTGATCTGCTGCGCGGCGGCGAACTGCTCCAACCGGCAGGGGAAGGGGCACCGCGGGGCCGTCTCCTTCCACAGGTAACGGGGCCCCGCCCCCGCCGACTGACAGCCCCGCACGGACCGACCGACACGCGCCCGCCCCCCGCCCGGCTCCCCCCGCCACGCGGCCAGGGAGCCCCGGGCCAGGCCCGCCCCGCCCGACAGACCCCCCGACAGACACCCCCCCGACAGGCACCCTCACACTCACCCCCCCAACAGGCACACCTCCCCCGACAGGCACCCTCACACTCACCCCCCCAACAGGCACACCTCCCCCGACAGGCACCGTCACACTCACCCCCCCCCGACAGGCACCCTCACACTCACCCCCCCCCCCGACAGGCACCCTCACACTCACCCCCCCGACAGGCACCCACACACTCACCCCCCCCGACAGGCACACCCCCCCGACAGGCACCCTCACACTCACCCCCCCAACAGGCACACCTCCCCCGACAGGCACCGTCACACTCACCCCCCCCCCGACAGGCACCCTCACACTCACCCCCCCCCCCGACAGGCACCCTCACACTCACCCCCCCGACAGGCACCCACACACTCACCCCCCCCGACAGGCACACCCCCCCGACAGGCACCCTCACACTCACCCCCCCAACAGGCACACCTCCCCCGACAGGCACCCCCCCGACAGGCACCGTCACACTCACCCCCCCGACAGGCACCCTCACACTCACCCCCCCAACAGGCACACCTCCCCAGACAGGCACCCCCCCGACAGGCACCCTCACACTCACCCCCCCCAACAGGCACCGTCACACTCACCCCCCCGACAGGCACCCTCACACTCACCCCCCCCGATAGGCACACCCCCCCCCGACAGGCACCCTCACACTCACCCCCCCGACAGGCACACCCCCCCGACAGGCACCCTCACACTCACGCCCCTGACAGGCACACCCCCCCCCCCGACAGGCACCCTCACACTCACCCCCCATAGAACACACACTCACCCCCCCCAACAGGCACCCTCACACTCACCCCCCCAACAGACAGACACACTCACCCCCCGACAGGCACCCTCACAGACACACACACATCCCGACAGACACCCCCCCAGACAGACACACAGTCACCCCTTTCACCTCCACAGGACACATGCCCTGTGTCTCTGGCCCCAGGCAGCTAGACATGCATTGAGCCCCTGCCCTAGCCCACCAACAGAAATACACAGCCTGCATCTCTCCTTCAGCCTCCTAAAAAGGAGTCACAACTCTCCCCATCCCCACACACACCTCATCTTCCCCTGCTCACTTCCCTCTGCCTTCCACTTTGCAGGTTTCCCACCCAGCAATGGAACCCTTAGTCAAGCTACAGAAACTTCCTCTCCTGTCCAGTACACACATTTTATCCTCCCCCTTCTCACCTGTCCCAGTACCTGTGTTTTCTACACTCCTCCCCAACAAATCTCCAACTAAACAGCCTATAGGTGTTTAATCTTGCTTAGGGCCATGATCAGGCCCTGTTCCTTGATTCCTAGACACGTTTCTCCCCTACATCTCCCACCAGCCAGTAGAACTGCTTAGCCCTGCTATACACATAAAGTTGTTGATCTGGAGGACAGAACATGCCTCTGTCTGTCCATCACATCACATATTCCTTCCCCACTTCTCCCCCAGGCAATCTACTTCTCTCCCTCCCACACACGTTCCCTGTTATCCCCACCCTGCAGATTTTTCTATAGCAGTCATCTCAGCTATTATATTCTTAGGCTGTTGAGTGAGTGATGCATGCTTCCTTTACCCACTTATGTTCTCCTTTGACCTTGTCTACATTAGAAAGTATGGTGTTTGAGCAAGCATTTCATCATTTGCAATCCTTCAGTTAGCTGAGCATTACTATGGACAAGTTGGGTTTGATATGATAAAATTTACCATGAAGTCTAGCTGATAGCATGAACATGACTTGTCTGCATTGACCACAAAGCCCTGGTCAGTCTGTGTTGGCTAACTGTGTTGTTAAAAATCATGATTAAACACAATAGCATTTCCTAATCTAGACAAGACCTAAAATGCATTCCCCTTCTGCTGTCCAGTTTGTTTTCTCCCCTGCAGATCTCCCCTACACATATATTCAGTCTACATTATAAAAACTATTAGCAAACCCTCCTAGTTAAGATGCAGCCTGTACTGTGATGAATGCTTTTATTGGTTTAGCTTACTTTGTTCAGGGAAGTGATATACGTTATACCGACGAGCACTTGTTTGCCGATATAATTATATCTACATCAGGACTTTTGTTAGTATAAAAATGTCATACAACTCTCCCCCTTCCCTTTCTCACATTGCTATTCTAGCAAAAGTTTCTAGTGTACACCTGCCCATAGTAGCTCTCTTTATGCTATTAATGAGGAACACACACTTGGCTTTACCTCCATGCTCTTCTCTGAGTAATTAATCTGCAGCTATAGCCCAAGGCTGGCATCAAGAGCCATACACATACACATTTCCCCTACTGCATATCTCAGTTAGTATGGGTAATAATTTTGTGGTCAGGTACCCTTTCTCTGGTGATGTGAAATGCACACATTCTTGCATTTCTTTTATGTCTCTGCTGAACATTAAGACAGCTTGGCTCAGAAATAACAGCAGAAAAAGAGGTTTCACGAGTTACATACAAACAGCTTCCTTTCTGGGACATACTCTGTTACTGCAGGTGATGTCCAGGAGAAACTCCATTAAAGAAATGCTCTGTAAAACAAGAACAACAAAACCCAGGATAAAAATATTGCTTTCACCTTGTATTTAGAAACTGAAGACAAACTATGCTGATTTGGTTCTGTATATCTCTTGCTTACAATCTGTAAATACAGTAAGCTGTCCTTTTTTATTCTGCAGAGCTATTAATTATCTTTATATCCATCGGCTTTGTTGTATGAATTTTGTGATTTCTTTTGCCATCTTTTGATGTTCAGAAAGGTCTTCTGATTACTTTTGGTTTGGAGGGTTGCTGAATAACCCTACTGGATTTGGGTAACATTATGTGTTCCTCAGACACTCGGGTCATGTGGTCCAAAGTCACAAACATGCAAATAGAACTGTGCAGGCAGACTCCTCTACCTACATGCAGGCATGGTCTCTGTGTATGTTCACGGAGTCCATCTGCCTAGATCCCAAAGTAACCATAGCAATGGTAATGCTAAGCAAAAATTCAAAATTGAGGACTTTTGCGAGCCCATTTGAAATCGTGTCTTTGAAAAATCTACTAAATTCCTCTATGGAGATGAAATCCCTGGCTATGTTTTTGTCTTTGTCTTTTGAAGTGCCATTACAATCTAAAACAAGCATTTGTGTCAATTATAAAATGCAGTGTGTGTAAATGCTGTGATCTCTTGGCATTGAATGCAGGATGTTTTATATCTTCTTTAATATCCCTTCATTACTCGGTATAAACACAAGTCAGTCCCTGAAGACAGATTAGATTCTTGTTCAGGGCAGAGGGTTTCAGTATTCACATCTTGTCTTTCCTATCGTACAAATAGAGTCATGGTGTCTGACTGGTATAAATACGTAGTGGAGTGGTCAGTTGCTTGCTAATTGATTTTAATAGACGGGAGTACACAGGTTACGTCCTCTCTGGGGAATTTAATTGCCAGCCCAGGAAATGAATATTTAACATTCCACCGAAACTTTCAATAATCAGTCGTCAACCAGATATAACCAGTACCCTACTGCTTTCTAGGTAATTTGGGTTTTTAAAACATATGGCCCACTAACACTGAGCCTCTTTGATTTTAGAAATATCCATTTATTTTACACTTTTTATGTTACTTATTTTCAGATTCCCTCTAAAGGACTCAAAGCGTCTGATCCAGTGGCTAAAAGCAGTTCAGAGGGACAACTGGACTCCAACCAAGTACTCCTTTCTTTGCAGCGAGCATTTCACCAAAGAGAGTTTCTCCAAACGGCTGGAAGATCAGCATCGGCTACTCAAGCCAACAGCTGTGCCAACCATCTTCCCGTTCACAGAGAAGAAAGACGAGAACCAGGATTATGTCAAAAGTAGAACTGAAATAGCAAGCCAAATACTTGTGAGGGATGGAGATCAACCAAGGGAAGGAGGCTGTGAGGTAGTTGAGAGAACCTCATATTCTGACCAAGACTTTATGGTAATGCAAGGGTCTAATGAGATGGAGCAAGTGACTTTTCAAACTGAAACTGGGTCAGTGACAGAGCAAGGAGAAAAAGTCTGTGGGCAGGTGGAAGAACCTCTGAGAAGGATGTTTGCTGATAATTTAGTCACAAAGACAGGACTCCAGAAAAAGCCAGAACGACCATCTGTGGACAACTGTTGTGAAAGCACTGTCCATGCTGAGAGTTGGATAACAGATAGAAGTGGTGTATCAATTGATGACTTCACACCTCCAGTCTCTGGGGCTTGCAAATTTATTGGTTCCCTCCATTCTTACAGCTTTTCCTCTAAGCACACCCGAGAGAAGCCATCTTTCCCAAAAGAACAACTTGAGAAGAAAAGGCCAAAGAGAGATGTGGAACCAAGCTGCAGTAGCAATAAGAGCTTAGTAGAAAGTTCCCCTAATTCATCACTTACTGCAACCCCTCAGAAACCTTCCCAAAATTTGTCAGCATCCCCTGCAGACCTTACTCCTCAGCCAGCAACAGAGGCTGTGGTAGGTCAGAAGGGAGACACAGATGCCAACCCCATGTCAATCAATGAGGTCATCATCTCAGCCTCAGGAACTTGCAAGCTCATTGACTCCCTCCATTCATACTGTTTCTCCTCTAGGCAAAGCAAAAGTGAAGTGTGCTGCCTACGGGAGCAGGTGGAAAAAAAGAATGGAGAGCTGAAGCTGTTGAGGCAGAAAATCAACCGCTCTGACAGCCAAGTCAAGAAGCTGAAGGAGAAGCTGGATGAACTAGAAAAGATCAATTTCCCATACTTGAATAGCCTGCTGTCCCAAGACTGTGGTCAGTACCCTACATGCCTTTCTAATGGGGCAGAATTAATTCTTTAACTAGATAGTCTCTTACAAAAGAGGTGTACTTTCAGCTAAAGTAAGACATTATGGTCATCTCTTACCTCCAGTAAAGTGTTCTGGCTTGCTTCTAAATAGAAAATACTCCAATTAGCCTCTTTCCCTTTCCTAACT
The DNA here is from genome assembly GCF_049634645.1 of Pelodiscus sinensis. NCBI lineage: Eukaryota > Metazoa > Chordata > Testudines > Trionychidae > Pelodiscus > Pelodiscus sinensis. Next base: position 358,950 of record NC_134720.1, on the reverse strand, counting down.
AGTCCAGTTTCTACTTGAAATTGACCTTAAGGGCCATAAGGAAAAACTTGTGATGTTTAAGGAGCTAGAAGTATTCTACGGCCTAATTTTAAAGCCCAACTAGACCACAGCAAATCTGAGTCCACTCATTGAGTTGTTTCAGAATGATGTGAATTTGTCACAAGTACCAGCTACTTCCAATTGGCTCTGGTTAGGGTTGTAAGCATCTGCCTCTGTGCTGTGTCCACCCAGCCCATGTTTCTGATCCCTGTTACGCTGGACTTGGGGCACGGAAAGGATCCCTCAGCTCAATCCCACACTCTGCTTACCCTGCAGAAGGCTCCAGGAGTGACACTGCTGGGTGACGCATCATTGTGGGACTCCTTCCTGCAGCATTGGGGCGGCAGTAGCTGGGTTCATCGGTCAACTTGCACAGTTAGACACAGCCCCCTACCCCGCGATGCTGCCTCTGGCACACAGCTCCACAGGAGCCGCTTCCTCTCCCTCCCCCTGCGTGTAAACGTGTAGCTGCTGAAACTTTCAGTGGTTACACCTGTATCGAAATAAACCCATTTTAACATCCCTAATGCAAACCTGACACTTGTAGTTGAATCCTGTTGGTTTGGGTCAGGTTGCAAGCTTCTGTCAGGAACCAGTTAACATAAGAACGGCCAGACGGGGTCAGACCAAAGGTCCATCCAGCCCAGCGTCCTGTCTGCCAACAGCAGCCAGTGCCAGATGCCCTGGAGGGAGTGACCAGAACAGGGAATCATCACGTGATCCATCCCCTGTCGCCCATCCCCAGCTTCTGACAATCAGAGGCCAGGGACCCCATTCCTACCCTTCCTATTCCTACTGCAGCAGCGGCTGGTCCTTTAGAACTGCTGGGCGGCGCGCTTCAGAGCCCTGCACTGTGCGCTCTGGCATCTTCTGAGGGCTGGTGGGGATAGAGGGTACTGGGCTATCCGGGCAGTGCTGAGGGCTGGCTGTCCCAGCCCCACCCCTTCCGTCCAAGGCCTCGCCCCTTCTGGGAGCACAGAACCAGCTACCCCTGCCAGTGCCCAGAGGCCTGATGTTAGAGACAGGATACTGGTGTAAATGGACCATTGTTCCATGAAAAGGTCCCAATTTTAATAGGTTTTTCCCATGGAAAAAATACCATATTTAAATGTAGGTGGGAAAAAATTCACTAAAGAGATGTTACGGGGTGGATGTTTTGTGTGTGGTCCCTGTAAGATTACATAGCTGAAGTGAAGCAGTTCAGAATTTGTAACTTCACTGAGGGTTTCAAACAGCACTATAAACCAAAACATCATAGCTCAAATAGTGAGCAGCACATGTCACTAAACCCTGCAACAGCTTTTTGATTGATATCTATGGTACATATTTTTATATTCTCTTTGTGTCAGTATAGAAGAATTGCCTTAAACTGCTATAATCTACAAACAGGTTTTTTGGGGTTACATACAATGTCTTTCTTAAAGTATTTTAATAAGTTCACATTTGTTGAAACTCCTTCAAATGAGCTTCTTATAAAACTGGTCCTTTGAAAGATGCTTTACTCTAATTTAGTAAGCATCCTGAATGATTTTCTGAGATACCCAGGCTATATATTGTAAGACAAAAATCAGACCTTTTTAATAGGTGTTCTGAAAATTTCCAGATCTAAAATTTTTGTTCAAGACAAAGCAGTATTGTACACAATCAAGCAAATTCTATGTGATTTTAAATTATTTAATGCAAATGGTAAAGTTCACATTGATAAAGTTTTAACTGCTGTTCATAAATCTTACAGTTATTTTAATCTTAGCATTCTGCTGGCATGTACCACTTACTTACGCTTCTGTCGTCTTCTTTATATAGTTTTCAAAAACCACTAATAAAACTGCAGCCAACTGTCAAGTTGGGCAGTTTATATTTGGTGCGAATGGTAAGGATACGTTGATACACAAAGCCAAGTTGAGAGTTCTGAAAATTACGTACTGAAGACTCCATCGTTTATCAGTTAAATACTACTGGTACTGTGAGAGAGAAGGTGAATGACTTTAATATCTTTTATTATACAATTTCTGGGGGAGGAAGAGAAAAGCTTTTGAGCTACTTAGAATTCTTCAAGTCTGTGAAGCGCCCAAGACCTCTGCAGATTTCAAGAAGGGCTCTATGTAGATCAGAAAAGCATGTCTCTTCCACCCCCCCAGAAATTGTACAAGAAAAGATATTAACTCATCCACCATGTATCTATGTGTCCTGGGACCAACCCAGCTACAATAACACTGCAAACAATATTATTGTTTATTGGTACATGTGGTTAGTTGACAGAACACTGACTGGGGTCTTGTTGAGTACATGCTAGACCTGTTGTGTTTTGTTTATTAAAGATAGGTTAAATACAGTGATGTGGTATTTAGGGATATGAAAGAGTGACCATGTACATGGTTAACATTCACGATTACATGCAGGCTTCCAGTATGCATGGAGAGCTGGTTTAAAAGGCGGCTCTTGGAGCAGTTATACAGTTACTTAATTACACATATTTAACATTCCTAGTAGTATTATATGGATATGGATGACAGCTTGGGAAACAAGCAGTTAAAACTGAGTCTTTGCTTGGTCTGAACTCTGAGTTGGGAAAGGCATGTCTCCCTTACTGCTTTCGTTTTATCAGTTTGCTTCTCAGCCAGAGGGTGGTGTATTTCCTGTAAAATGTACAGCCGAACTTGCAGCTTTCTTTTCTAAACATATGGCCTACGAGGGTGTACGTAAGGTGACTAGGCAGACTGGCTTTGCAGGTTGATCATGTTAATTATTTGATGCTCTGGTTCCAGTACAGTCAGCCAGCTGGCTGACTGCCTCAGTTCCCTGCTTCCTGGCACTCTGCCGCCCCACTAAAAATGCTGGCGCCAAGATGAGTCTTAAGCTCATCTGCAGCTGGCCCCAGTGTAGAGTCTCCCTATTGAATTGTTACATATTCTGGCGTGTGTTGGAGTCTGGGATCCTCACAGCCCAGAGGGTGCCAATGTGAAGAGTCTGGGATCTGAAGGGGTCAAGGTTTTACTGCATGTCAGAGCAGGTAGTAAATCATTTGATGGGTGTCAGGCAGGGGTAAAAGAAACTTAAATTTCTCACAGGTCCCCTCGCAGCCTGGGTCCCTGCCAGCTCTGTCAATAGCTCCCTGCTGGCTTTTGCCTCTACTCAGCCCACTCTGGCCGGAGCTGCGCACCAGGATGCACCCGCTTCCTTTCAGCTCTGGTGCCAGAGTCCTAGAAAAAGGCAGCTGGGACCAAAATTCATCTTCTGCGGGAGAGTGAAGCTATTAGGGGGAGAAAGTAAGGCTCCAAAGCATGGGGGAAATGCCCCTGCAGAGCCAATAGAGGGTCAGGGGAGGGGGAGAATGTATGAACAGCCTGCTCATATTAGAGACATTTACTGCCAAATCCTCTTGTCCCAAAGGCTCCTCACAGCTACCAGGTCCTGCCATACCTCGTCCCCTTTGACTGTCTCTAGGGGAGTCCAGGTTTTCTGTTTGTGTGTGTCATACACAGCAGTTGTACAATTAGCATCAGTTTGATACCTTTTCCTAAGAGCCTGTTTTAATTAAACTACAACTCCCAGCAGACACCAGGATAACATTCTCACCTCAGCATGAGATCATTTCCATATTACCATCTTATCAGCTAAGTGCAAAACATTTCCTGGTGCCCAAGGAAAGATTAGAGAGCTAAGGTGAGCAGTATAAAAATAACCCTGGGGAACATGGCCAGCCATGCAGCAATCACAGGTATGGTTAAATGCAGCTAAAATATTGTATTTATTAGCCAAAGAGGTAAAATTCTAATGTTCAAACTCAAGCTTTTGCTTCATGCACTCCTTTTGAATCGAGTGTCTGCTTTTGTGAAGGCTCTGCTATTAAAAACAAAAACCAAAAGGGTGAAGAATTGATTCACATCTGAAACTAAACTGAATTATTTGAAAAGTCAGTATAGACTTCCCACAAATTAGATTTGGTTTAGAAGTCTAAGCCTAATATGCATGCGGTAGTGTTCATAATTCTTGCACTTGAATCAAAACAGTTTTGGGAGACTTGGATGGCTTTTGAGATTGGCAAAAGGATATAAATGTAGGGCTTTCATGTTTGTGCAGTAGTTGAATCTGACACCTTGTCAGTGGCCTGGGAAGTGTGCTGGTGTTCCCAATCCAGATTGGGTAACATTACAAAAGCAGTAAGCAAAATCCAGTCCTTTGATGGTGTCAGAGGTAAGGATTGAAGGATCCTGGAAGCTGAATACTCTCAAGTGGTTGCTCCAGGTCAGGGCTGGGGACTACAGAATAGTTGAGTAACTAGTAAGAATTCATGAGGTTACTCGGCTATTCAATTAACCGATATTTAACATCCCTTCTCCAGGCCAGTGCTAAGATCAGCTGAAATTAAGTTTGTATCTCTAACCTGATGGTGTCAGGAGGTAGCAAAACTGGATATTGCTTTTCATGAGCCTGTTTCTTTAGTGTAGGAGTGTGTGTTAGCAGTTGGGTGGTAGGGATATCAAGCAACTATATCCAGTCTGAAACCTCCCCTTCGTTTCGTTGTCCAGTATCTCCTCCAGCTCAGCCAGAAGCTGAGAGCTCAATGCAGGAATTCCTGGGTGAAATACAATAGCCTGTATAATGCGGCAGACGGACTCCCTAATCGTAATGCACTCGTCTTGCCTTTACACGTATGCAGCTAGGAAGAGATTTGAAAATCACACACGCTGTGTGTTGGTGTTGAGACAGCCTAGTACCTGAGAGGGACAGTTTAGTAAATATTGATGAACATAAGAACGGCCGTACTGGGTCAGACCAAAGGTCCATCTAGCCCAGTATCCCGTCTGCCGACAGTGGCCAGCACCAGGTACCCCAGAGAGGGTTGACCGAAGACAATGATCAAGCGATTTGTCTCCTGCCATCCCTCTCCAGCCTCTGACAAACAGAGGCAAAGGACACCATTTTATCCCCTGGCTAATAGCCTTTTATGGACCTAACCTCCATGAATTTATCCAGCTTCTCTTTAAACTCTATTATAGTCCTAGCCTTCACAGCCTCCTCTGGCAAGGAGTTCCACAGGTTGACAACACGCTGTGTGAAGAAGAACTTCCTTTTATTAGTTTTAAACCTGCTACCCATTAATTTCATTTGGTGTCCTCTAGTTCTTCTATTATGGGAACTAATAAATAACTTTTCTTTATCAGCCCTCTCCACACCACTCATGATTTTATAGACCTCTATCATATCCCCCCCTCAGTCTCCTCTTTTCTAAACTGAAAAGTCCCAGTCTCTTTAGCCTCTCCTCATATGGGACCCGTTCCAAACCCCTGATCATTTTAGTTGCCTTTTTCTGAACCCTTTCCAAGGCCAAAATATCTTTTTTGAGGTGAGGAGACCACATCTGTACACAGTATTCAAGATGTGGGCGTACCATAGTTTTATACAGGGGCAGTAAGATGTTCTGGGTCTTATTTTCTATCCCTTTCCTAATAATTCCTAGCATCCTATTTGCCTTTTTGACCGCCGCTGCACACTGTGTGGAAGTTTTCAGAGAACTGTCCACGATAACTCCAAGATCTCTTTCCTGATTTGTCGTAGCCAAATTAGCCCCCATCATACTGTACGTATAGTTGGGGTTATTTTTCCCGATGTGCATTACTTTACACTTATCCACATTTATCCACATTAAATTTCATTTGCCATTTTGTTGCCCAATCACTCAGTTTGGTGAGATCTTCTTGGAGTCCCTCACAGTCTGCTTCTGTCTTGACTATCCTAAACAGTTTTGTATCATCTGCAAACTTTACTACCTCACTGCTTACCCCTTTCTCCAGATCATTTATGAATAAGTTGAAAAGGATTGGTCCCAGGACTGACCCTTGGGGAACACCACTAGTTACCCCTCTCCAATCTGAAAATGTACCATTTATTCCTACCCTTTGTTTCCTGTCTTTTAACCAGTTCTCAATCCAAGAAAGGACCTTCCCTCTTATCCCATGGCCATGTAATTTACACAAGAGCCTTTGGTGAGGAACCTTGTCAAAGGCTTTCTGAAAATCCAAGTATACTATATCTACTGGATCCCTCTTGTCCGCATGTTTGTTAATCCCTTCAAAGAACTCTAATAGATTAGTAAGACAGGATTTCCCTTTACAGAAACCATGTTGACTTTTGTCCAACAAATTATGTTCTTCTACATGCTTCACAATTTTATTCTTTACTATTGTTTCGACTAATTTTCCCAGTAGTGAAGTTAGACTTACCGGTCTGTAATTGCCAGGAGCCTATAGAGCCCTTTTAAAATATTGGTGTCACGTTGTCTACCTTCCAGTCATTAGGTACGGAAGCCGATTTAAAGGATAGGTTACAAACCACAGATAATAGCTCAGCAATTTCCCATTTAAGTTCTTTTAGAACCTTTGGATGAATGCCATCCGGTCCCGGAGATTTGTTAACATTAAGTTTTTCTATTTGTTCCAAACCTCCTCTAATGACACTTCAATCCGGGACAGTTCCTCAGATTCATCACCCACAAAGGACGGTGCAGATTCAGGAATCTCCCCAACATCCTCAGCCGTGAAGACTGAAGCAAAGAAATCATTTAGTTTCTCCGCAATGGCTTTATCATCCTTGACTGCTCCTTATAGCTCGATTATCTAGGGGACCCACAGGCTTTTTAGCAGGCTTCCTGCTTCTAATATACTTAAAAAACATTTTGTTATTTCTTTGAGTTTTTGGCTAGCTGTTCCTCAAAATCTTTTTTTGCTTTTCTTATTACATGTTTACACTTGATTTGACAGTGTTTATGTTCCTTTCTATTTATCTCACTAGGATTGGACTTCCATTTCTTAAAAGATACCTTTTTGTCCCTCACTGCTTCTTTTACATGGTGGTTAAGCCACAGTGACTCTTTTTTTAGGTCTCGTGCTATGTTTTTTAATTTGGGGTATACATTTAAGTTGGGCCTCTCTTATGGTGTCTTTAAAAAGTTTCCATGCAGCTTTCAGGGATTTGGCTCTAGTCACTGTGCCTTTTAATTTCTGTTTAACTAACCTCCTCATTTTTGTGTAATTCCCCTTTTTGAAATTAAATGCCAGGGTGCTGGACTGCTGAGGTGTTCTTCCCACCACAGGAATGTTGAATGTTATTATATTATGGTCACTATTCCCAAGCAGTCCTGTAACGGTTATATCCTGGACCTGATCCTGCACTCCACTCAGGACTAAATCGAGAATTGCCTCTCCCCTTGTGGGTTCCTGCACTAGCTGCTCCAAGAAGCAGTCATTTAAGCCATTGAGAAATTTTATCTCCGCTTCTCTTCCTGAGGTGACATGTATCCAGTCAATATGGGGGTAATTAAAATCCCCCATTATTATAGAGTTCTCTATTTTGGTAGCCTCTCTAATCTCCCTCAGCATTTCAATGTCAGTATCGCTGTCCTGGTCAGGTGGTCGGTAATATATCCCTACTGCTAATTTCTTATTATTGGAGCATGGAATTTCTATCCATAGCGATTCTATGGAATAATGTTGATTCATTTAATATTTTTATTTCATTTGATTCTACATTATCTTTCACATACAGTGCCACTCCACCACCCACCCGGCCTGCTCTATCCTTTCCAATATATTTTATATCCCGGTATGATTGTGTCCCACAGATTTTCCTCATTCCACCAGGTTTCAGTGATGCCTATTATATCTATCTCCTCATTTAATAAGAGGTACTCTAGTTCACCCATTTTATTAGTCAGACTCCTAGCATTTGTGTACAAGCACTTTAAAAATTTGCCACTGGTTATTTGTCTGCCCTTCCCTGATGCATTGGATTCCTTTGTATGCGGTTGTTTGTCAGCTCTGGCCAATGGTTTGCCCTCTCCCCTCCTCTCTTTCTGACTACAGCTTAGAGAATCTCTATCAATGGATTCTCCTCTAAGAGAAGTCTCTCTCCGATTTACGTGCATCTCCGCACCAATCGGCTTTCCCCCATCTCTTAGTTTAAAAACTGCTCTACGGCCTTATTAATGTTTAGTGCCAGCAGTCTGGTTCCACCCTGGTTTAGGTGGAGCCCATCCTTCCTGTATAGGCTCCCCCTCTCCCAAAAGTGTCCCCAGTTCCTAATAAATCTAAACCCCTCTTCCCTACACCATCGTCTCATCCACGCATTGAGACTCTGAAGCTCTGCCTGCCTACCTGGCCCTGAGCGTGGAACTGGAAGCATTTCCGAGAACGCCACCATAGAGGTCCTGGATTTCAGTCTCTTTCCTAGCAGCCTAAATTTGGCCTCCAGGACATCTCTCCTACCCTTCCCTATATCATTGGTACCTACATGTACCACAACCACCGGCTCCTCCCCAGCACTACACATAAGTCTATCTAGATGCCTCGAGAGATCCGCAACCTTCGCACCAGGCAGGCAAGTGACCATACGGTTCTCCCGGTCATCACAAACCCAACTATCTATGTTTCTAATTATCGAATCACCCACTACTAACACCTGCCTCTTCCTAGCTGGCATTCCCTCCCTATCAGAGGTATCCTCAGTGCAAGAGGATACCGCAACATCCTCTGGGAGGAGGGTCCCAACTATGGGATGGTTTCCCTCTGCTCCCATTAAATGCTCTGTTCCCTTGAGATTTTCATCCTCCTTAAGAACACTGGGGCTCTCAGACTGGAGGTGGGACAGTACTACAGTGTCCCGGAAAGCCTCATCAACATAGCTCTCTAGCTCCCTTAGCTCCTCCAGTTCAGCCACCCTGTCCTCCAAAGCCCGAACTCGGTCTCTGAGGGTCAGGAGCTCCTTGCAACGGGTGCACACATACGCCACCCGCCCACAGAGCAGGTAATCATACATGTTACACTTGACGCAATAAACAGGATAGCCCCCACTCTGCTGCTGGACTTCTGTCTCCATGTTTGTAATGAATAAGTTTAAGTACAAACTGGGATTCTTTTTAAACTTCTGGAGTATAGATTATTCTAAGAGTTAGGTTTTAAAGAAGGACACAAGTCACTCGTGCCCTCTAAACTCCCCCTCTCAACTCCCTCTCCAAATTCTCCTGTTACCTGTTCCTGGTCGCTGAGTCACAGGCTTATATAGCTCTGGTAGCCCCTCCCCCTGACTGAGGCTCAGCCAATTAACAGAGGCTTCTAGATTTCAAACCTTTTAGAAGCTCCTTCAAACAAAACAACCAAACCAAACAAACAAACCAAACCGACAAACACAAGCTCAGCACACTGTAAATAACTCCCCCACACACAAACACACACTCCAGACAGCCACTTACCACAAGGGTCCGTTTTTACTCCTCTTTTACCTGGAGAACTCCCTCTCCCAACTCTCCTGTTACCTGTTCCTGGTCGCGCTCTCCCTGGTTGCTGAGTCACAGGCTTATATAGCTCTGGTAGCCCCTCCCCCTGATTGAGGCTCAGCCAATTAACAGAGGCTTCTAGATTTCAAACCTTTTAGAAGCACCTTCAAACAAACCAACCAACCAGACAAACACAAGCTCAGCACACTGTAAATAACTCCCCCACACACAAACACACACTCCAGACAGCCACTTACCACAAGGGTCCCGTTTTTACTCCTCTTTTACCTGGAGAACTCCCTCTCCCAACTCTCCTGTTACCTGTTCCTGGTCGCGCTCTCCCTGGTTGCTGAGTCACAGGCTTATATAGCTCTGGTAGCCCCTCCCCCTGATTGAGGCTCAGCCAATTAACAGAGGCTTCTAGATTTCAAACCTTTTAGAAGCTCCTTCAAACAAACCAACCAACCAAACAGACCAAACAGACAAACACAAGCTCAGCACACTGCAAATAACTCCCCCCCCCCCCCCCCACACACACACACACTCACTCACTCCAGACAGCCACTTACCACAAGGGTCCCGTCGTTACTCCTCTTTTACCTGGAGAACTCCCTCTCCAAACTCTCCTGTTAGCTGTTCCTGGTCGCTGAGTCACAGGCTTATATAGCTCTGGTAGCCCCTCCCCCTGACTGAGGCTCAGCCAATTAACAGAGGCTTCTAGATTTCAAACCTTTTAGAAGCTCCTTCAAACAAACCAACCAACCAAACAGACCAAACAGACAAACACAAGCTCAGCACACTGCAAATAACTCCCCCCCCCCCCCACACACACTCACTCCAGACAGCCACTTACCACAAGGGTCCCGTCGTTACTCCTCTTTTACCTGGAGAACTCCCTCTCCAAACTCTCCTGTTAGAGGACAAATGGATTAAGGCAGTGAATTTGTTCCATTTTCTCAATGTTGATTTGGTAATGACCCAAAATGTCAAACCAATCTGATAGCTTTCTTTAATAGGATAACGAGACTTGTGGATAAGGGAGAAGCGGTGGATGTGGTATACCTAGACTTTAGTAAGGCGTTTGATACGGTCTCGCATGATATTCTTATCAATAAACTAGGTAAATACAACTTAGATGGGGCTACTATAAGGTGGGTGCATAACTGGCTGGATAACCATACTCAGAGAGTTGTTATTAATGGTTCACAATCCTGCTGGAAGGGCATTACAAGTGGGGTTCCGCAGGGGTCTGTTTTGGGACCGGCTCTGTTCAATATCTTCAACAACGATTTAGATATTGGTATAGAAAGTACGCTTATTAAGTTTGCAGATGATACCAAGCTGGGAGGGGTTGCGACTAATCTGGAGGATAGGGTCATAATTCAAAATGACCTGGACAAATTGGAGAAACGGTCTGAGGTAAATAGGATGAAGTTTAATAAAGACAAATGCAAAGTGCTCCACTTAGGAAGGAACAATCAGTTTCATACATACAGAATGGGAAGCGACGGTCTAGGAAGGAGTACGGCAGAAAGGGATATAGGAGTTATAATGGACCCCAAGTTGAATATGAGTCAGCAGGGTGATGGTGTTGCAAAGAAAGCAAACATGATTCTGGGATGCATTAACAGGTGTGTTGTGAGCAAGACACAAGAAGTCATTCTTCAGCTCTACTCTGTGCTGGTTAGGCCTCAATTGGAGTATTGTGTCCAGTTCTGGGCACCGCGTTTCAAGAAAGATGTGGAGAAATTGGAGAGGGTCCAGAGAAGAGCAAAGAGAATGATTAAAGGTCTAGAGAACATGACCTATGAGGGACGACTGAAGGAACTGGGTTTGTTTAGTTTAGAAAAGAGAAGGTTGGGGGGGGACATGATAGCAGTTTTCAGATATCTAAAAGGGTGTCATAAGGAGGAGGGAGAAAACTTGTTCATCTTGGTCTCTGAGGACAGAACAAGAAGCAAGGGGCTTAAACTGCAGCAAGGGAGGTTTAGGTTGGACATTAGGAAAAAGTTCCTAACTGTCAGGGTGGTTAAACACTGGAATAAATTGCCCAGGGAGGTTGTGGAATCCCCATCTGTGGAGATATTTAAGAGCAGGTTAGATAAATGTCAATAGGGATGGTCTAGGCAGTATTTGGTCCTGCCATGAGGGCAGGGGACTGGACTCGATGACCTCTCGAGGTCCCTTCCAGCCCTAGTATTCTATGATTCAATAAGCTTCTGACTCCATTTGTCAGGGTTATGGGGGTAGCAGCACTTCTGTCCTCTTTCTGAGGGCAGCATTTCAGGTGTCTGTTTTGAGGTACAATCTAATGATTCTCCAACTCTTTGAAATCAAATATATAAAGCACATTTTGGAATTGCAGACTGAAAAAAATTCGTATGTAGTTTCTTACTGTGCTCACCGTAGCTGAACTATTACCTTGAATGAGACCGTTGGGCCAGAACTGTCTCTGTGTTTGTACAACTCCCCAGTCAGATAGAGCCATGCGTGGGGCTCTGAGGTACTACTGCAGTACAAATCCATGTTGGAGCAGTGAGGGTCTCGGTTCATATTGGGACCCCGTTGTATGAAGTTAAATGCTCTCTAGACAAAAGGGAAGCAAGGTCCCAGCCCGAAGGAGTTTATAGTCTAACTCAAGGTAAGGGAAGGAACAGAGAGTGTTTACAGTTCCTAGGGTACTAGCCTGGGTTTTGGGATGCACAGCCTAGGTTGTCTGTCCTGCCACAGACTTCCTATGTGACCTTGGGCAAGTCACTCAGGCTTGGTCGCCATTCAAAAGTTGGGTCAGCAGAATGATGGCTTTTGCACCCCTGAGTGCCTATAGCTCAGCCAGCCTCGCTCCCAGTACAGATGTAGCTAGATGAAGAGAAAAATTCTTCCACTGATTTAGCTACCGTTGTTCTGGGACGTGCATTAATTACAGCAGGAGAAAAGCACATCCTGTTGCTGTACGAAACCTCTTCAGGTATAGCACCCATAATGCAGACATGGCCTTAGTCTTCCTGTGCCTCCGTTCCCATGCCATACAATGGGGATAATAGTACTCCCCACCTGTAAAGGGAGCCTGAGGATAAATACATTAAAGATGCTCAGATATATGGTGATGGGACCATATAAGTACCCCAGGGGTTGTCTACACAGGGAAAATTACCAAAATCTCTATTGTGAAATAATCTATTTCGCATTAGCAAATCTAGAATAAGTCCCTATGCGGATACTAGTTTTGAATAAAAGTGATTTTTATTTCTGAGCAATTATTCCTATTTGGAAGCACATTGATTAATCTGGTGTAAAGATTCATATAAGATAAATAGAACAAGTGAGTGTGACAAATATTAAGAGGAATGGGAGAAAGAACACAAGGGTATCTGTGATAAGAATCAGGTTTCAGAGAGCTAGCTGTGTTAGTCTGTTTCAGCAAAAACACCACACTTATTAGGGTAGTAGAGCATAATATTGTGCTCAAATACCCTAATAAGTTTGTTAGTCTTTAAAGTGCCACCAGACTCCTTGTTGTTTTTAGTTATAAGAATGTGCTTACATGGGTTCATTTTGTGCATAGGTTAAGGGCTTGGAAAATATTTAAAATATACACACAGAGACGTATCAATCCTCAGTTTTCTTCAGCTGAATAACCCTCTCCTTCCCTGAGCTAAACTGTCTTGGTTTTAATAGTACCTATATCAGCATAGTATTTCCCTGGAAATGGCTGTACTAGCCACCAGAACAGAGAATTCCACCTAGGAAATCTCTCTCCTGCTACTGGAAGGGAGAAAGAGTAGGCCTTTTCCCCCCGTCACCCCCAAATTCAGAAGAGAAGGGGAGAGGAAGAGAAAAGATGCTTCTCTTTTCTATCCCCCCCTTTTTTTGTCCCTCTTCGTTTTGTTTCTCCCCTCTATCTTGGTGAGGTCTCACACTTTGTCATAATAAATTATGTAATATGAAATCTCAGAGGAGTAGCTGTGCTAGTCTGTAACGAGCAGTTCTGTGGCACTTTAGAGACTCACAGGACTGCTCATTATACAATATGAATTCTAGTAAACATAGTGCTCTACTGTGGAGGGGAGGGAAAGTAAGCTTGCAGCAACCCCCCTGAATTCTGCTGCTTGTTCTAGAAATCAATTACAATGTTAATTAAGGAAGATCTGAAAGAACGGTCACATCGCTTTTAAATACACAGTTTCCTTAGGACGTCAGGGAATTCTGAAACATAATGTTAACATATTCTGCAGCCTGTTTGTAGTATTAATTCTCTTGCAGCACGGAGGTCAGAAAGTCTTCCTGCAGAATTTTGATATTGCTTGCTCTAGCACACCCTGCCCCAGGTTATGTGATTGTCATTCATAACAAAATATAAGTTTCGTGAATGTTTAAAAATGGGATGGAGTTTGTTGGGCCAGGTCTATACTACACCCACAAGGTCGGCTTACGCCACACAACTCCAGCTACGTAAATAACATAGAGTCGATGTACCTTAAACCAAGTCTGGTGCCATCTCCACAACGGGAGGTTGACGGGAGAAATGCTCCTGTCGACTTCCCTTACTCCTCGCGACAGCCCTCAGCGTTCAATTTAGCGGGTCTTTACTAGCACTGTAAATCAAATGCTGGAAGATGGAACACCGCAGCATCAGTCTTTCCACAAGTGGAGACGTGGCCTTCGTTCTGTAAAATGACACAGCAGAGGGGGTTGACTAGTCAGAGCTACGGAAACCAGATAGAAGGATGGGGATTCTGTCTCTGCCTCAGCATGAGTCTGCGAGAATGCAGCTGCTAGAATGGTTGCACCGTCCTGCTTGAAGCTGGGAAATATCCATCTCCTCTTTCAAGTGATCCCCATAGCCAGGGTTACGCTGCTAACACTGAGGAGTCCTGCGGCACCGTAAAAACTTCACATTTATTTGGGCACAAGCTTTCGTGGGCTGGAACCCAAATTCCCGGCCTGCTTTGGTCTGCTGCACAGAAGAGAGGACTTTGAATTGCAGTAGTATCACTTGCTCCACTAGAGGGGAGCAAAAGCCTGCGCTGCAGACCAGATGACAACTCCAAGTTCTAAATTGCAAAGCAAGCACTGGTGGGGAGCGCAGGGCGCGCTCAGCAAGCAGGAGGCAGATCGCTGCTCTCCTGCTGAATGGCTCTCTGGCTCCGTAATTTGCACTGAGAGGAGGCGGACAGAAAATACCTTTCTTAGAAAGCTGTCCTGCTGTGCAGGGCTTGTATCTTAGAGTTTTCTATAGCACCCATCAACATAGTACCTAAGCTCAAAATAATTGATTGTGTGTGTGCTTATTTCCATGGCAGACCCTATGGAGCCCCTGCTGATGTTATTCCCTGTCTAAATAAAAAAAGGCAGTACCTAAAAATGTGAACTATAAACATGTAATGTTTCTGCCCCGCTTGAGAACCCCACCGCTGACAATGGGAAGTGTGCCAACTGTTGCTATAGTTCTGTAAAAATCCATCACTCTCCACTGTGGGATTGGATGCAAATATCTTGTTATTCTATCTGTGTGTTTCAGGAGAATGCAATGTAATTAGTGGCATGGCATCTGTTCTTAAATGGATTTTAAATACCATACACTTAAGGAGAGAGAGGCCCCATGGATGACAATGAAAATCCTCTGTTGATAGAGAAAGATCTCATTCACTTACCTTTGAGTTTGCCCCTCTAAACTCTGGTTCCTTCTCCCCTCTCTGTCCCACTCCCTGTAAACAGACAGATTGGGGTTGAGGCATAGTGAATTTCACACTGGCCTAGTAAGTCTTTACCAACGAAAACTCATGATCCCATCAACATGTTTTGTTAGTCTTTAAGGTGCTGCAGGACTATTCGTTGTGTTTTTAAGATCACCCTTTAAAGTCATCAGTTCTTTTCATAGTTAAGTCTCTCCTTTCCAGCCTCGCTGTTTATAGTTCATAGCTACATTGGGGTTTCAGATTCTGTGCCTGGAATGGTTGCCACTGACTGCATTTAAGCTAGCCACCTCAAGGGCCCTTACTGGCCATGGCTAGAGACTTAGGCCAAATTTCGGAAAGTTGGGGACTGAAGTTGTGGACCTGATGTTGGGCAGGTTGTTCAGCATCTCAGAAAACAGTCACATCTCCTGTGTAAGCCATGAGGAGATGCAGATACTCAGCACTTCAGGCCATGTCATGAAGGTGTCTAAATACAGTTTTGGTGCCTGACTTACAGCCCTGAAGTGTAAGTTTTCCCGTGAATGTACACCAGTTCTTACAGCGTGAGGCTGATGAGCTCTGGGTGCAATCCCATCTTGTATTAGCTGCAAGCCCAAAAGGCAGATTACGTCAGATTTGTTCTCCACAACGGTTCTCCTTTGTTCCCAGCTTCATTCGTACTGAGGAGGGGTCACTGATTAGCAAGAAGCAGTGATAATGTACCCTAACCCTAACATCTGTGAGATGCTTTTCTGTCACAAACTCTCCCCCGTTCTACACAGGTGACAGAACTCTTAAGCAGATCTGAGTCCTGATTCTTTCCTCCCTCTCAACAGAGACCCCCCAGCTAAACCCTGTGATTGAGCCTCTATCCTGGATGCTGGGCACTTGGCTGTCAGACCCACCAGGAGATGGTGACTACCCTACAATGAAGCCTTTTCAGTACCTGGAAGAGGTGCACATCTCTCACGTGGGGCAGCCCATGCTGAACTTTTCGTAAGTCTAAAGCTCAGTTTGTCATGGCAGTAGCTTTGGCTGGAGCGTGCAGAAAGCCATCAGGTTTACTGGTGGCACATACAAAAGGTGGGAGAGTAAAAATGATTTGCCTATAGGTGAGAGGCTGTGATGGGATCCGACTGGGTGGCCCGAGTCGTAGAGGTGCTAAGCAGTACTGTGCGCCTCGGTTACACACCTGAGTCTGGCAACTGCTGTTCCTGATTCCACGGTCACCTGCAATTCCGTTCACTTCAGTGTTTGCAAAGCACCGCACCCCTAGCTGGGAGTGCCAACGAGAGGGCAGTCGTCATTTTAAGTGTGCCCATGCTAGTCACCTGTTGCCAAAAGGCCACAAGTGGTCCATAGAGCACATCCACATGCTCCACAACATGCAAGTTTGCGAGCCAAGCAGCAGAGGACTTGGGAGGCCGGGCAGGAGAATGGTTCCATGAGGGGGATTTCTTTCCAAGTGGTCCAAAGACTCATTCTATTTGGAATATCGGTGGGGTTTAACATTCTAGACACTTAACCTGGTGCATGCGCACACATGTGTAGCCCCAAATTTACACTGGCCCAAGGCATGAGACAAGCAATATTGTGAATGCTGAGCGAGGCACTTGAATAAGATTATCCCTGGAGTTACTGGCTCTGCTTCAGTCAACAGTCCATGTGTCCTCTCACAAGCAGCTATGAAGAGGCTCCAGATCTGTCCATAGTGTAGATAATGAAAAAAGGAGAGTGATTAAATGAAGAGGTTAAATGAAGAGGGTAAAGAGCTAATTAGTTTGGCACTTTGGGGTGGATTACAAAGGCTGTTGCTCTGAATGCTGGAGAGAAATAATTACAAGCGCTTAACGTGATGCAAAAGATGCCCCCCCCCCCCATGTTCATACTAGTATAAATATGTTAGGCATTACTGACATGATTATACTGGGTTAGCCCTTGCGTGGCTGCAGTTACACTGCGCCCTGATGCCGCATGCCTGTAGCTTTATTGCCCTTCACACAGGGCACAGCTGTCCTGGCAGAAGCGCATTCCCACCAGGGTAACTGCGTTCCACTGAGATGCGAACCTCTTCACTAGAATGGTCTAGCTGACGCAGTATCGCGTTCCTGTCTGGATAAGGCCTAACAAGAGGTAACATGTTCGTACACAAAGATTATTGATCAGAGTGCAACTGCAAACACCCAAACTGTCCTTGTTTGTGTGCGTAGCTCTGCACACAGTTCCTCATTTCTTACGCTGAGACCATGCGTCAGACGCCGAGAGTCTGTTTCTTGGGCACTCTGCACTGTATGTCTGTCATGATACATTCTTGCATGCTTACTTGTATCTTACTAGAAGACTTACCCTGCGTTGCCCAGGTCCTTCACGGCAGGAGGCTGGTGATGTGGGGGGGGGGGTGCAGGAGTCAGGGCAGGGCCTTGGGAATGAGGGGGGAAGCAGAGCAGGAGGCTGAGAGCATGGGGAGGTATGAGTGTGAGGGTTGTGGGGTGAGGAGGGGCTCAGGGCAGGGGGTCCCATCCAGCAGGGCTTTCTGTCTCCCCACATCCCTCTCCTGTGGCTGCCAGGGGATTTCTGTCTCCCCCCAGCCACCAAGGGCCTTTTCTCTCTCCCCTCCAGCGCTGTGGCCAAGCACTGGGAGGGGAAAGGGCTTGGAGTAGAGGGGCTACTTACCCAGTCTGGTGGCAGGCAAGGTGGCAAGCTCCAGCCCTACTGACCACTCTGTTGGTGGTGCAGCTGCCCTCAGTGGTCACTCTGCATTTAGCTTTCCCCACCACTCGCTGCCCCCAATGACAGTCAGTATCACGTCCATCTTCTCTCTGCCCCCTCCCTTTCTGTGTTGTAGAAAACAGTCCCACTCCAGGCACTTCCTGTTTTCTTGGCACAGTCAAAGCCTGACCTCACTTTAAGTTGGGATAAGAGAGATCTTGGAGTCATTGTGGATGGTTTTCTGAAAACATCCACTCAGTGTGCAGCTGCAGGCAAAAAAGCAAATAGAATGTTAGGAATCATTAAAAAGGGGATAGAGAATAAGACAGAGAATATCTTATTGCCTCTATATAAAACCATGGGACGCCCACATCTTGAATACTGTGTACAGATGTGGTCGCCTCATCTCAAAAAAGAGATATTGGCATCAGAGAAAGTTCAGAAAAGGGCAACAAAATGATTAGAGGTTTGGAATGGGTCCCATATGAAGAGAGATTAAAAAGACTGGGACTTTTCAGCTTAAAAAAGAGGAAACTAAGAGTGGATATGACAGAGGTCTATAAAATCATGACTGGCATGGAAAGAGTGAATAAGGAAAAGTTATTTACTTGTTCCCATCACGTAAGAACTAGGGGGTCACCAAATGAAATTAATGGGCAGCAGGTTTAAAACAAACAAAAGGAAGTTTTTCTTTATACAGCGCATAGTCAATCTGTGGAACTCCTTGCCAAAGGATGTTGTGAAGACCAGGACTTTAAGAGAGTTCAAAAAAGAACTAGATAAATTCATGTAGGCTAGGTCTATCAATGGCTGTTAGCCAGGATGGGTAGGAATGGCATCTCTAGCCTGTTTGTCAAAGGCTGGAAATGGATGACAGAAGAGAGGTCACTTGATGATTACCTGTTCTTTTCACGCCTTCTGGGGCACCTGGCATTGGCCACTGTCAGTAGACAGGATACTGGGCTAGATGAACCTTTGGTCTGACCCAGCATGGCCGTTCTTATGTTTTTAAGAGGAAGCTGGATATCAAATTTGGTGGTCCTCGCTCTTACCTTTTAGGAGTCTTCTTGAACAAATAGACTGAGACCTAGACTGATGTTTCTAAAATCTAGATAGATTACACAAGTCAAATGTGTTCTTGGAATATTTAGCACTGAGTATTTTTTGGGATTAGTAGTTGTTGTGGCAGTCCCTCGCGTGTAACTCTGGTGAGTTTTTGGGTACTTTTTAGGTTTGTCCTCTTAATGTTTAGATTTCAGTTAGCGAAATGGAGCACTCAGGCCCAGCCACTACTTTGGGGTGGGGCTGGACTTCTGCGACATAGCACAATCTGAGGTGGGGATTCCATCGGTTTGAGAGGCATGCACGTGTCAGTGTTGGGAGGAGTACTCCTCAGGTTTGTCTGCAGAAGAGGCCAGATTAGGGACTTCTAGGAGCCAAACTAGCAATGGCTCAGGGGAAGTTTCCCCCACCCTTCATTTATAGAAATAAGGGGTTGGAAATGCCATCCAGAGACATGGAAAATAAGGCCAAAGCAGACAGTAATTAATGACAAATCAAAAGTGCAGGTACACCCAGTGTTGCAGCTGCCCGAATGTGATGTTATTGTTACACACAAGACTCAGGGTGGGACTGATATGAATACATCCTTGCACGGGCTGATGGAGACTGCCTATGTCTTTGTGTTGGTGTGTTTGTGCTTTGTGGGGAAGAGCAGTGTCTTACTAGCTCTTGCAGACCTATGGAAGAGGCGGCCAGCCAGCTTTGCAGAGGGGAAGGTAGATGGTATGAGATCAGATATTTAACTGAGTAAGGAGGAGTATTTAGGGTAAATGGTGTCTCCCAATCAATGAAATGACCGAATTTCCAAGAGTCCCTCTCAGCCACTTCTTGTGTTGTGACAGCTGAGCTATGGAAAGTTCTGAGCACGAGCATAAAACAGTACATCTGTTAAGGGTAGCCAGGCGTAGCATTATAGCTCTTGCAGCTTTTAGAACTTCCAGAGTTGAAATGCTGCTTTACTGCTGTGCCAAGCACTGGGACATCCGAAGCGTGAAGATGGCTTTGTATTCCTCTGCCTACAACAGAAGTACTGCTGGTGACAACGCCATGGAATAGGGTTATTCTCGGTGCTGAGACTGAGCTGAAAATGTTGCATTTTGCTCCTCTTACCTCGCAGAAACATGGTAGCTCTAGCCTCCTGCTTTCCCAACAGGTTTAATGCGTTCCATCCAGACACCAGGAAGCCAATGCACAGAGAATGTGGATTCATCCGCCTCAAACCTGACACTAACAAGGTGGCCTTCATCAGTGCACAAAACACAGGTACCAGCCCGATGCCCCGCCTTTGGGATCTGTGGGGGAGGGAAGAAGGGCCAGCAGGCCCCTGTATCCCTGCTTCAGAACATTAGTGGATCTGCGTGTGGTTTTCATACCCTCTTCTGTGAGCTGCTAATCTGGCCCCAGGAAGCAGTACTTCCACCTTTGGCATGAATGGGTCCCTGCACTGGGAACCCTGTTGCGTATCACAAGTTGTCAGTGACTGTCCAGACCCCCAGCTTTCTGCAAGGGTGTCGGAGGACTCGGACCTGTCCTGTGGGGGGGGGGTCGTCTGAGTAGAACAGTAAGTTGGACGTGGCTGAAACTCAGAGAATTCCTTCCACTTTCCAAATGCACTTTCTAGAGAGGGATGACTAACAAATGCAGGTCTGGAGCCTTGAAGAGTGCCGAAGGCAAGCAGCCTGCAAAGTCAAGTGTAAGCGGTAACGTTTCCATTCCCTTGACGGTGTCCATCTCGCCCTGCTTGACACTCCAGTGTTCAGGAACCTGTAGATCCCGCTGAGAGTGCAAGGAGGCGCAAACCACGGGTCCCAGTTTGCTGTTTGGAGGGTGCAGATCTTCCTGTTAAAGCTGTCCTGTTATTTGGCTAATTGCCAGGTGGCTCCTTAGACATTGGCAGGCCACATCTCTTTAAAAAGTTCTTACCTGTGTTAACAGCATGTCAGGGGCCCACCCTAGAGGGGCGCATCACAGAATGCAGAGCCCAGCATGGCTTCACGCTCCCAGTGCATCCTCTTCATCCTGGGCTGCGCAGTCCTGTTCCAGCGGCCTTCCCAGGGCACTTAAAGGGGGCAGAGCTGGCGTAGAACCCCACCCCAGTTATTTGAAGTGAAAAACTTTTCAAATCCAGCTTCTCAAATTGCATCGAAAACAACCAAGCAGTCTCCCTGGGAGCGCTCGTCTAGCTCTCCTGGCTGCACTTTCAGGCTATTGATCCCACCGCAAGTAATGGATGGCATGTCCTGGCAGGTGACTGCATCGTGTAGGCAGGGTGCACTAGGTTTCCAGTGTTTGCGCTGGCAGATGCCAGTCAGGAGAACTGTGTACAGCTCTTCAGGTGTCCTGCAACACAGTCTTGTTGCTTGTAGTGATGGTAACAATATCCCTTCTAACGGCAGGTCTTGTGGAGGTGGAGGAAGGGGAGGTGAATGGACAGGAGTTGTCTATAGCTTCTCACTCGATAGCCAGGATCTCCTTTGCCAAGAAGCCCCATGTGGAGCAGGTGAGTACCCTGGAGTTTGACAACACCGCTCAGGGAGCCATGTTGCGTGAGCGCCCTGCATTGTGAGGCTTGTACTCAGGGCACATGCAGAGCTTGAGCATGACACAGCCGGGCCTTGCTTATGCACTGTGGGACGTGGGGGCCAGTGGGTTTTGGCAGGATCCCACACAGGCACTCTTCCCAGGTCACGGATTGTGCCTTCCCCATGACTCACATCAAATTGAAGGAGATTAGGAGGAAGAGCCAGCAGGCAATTGTGAAGATAACAACCCTGATCTCCACTTAGGGGAGGTTCCCTATTCTCAGTCCATCAAACAGCGACCTGTTGCAGGGTGTTGGCTGGCCAGGGCAGTAGTTCTTTGAATGTCTCCCAGATCAATAGGCTGGGGTGTTTTCCGGAAATCATGGGCAGATTCTCTTGGGCAGTGACCTGGGACATTCTAGAGGCATTAACACCCCCTCAGAGAGCCTCCCATTTTTATTTGCATACGTAGTAATGATGTTTTTAGAAGGCTGACTTATTGACTTTAATGTCAATCTAAAGAAAGACTGAGTCAGTCACAAAACCAGCCCTGTGGCCAACCTGGTCCACTGTGATCATGAAGGAGAAAGAGCCTGCTTTTTTCAGTACAGTCCTTTCTAGCCAACGTGGTTCTGTAAAGCCTCTTACGCACTAGACTGCAGAGCTGTTCACTCTCCGGTGTCACCATGTAGCCAGAAAAGCTGCTGAGAAACTAGAAATGTTCTCCTTTTTAAGCAGCCCTGCCTCCTGAACTTGCTTCCGTCAGCTGAGTCCATCCTTGAAGGGTCAGTAACAATGTGGCTGAGACCCAGGGTTCATACAAAGGAATCAATGCATCAGGGAAGGGCAGACAAATAACCAGTGGCAAATTTCTAAAGTGCTTGTACACAAATGCTAGGAGTCTGACTAATAAGATGGGTGAACTAGAGTACCTCGTATTAAATGAGGAGATTGACATAATAGGCATCACTGAAACCTGGTGGAATGAGGAAAATCTGTGGGACACAATCATACCAGGATATAAAATATATAGAAAGGATAGAGCAGGTGGGTGGCGGAGTGGCACTGTATGTGAAAGATAATGTAGAATCAAATGAAATAAAAATAGTAAGTCAATCAACATGTTCAATAGAATCGCTATGGATAGTAATTCCATGCTCCAATAATAAGAAATTAGCAGTAGGGATATATTACCGACCACCTGACCAGGACAGCGATACTGACATTGAAATGCTGAGGGAGATTAGAGAGGCTACCAAAATAGAGAACTCTATAATAATGGGGGAGTTTAATTACCCCCATATTGACTGGATACATGTCACCTCAGGAAAAGAAATGGAGATAAAATTTCTCAATGGCTTAAATGACTGCTTCTTGGAGCAGCTAGTGCAGGAACCCACAAGGGGAGAGGCAATTCTCGATTTAGTCCTGAGTGGAGTGCAGGATCAGGTCCAGGATATAACCGTTACCGGACTGCTTGGGAATAGTGACCATAATATAATAACATTCAACGTTCCTGTGGTGGGAAGAACACCTCAGCAGTCCAGCACCCTGGCATTTAATTTAAAAAAGGGGAATTACACAAAAATGAGGAGGTTAGTTAAACAGAAATTAAAAGGCACAGTGACTAGAGCCAAATCCCTGAAAGCTGCATGGAAACTTTTTAAAGACACCATAAGAGAGGCCCAAATTAAATGTATACCCCAAATTAAAAAACATAGCGAGAGACCTAAAAAAGAGTCACTGTGGCTTAACCACCATGTAAAAGAAGCAGTGAGGGACAAAAAGGTATCTTTTAAGAAGTGGAAGTCCAATCCTAGTGAGATAAATAGAAAGGAACATAAACACTGTCAAATCAAGTGTAAAAATGTAATAAGAAAAGCAAAAAAAGATTTTGAGGAACAGCTAGCCAAAAACTCAAAAAGAAATAACAAAATGTTTTTTAAGTACATTAGAAGCAGGAAGCCTGGTAAAAAACCTGTGGGTCCACTAGATGACAGAGCTGTAAAAAGAGCAATCAAGGACGATAAAGCCATTGCGGAGAAACTAAATGATTTCTTTGCTTCAGTCTTCACGGCTGAGGACATTGGGGAGATTCCTGAATCTGCACCATCCTTTGTGGGTGATGAATCTGAGGAACTGTCCCAGATTGAAGTGTCATTAGAGGAGGTTTTGGAACAAATAGAAAAACTTAATGTTAACAAATCTCCGGGACCGGATGGCATTCATCCAAGGGTTCTAAAAGAACTTAAATGGGAAATTGCTGAGCTATTATCTGTGGTTTGTAACCTATCCTTTAAATCGGCTTCCGTACCTAATGACTGGAAGGTAGCCAACGTGACACCAATATTTAAAAAGGGCTCTAGAGGCGATCCTGGCAATTACAGACCGGTAAGTCTAACTTCAGTACGGGGCAAATTAGTCGAAACAATAGTAAAGAATAAAATTGTGAAGCATGTAGAACAACATAATTTATTGGACAAAAGTCAACATGGTTTCTGTAAAGGGAAATCCTGTCTTACTAATCTGTTAGAGTTCTTTGAAGGGGTTAACAAACATGAGGACGAGGGGGATCCAGTAGATATAGTATACTTGGATTTTCAGAAAGCCTTTGACAAGGTCCCTCACCAAAGGCTCTTGTGTAAATTACATGGCCATGGGATAAGAGGGAAGGTCCTTTCTTGGATTGAGAACTGGTTAAAAGACAGGAAACAAAGGGTAGGAATAAATGGTACATTTTCAGATTGGAGAGGGGTAACTAGTGGTGTTCCCCAAGGGTCAGTTCTGGGACCAATCCTTTTCAACTTATTCATAAATGATCTGGAGAAAGGGGTAAGCAGTGAGGTAGTAAAGTTTGCAGGTGATACAAAACTGTTTAGGATAGTCAAGACAGAAGCAGACTGTGAGGGACTCCAAGAAGATCTCACCAAACTGAGTGATTGGGCAACAAAATGGCAAATGAAATTTAATGTGGATAAGTGTAAAGTAATGCACATCGGAAAAAATAACCCCAACTATACGTACAGTATGATGGGGGCTAATTTGGCTACGACAAATCAGGAAAGAGATCTTGGAGTTATCGTGGACAGTTCTCTGAAAACTTCCACTCAGTGTGCAGCGGCGATCAAAAAGGCAGATAGGATGCTAGGAATTATTAAGAAAGGGATAGAAAATAAGACCCAGAACATCTTACTGCCCCTGTATAAAACTATGGTACGCCCACATCTTGAATACTGTGCACAGATGTGGTCTCCTCACCTCAAAAAAGATATTTTGGCCTTGGAAAGGGTTCAGAAAAGGGCAACTAAAATGATTAGGGGTTTGGAACGGGTCCCATATGAGGAGAGGTTAAAGCGACTGGGACTTTTCAGTTTAGAAAAGAGGAGACTGAGGGGGGATATGATAGAGGTCTATAAAATCATGAGTGGGGTGGAGAGGGCCGATAAAGAAAAGTTATTTATTAGTTCCCTAAATAGAAGAACTAGAGGACACCAAATGAAATTAATGGGTAGCAGGTTTAAAACTAATAAAAGAAAGTTCTTCTTCACACAGCGTGTAGTCAACCTGTGGAACTCCTTGCCACAGGAGGCTGTGAAGGCTAGGACTATAATAGAGTTTAAAGAGTAGCTAGATAATTTTATGGAGGTTAGGTCCATAAAAGGCTATTAGCCAGGGGATAAAATGGTGTCCTTGGCCTCTGTTTGTCAGAGGCTGGAGAGGGATGGCAGGAGACAAATCGCTTGGTCATTGTCTTCGGTCCACCCTCTCTGGGGCACCTGGTGCTGGCCACTGTCGGTAGACAGGATACTGGGCTAGATGGACCTTTGGTCTGACCCAGTACGGCCGTTCTTATATTCTTTTAACTGAGATTGAGGCAGAGTTGACCACCTTCATGGTAATTGTTCCTTCATCCGAGAACCCTTTGTTCTCCTTGGAGCTAGAGGGACTCAGCAGAGCAAACACATTCCATTGGTAACAAAGGCAAAAGTTCTAGCAGTTTCACTGTAACCACAAAGAGGAAAAGCAGCATTTTAAAGCTGTAATGGAGCTGACTCGCTGCAATATGCCTTGTGCTCTTGCCGGATCTGTGCTGCTTCTGCCTGAAAATATTTGAGGGAGGAGAGAAGAAGCAGCCACCCCAGAGTAAGGATGTTAAGTAGTGGTTAATCGACTAATCGAATAGTCGATGGAATGTCCATCGACTAGTCGATAGGTACTTCCACAGTCCTCCTTTGAAATGTACAAGAGGCCCTGCTGGGGGTGCTTGTCCATTGCAAAGGAGGAATGCAGAACTCTGTGTGCAGCCCGGGGCCAGCAGGAAGTCCTGCTGACTCTGGGCTGCACATGGGGGGCCAGCTTTGAAATGTACAAGAGTCCCCAGTGGGGGCTCTTGTGCATTTCAAAGCAGCAGCACAGCATGGAGCCTGGGGTCAGTGGGGGACAGTGATCCTGGGTTCGCGGAAATGCCACGCTGGAGCCCGAGTTCAGTTAGGGAGTCCCCCGCTAACCCCAGGCTCCATGCACAACAGCGGCCGCACAGCTGATCCCATTTCAGCTGTATGGCACTGCTGCTTTGAAGTACCCTTTCCCCCCCTTTGCTGCCTCTATTTGATAGAGGCAGAAAGGGAGAGGGAAATCAACTTTTGCTTATCGGGTAGTTAACTCGTCCTTAACATCCCTACCCCAGAGCAGATGTGCAGCACAGACGATTGGGTAAGCACTGGGGAGAGCAGGGGAAAGGGGAATCTACAAACTGCTGTGCGGAAGGAGGAAGAGGCATACATAGGTAGGACAGTCGGGGAGGAAGAGGCATACATAGGTAGGACGGTCGGGGAGGAAGAGGCATACATAGGTAGGACGGTCGGGGAGGAAGAGGCATACATAGGTAGGACGGTCGGGGAGGAAGAGGCATACATAGGTAGGACGGTCAGGGAGGAAGAGGCATACATAGGTAGGACGGTCGGGGATCACGTGCTTGCTCCTGGGACTGCTGTTTAGGCAGCTCTGATTTTTAAGGAGTCCGTGTTTTGTGTTGCTGGACAGTGACACCGCCCTCTAATTTTGGGGGTACCATTAACCAGCCACTTGTGATGGTGTATGCACACCCCGTATATGCATATCCTATCTCGAGGGGGAGAATCACAGGGGTGTGTGGACACTGCTGTTACTACTGCCCATCTCTCAGTGACCTGAGTCAGTCTGTCATCCCCAGGACAGCATGGCCTAACATTCAGAGTCTATAGAGCAGCCCTAGGTTGCAGGGCAGTGCAGTCAAATGGCCAGTCCCCAGGGGACTGTCGTTAGAAGAAAGGGGGTGAGGCAGCAGTCCCAGTGGAGGGGCTAGGCCTACCCGGTGGAATTGTCCACCCCTGGCTCCATGGGAAATCCCACCTACCCTCTCTGGCAGCAGGCGATCCATGAACTTCAGTTCAGAGTCCTCTGGCTCCACAGCGCAAGTCGCTCCCCAAGGCTCCATCAGCTCTGGAGGCTCGATCTAGACTCCGGATCTTGCTGTCAGGATCTGTAGCTGGCCCCACTTCTACAGCTCCTGCTGCAGGTTCTTCCTCGCCAACATCCAGCCCAGACTGAGCTGAGTGGCTTCCTTTTATAGGCCAGCACTTAGAGCATGCCCAGTATGGTTGGAGGGGCGGGACTTCCTTCACCCATAGTTTATTAACCCCTTCCAGCCCAGTGCAGGGTATGCACACCCAGTCACACTAGCACAAGTCTTATCTAGCTCTCGTTAGCAAAAGTGTGTGTGTGTGTGTGTGTGTGTTTATATATATATATATATACAATCATAGACGCCCCTCTGCACAGAAGGAAAAGATTTGCATTTTGCTAGCTACCTCCCTTTTGAAACAAGGTAGCATGAGTGACAAGTGATGAAAGCCTGAACAGTACATTCAAGGAAGGGACGGACATAATCGGTGTGCTGCTGATGGTAACAGTGGGTCCCTCCGACTGTTTCATTCAGAGAACAGCTAACTAGGGCTGTATCAACGGAGGGAGCTAGGGGTGTGACTCTCTTGCTCATACATAGAAGCGCTAGCTTTTGCATTGGTAGTGGCAGTGCACACCCAGTGGAGCCAGATCACCCATCTACAGCCAGTGAACCCATCAGATTCCACGGGAGCTGTTCCCCCCTGGGTCCTGTGACATTCACTGGAACATTTGTCCATATGAAAAATCTTAGAGCCCTTTAATTTCCCCCCAGTGTGATACAGGATTGGCAGTCACTTTTCATTTTGCTTTGACCAGCTTTTTTCCCTTTGTGCATGGTCTAATCCTTTGATCTCAGGACCTTGATCTCCTGAGGGAGAACAAAGCCAGACAGACCCCTGCAGTGTGACGTTTGGAATTCCATAAATGTCTACATCTCCCCTAAGCTTTGAAAACTAATCTTAACTCTCCTGAAATTAGCCTTTCCTGCCACAGGATGTCTTGGGGCAAGATAGCGGCTGGCCCTGCACTCAAGGAGCGCTTCTCTTCATGTGCCTCTCATAGCAGCCAGCCACAGCTGCAGTGGCTTACTCTTGCTACCCATCCGTAAAGGACCATGACAGAGGCGAGTGTATGCAGCTGTCGCCGTACTGCTTGGGACTCTGGGGGACTAGTGCACCCAGAAGTGCAGTACTCGAAGTTGTGTGGCTCACCACAGGCCAGCACCTTTAAGGTGTAACTGAGAGCATAGCTCACTGAGAAGAGCTTCCTAGCACACACAGCACTAATAGCAGGAAGTAGCATACCTGCAAATGCAGAGACTTGCTTTTCTGCATTGTATGAGAAGTCCAGTTGTGGAACCATAGAAATCAGCTGGAAAAGACCTGAAGGGTTAGGTCATGCAATTCTTCCCCGTCGGTAGAAGATCCCTTCTTATATTTTAGGATAGGAATAACAGGGTCAGGATGTTTGTGGATGATTAAACTTGCCAGCTGCAAGCATTCAAAAGTCATGAAATAGCAAGATTGTCTGAGAAATCATGAGATATACGTCTTCCAAAGCTGAAGTATTTACCCAGCTAGGTAAGGGTTTGTTAAGTGAGGGCAATAGCTGCATGTATTACAGAGTAGCTTTGAAAGGTGGCAAATGCCCAAAGTATTTTGAAACTGCATGTGGGTGGAGTTGGTGCTTCCAGGGACTGTGTTCTTTAGCTAGACGGAGATAAAAAGTGGTGAGACCGGCAGAGCCAAATGGCAGATTTGTAACAGGCATCGTTTAACCCCTTTCCTCTGCTAAAGAGCCTGAATATTTAACTCTAAAAATGATGGCGAATTCCACTGTCCTTAGCAAAGTGATTGTAGTAAATTGGGAGCCATTTAAAAATCCTTAAGGAAAGAAATAGCAGGATTAAATCCTGCCTTAGCGACCCATCTCAACCCAGCCCTAATTCTGGAGTCCCACCAGCGCCGCCACCCTGACAAGGCTCCTGCTCCGCACTCACTGTAACCACTGGCAGAGCTCTCAGACTGGGCTCCCTCAGCCCCCGAGACTTCACTCCCGCTCATCTCTGGCACCGTGCTCAGCATGAGGAGCAAAGGGGACCGAGTAACACAAACAAATCTTGGAGATGACACGCAGGGAAAGAAGCGAAAGGGCCAAACTGCTGAGCGTGTGGAATTTATGCTGAGCTCCATTCAGGCAAGTGATTACTCAGGGCAGTGCTGGGCGCCCATAGGTGTGGCTCCATATGATCCACAGGTCCAGCTCCATCTAGTCCACCTCTTGCTGCCGAATTGCGCTCCACGATCAAAGCTTTCAGAACGATGGGCCTGATGCCCTGCTCTCTTACGCGTTTTGTGCTGGGGTAGCTCACAGACTTGAAGGAAGCCTTTGCAGCACTCTGAAGCTGTAACCCAACACAGTGCATCTTCCCAAGTCTGTGACGAGTACGCGGCCCTGCTCAGCTCGATGGGTTAAATCTCTGGTCTAAGCCTGTCTGTGGTAGGGATACACGTGGCAGTGCAGCAACAGCCATGCCAAGTCCCCATCTAGATGGTCAGCACTGGGGCGGTTAGCCTAGGGATGTGAACGGTTACCGGAAAGCACCCCCCTTCAGTGCAGTGTCAGTATTAACTATTCAATCGCTGATCATGCAGCAGAAAACAATGTGTTAATCCCAAAGACCCAGATCCTCCCAGGTAGTTAGGCTTCTCATTTAAGATTCTAAATACCTTGGAGGAGCAGGCCAGACTGCTTCCCCCTTCAGCTGCTCAGCTGTCCATTTCCTCAGGACAACTAGTCCCACCGAAAGGTGCCAGCATGGGAATGTCACGTCAAAACTACTGACCTCGGGCTGCTGTATTGATTGGGTTAATTACAGGCCTAATGTTTTCATTTAAATGAAGCTGCTTCATAATTGCCAGTCTGCCACTGCTGGCTACTGCAGAATTCAGGAAACATGCTGCAGAATTTAGGTCCAGCTTCTTACCGAATATATGGGGTTTGCTGCTAAGAATCATCAGAGCTGGAATTTGGCGTGGCTGCGTGTGAGCGTTGTATTTTCAGTTTGAAATTCTAGTTTTCATTAGCAAGTTGGAAACGGGCAAGACTGGCCAAAGCCGGAGTGACCGCTACTTTTCTGCTAGCAGGAGATGCTTGTGTACAGAGTAGCTGCTGGCTCTCACTGTTTATTGTTGTGCTTGTTTCCTTTTGATGACAGGCGTGCTTTCATATTTCATCTGCACCGCTGCATCTTGTCAGTCGTACATCAAGTGTTCCCTTGGAGCCCACTGTTCTCAGTGTAGCCCCCAGCTGTGCAGGACAGTAGCCACCGTCGCCCTGACAGCGCTGCTTGGCCTTGGGGAGAGACACGCTCTCTGTTTGACTGGCAGGGAGAGTAGGATTAATCCCAGTTTCTCCAGGAACTCCTGAAACAAGCCAGCTGATTTGGGGGCACAGGGAAGGGAAGATTTCAACATCCTAAAGATTTTGCCTGTGGAAGTCTGTCAGGCAGGAATGGGGCTGGGCTAAAGAAATAAGAGCCACGCTTAGTCTGTTGGTTTGCTTCATTTAAAACAATTGGGAAGCGGAACAAAGTAAAGGGCTGTGTGTGTTCATCTCCCTCTCAGATTACCAGGACGTTTAGGCTCAATTCCGACGGGAAACTAGAACAGACCGTCTCCATGGCAACCACTACGCAGCCAATGACTCGGCACCTTCACATTACCTACAAAAAGGTGACACCTTAAAAACCGGAGGGCAGGGTTTCCCACGGAGGAGCAGCGGGAGCCTGAGGCCAGAAGCACTCCCCTCTCGGTGACCCACATTCACCCTCAGTAGGGGCAGGGGAGGCAAGGGAAAGGCCCCTGCCATTGGGAATGTCATGCAGATGTTTCTGTAACGGTGTATGTAAAAAACCAAATAAAAAGCCTTTATTTTTATGGCTGTGGCTTTGGACCTTGCTGCGTGGGCTGTGAATTCCTCTGCTCTCAATGATTTCAGAAGGGGTTCCTCAGGCCCATCCCCAGTGAGTCAGGAGGCTGGCAGACTCAGCCTTCTAATCTCTTCTGGGATCTCAGTGGAGGGCCATAGGAAGATAAAAGCAGCAGCTGCATGGGGTGTGACTAGAGTTGCCAGATGGTTTCAACAGAAATAGCGGACACACTTGACATGACATCACAATCGACATTCCAGCTGAGTTAGAAAATACCGGACAGTTCGAGTTTCTCACTGATACTTTCTCAATTTGTTTCCCAAACAGAAAGCTCCAATACTGGATTGTCTGGTTCAAAACCGGACACCTGGCAACCCTGGGTGTGACAGACACAACTCCCATTCGGCCCAGTGCCATGCAGAGAGCACCTCCTGTGGCAGAACAGAGAACAGCCATGGGCTGAACCTGCAAGGTGCTGACAAATACCCCCCACCCTTCAGCGAGAGTGGAGGGACCTGAGTAGCTTGACTGTCTGATCTGAATCACTAGGAGCCATTCCACTGACCTCAATGGGTTTCCACCAGGCCCAGGAGGAGTCTCCTCCCAGTACAGGCTGGCCGGAGCTCTGGAGATAAGAGCCACACCCTCTCAAGCTGAAATGGGGAACACAATAAAACTCTCACTGACAGGCGCATAATAAAGAAAAGTGTGAGAAGCTTTACATAATGAGGTACTAATTTCTGCAGCATTTTCCATGACCTTGGTTTCCTGGTTCACCCTTTGACACAGCTGATTTATAACACTAGAAATATCAGCAGGTCTGTGTGCGATGGAGACACATTTGGAGCCCTAGTACATGTGAGGCAGTTTGAAAGATAGTGAAACAGCTATGGTTTTGCGGTGGAGAAGCGGGATCAGACAAGGGTTCCTGAGATAAGGGACTGGAAAAATTGTAGCTCGCTTTTTATGAAAGGGGAAGCTGTAACTTTGCCTAATGGATTTTGTTCACGACTTCTTGATGAGCTCTAAGGCATGTGCCTAATTTTGGTAAGGCTGGCTGCTTGCCTGAGTAGCTTTTTATTCCTTACAGATTTTATATTTGCAGGTTACAGAAGACTGTATAAAGTTCACCAAAGTACCAAAGGCTTGTGTACAGCGGTGCCTACGCCTTGGGAGGCCACAATGTTCGGATTCAAAGAGGTTACGCTTTTTTTTGAGGTTTTAAGCTCTATCTGCCAAGCTACTTGGGTTCAAGATGGTTACCGATATCTCAGAAGCACATTTGAATACAACATTTTCTTGTGTTTAATTGAATAGCATTCCACATCTCTAAGAGCCTACCCTAGCTACAGTAAGTGTTTACATCTCGACGATCATGAATACTGGATTTAAAAGCAAAAATGTAAAGACATTCCAAGTGAAGAAACCCCTGGGATGAGAGTGTGAGCATGCTGTTAGACTGAGCTTTTCTAAACCATCTAGGGGGTTTGAGCAACAATTTTCATTTTTTTAAAAGTAGACCTAGTTCGAGATTTTTAATGTTTGGTTTGGGGGAAGGGTAGGAAAGAAAATAGAAAGCAGGGAAGTTTGCAGTTAAGATTCTACATAAGCTCTGAACTCTCCCATGTTCCATTGTGCAATGCTTCATCCATGTAACAGAGATTCAGGCCTGACAACTGTACTACCTTTTAGGGTTTTTTGAATGATTAACAATGGGGAACATAATGCAGTTCTCAGCTTTCTCCTGTGTCGAAAAGGAGAAAGGTCAGCTTAGCTAACATAGCGGCTTTGATGGAGCCGGGAGTGCGGCACTTACAACTGGTACCCTTGGGGCGGTATGCAGCTGCTGAAGCGGGAGGTCCATCTCAGAATGAGCGCTGGTCAAAATGTTGCTGTTGAGAGATGCTGGCCTGAAAATGGTTCTTCGGCTTTTACAGCTTTGGCCAAATGTTGGGAGTTTCATCAGGAGACTTCAAAAAACAAAAAACGATTGGGGTTTGGGTTTTTATCAAAAGTGCAGCGATTTGACAAAACAAAACTTGAATTTTTATCAGTTTTTCATGTGGGCTGGAGAAAAATAAGCATTTTGCAACCAGCTCGCAAATAACAGAAAGCTCTTCTGGCTAAGGGCCACAGCTCAGTGTAAAAGTTTATTTTTATTATTAGTGCAGTTTTATTTGATTTCATTGTTATTTACAAATAAGCTGGATGGTGAATCATCAGGATAGGTTTTTAATGGAAAGCAACTTATTAATAATAAAAATCCATACAACTTACTCCTTGTTTCTTAATGAGGCTAAATAAATTAGAGAAATTACACTAGGTGCCCTTATCAGTCTGTGGGTCTGGCCCACGAAAACTCATCATCTAATAAACCATCTTGTTAAAGTGCTACATAGTCCTGCATTTTGCTTCAGCTACACCAGACTAACACGGCTACAGTTCTATTAAAAACACACACATTTTAAACTTAGAAATGAGGAGTAACTGTCTTTCCATCCCCAGTAGGGAAGGAGAAATAAGGAAGAATACTACTGGACCTACATGTTGTTCTTTGAACAGTGTAGGGCTGTGTTTCTCAGCCAGTGGTACGAGCACCCTTAAGGGTACTCGAGAGAAGTCTGGGGGGTACGTCAACACAATTGAAATTTGGAGAAAACTGAATTTTTGTTTTAAGTTTTACAGCACTTTCTTATTTTTGTACTTTTTATATCCAAAAATTTAATCGCCTGCCTGGCTACAATTAGTTGTTTAAACAAATGTGTTGCAATGGTAGCAAAAAATGTGTATGTGTCTAAAGACTGTAGGTACTGGGGGTATTTTTTTTTGAAAAAGGGGTACTTTATAAAAAAAGGTTGAGAAACACTGGTGTAGGGTGTAAGCGCTTTGCCGCACAAGGGCACTGCCTGTAAGTGCACTACTGCCGATGTAACAGCATTTCCTTAACACGGATTCTTGTTCTCCCGTTACTGTGTGATTGCACAGCTGCAGTGCTGGCTTCAGGAGCAGCTGCATAAGCTCAAAACCTCCTGTTCCAGAGAAGAAAAAGGAAGAGAGAGTCTGCTGTAGAACATGCTCTGCCATTCCCTGGAAGCTATTAGTGCAAATAACTCTGCCGTGTCCTATGGTGCATGGTTTTTCCAGATAGGAGATTCCAAGTTGGCTGTAAGTACTATCATGCTTGCTTGAAAGGGTAGGTGAAAAATGAACAGTGGCCCTTTCAGGAGGATGGGTTACATTTGGTTCTGGGACCAAAGGGTGGGAGAAGAACATGATCATATTGTTACTGCCAAAGATTCACATTCAAGGAACCGAACCACCTTTACAAATTCCCTTAGCTGCTAGCCCTGAGTTTCCTCCCCAGAGTGAATGTGCATGGGTTTTCAGTGAGGACCCTTCTCTTATGTCTGTTCCTGCCCAAAACC
This sequence comes from Pelodiscus sinensis, assembly GCF_049634645.1. Taxonomy (NCBI): domain Eukaryota; kingdom Metazoa; phylum Chordata; order Testudines; family Trionychidae; genus Pelodiscus; species Pelodiscus sinensis. The sequence continues at coordinate 324,868 of NC_134720.1, read as the reverse complement.
TCCCACTGCAGAGGCAAGTTCCGCTTATTGTCCTGGGGTGGGGGCCCCACCCTGCACCTGACTAGAAGCCGTACTATACACACCAAGGCAGAAGTGTCAGATACAGGTAACGTAAAGAGCGCGCGAGCGATCGCCTTTCTTGGGTTCTTCACACACCAAGCTCAGTAGAATGCCCTGCTGTATCATTTCACTATCAGCAGGGTTTCCTGTTTTAATCACTGGCTGCCTGTGTACATATCCCTCTCCCCTCCCCCGCCCCGCCTACACACATTCCTCTTGAGCAATGCTGGCTTGTTTGATTTTTCTTATCTTTTTGTTATACTGCCTTAATGGGTGCATTTGTCAAGTGCCTTAATTTAGTGCATTTTTCTGTGCTAGTGCTTTGCTTACAACACCTTTGTAGCCCACACCTCAAAATGCTAGTCAAGACAAAAAAGGCAGCTAAATTGGCTGAGTTCAAGCACGGTGGGTAGCCCAGGCATTAGGAGTGATGTGGAGCTGGTCTCTGGTTGTTTAGAAACCACAGGGTACTGTACACTTAAAGGACCAAGAACTGTCTTCCCACAAAGGCTTTGAACTGCCCTGACTACAGCTACTTCTGACCCCACAGTTCCAGCAGCACAAAAACCAGATCAGCCCATGAGCTAACGGCACCCTTGACTGGGCCTCTGTTTGAATGTTTTGCTGGCACAACGGACTGGCGGGAATGTGGAAAGGCAGTCCTATCCCTCGCTGACACAGTTGTGCTGGCAGAAACCCCAGCACAAGTGTCCGTGTCTTGTGGGGGGACTTGCGGCAGCCCTGAAACAACGGTACCTGAAAACCCAGCCTTGAGCTGCATGCAGCTGCAGTGAAGGGGGTGGGGAGGCGCTGTGCTTGGGCTCTGGGGAGGCAGCTAGTAGAAAGCTGCTTGCTTTCAACATGCCTAGCGCCCAAGAGCTTTCACACCTTCAGAAGGGAAAATGCCACTTTGCCCATCTAAGCAGGGGGCAGACAGCCACCTGTCCAGGACTGAGGCATGTTACTGCTCCAGAGACACTGGTTTGGTGAGTCGTTCTGGCCCCAGGAGCAAGGCAGCTGCCAAGCTCTTGGCCCAGCACCGCTCCATTGGCAGTGCCATTGGGCCATTTTGTCAGATGTGTTAACTAACGAGCTGACACAGGTAAGCTGTAGTTTCACCAGGTGAGCTGGCTCCGGTAAATCAGAGGGGAACTCAGCACTTACTGTGCCCTGCTAATAGATTCAAATCCCAGTGCAGACAAGGCCAACTGTCGTTTTCTCATGTTAAATCCCCTTTTTCACCTGCAGTGCCCTAGGCTGAGTGTGCGTGTCTCGGCTCACTCTTGTATTTATTGAAGAAATACCCTTCTCGTCCATAGAAGCCAGCCTCCATCTATTTTTATTGTCTAGCACAAGAGAAATTGCAAGTCAGACTTCATCATAGGCTAAAGGAGAAGCATTTGTCACTTTTGGTGCAGTGTTCCCCATTCGCAGCCCGCTGCTCACTTGGGACGTCGCCACATTTCCCGCCCCACATCCCACTTACAGGCTTCTGTTCCCTCTGAATCTTCGAGAAAAATCCAGCTTCATTATCGTGCTCACACAAGGCTGCTGCTGGAGAGGTGGCACTTTGCTCTCGCCAGTTTGTTCGGCTGTGTGAGCCACGCTGATTTCTGCCCATCTTGGTTCTTGCTGGCCCTGTAAGCAGGACTCTAGGGGAAAGCGTGCTGGGGTCTGGGAGCCCCTACACTCGCAGAGTCCCAGCTGCTTGGTAAGTGACCTCAGCAGGGGCATTAGCTGACGAGGGCAGCAGTCGATAATCCACCACTTCCCAGTCTCAGCCACAGTGCACTAGGCACAAGTGCCCAGCGGTCAGCGTGGGTACAAGGAGCGGATTGCATTAGCCACTGACATATGGAGAAGAGCCTGACAGGGGATTACGGGAATTAAAGGGACAAACCATGTATCAAGTGAGGGATACATTTTCCCCCGCTGCCCTCTGCCACTATGTCCCCCCTCTCCCTGACACAGAAGTGCGAGCGTACTAGGACCAGAAAATAAATATATGTACGAACTGTCACATGCAGCGCACGAGAGCTCAGCCCATCGTCTGCCCAGGGATGGGCTCTCACCTGGCTGCGTCCAAGTCACCCAGCAGAACGAGGGGCTGCAAAGGGTTTCTGAGAGAGAGAAAGAAGCGCCTCCGGGCACACAGGGAAGGATGTTTGCAGCTGGGCAGCTGCTCCCTGCTGAAGGGAGAGGGGAGAAATGGTTCCATGGGTCCCGGCCTCTCCCCTTCAGCAGCAGATGGGTCTCTGGTTACCGTTCCTTCTGGCTGGGGGAAGAGCTGGGGCTTGGGGCCACGTTTGGTGTCTGGAATCATCTCTCTGGCAGCAGCACAAAGAAGACGGCCTTAAGGAAGTGACCAAAGCTACAGATGGCAGCCACGAGCCAATGGGAGCGAAGGCTGGGATCCGTGTTCACCACGCACTTTGTGATGTCTGCCTAGTGAGAAGGAAACTGAGGTAATCAGCACGCACAGTACCCAGCACGCACTGACCCGCGAGACCGTCTTACACCCGTGCCTCCTGCTGGCTGAGGCTGGGACTGGGCCCCTGCTGCCCCAACCAGCTACACCGTTCCCCCCAGCGCCTCTGGCGCCACACCCTGCAAGCTGTGAAACGCGGCCCGAAGGAACTAGCCAGCGCTGCAGGATTGGTCATCTCCTTCGACGCCATCTTCCTTCACACAGTCTCCCAGCAACCGCTGAGCAAAGGAAACTCCCCCCAGCAAGAGCCTCCTTTCAGCTCAGCTTGCTTGGACTTTTCCTCTTGCCTCGCTGTGTCCTCTGGAGCTAAGTCAGCAAACCCACCTGCCTGACTTAAAGGCATGGGAATACTGCGTGAGCTTTGTGTAGTGACATGCGCATTGGCACGGATGCCTCCTAGACGCGAGGGCTGATCTCAAAACCAGCTGCCCAGAACGAGCTGTAAGTAGTCAGGGGAATGTAAGCTGGCCGGGGAGGGGGACCAAACTAACAGCAAATTCAAGCTACACGGTAGCATGCCACACTGAAAACGTGAGAAGTGGGAACCTCAGAGGGCTGGAATGAACAGGATTAAACTGCACAGAAAGGTTCATCTTTGCAGAAAACCCCCCAAATATTGATTCTACCAGCATGGTAGCTGACGTTGTGTGCTGAGTCGGGAGAGCCAGACTCTTTCTGCCTCTGCCATAGCTTTCCTGGCGACCTTTAGCAAATTAACATGTGGCTCCAGAAGTGGCTGTGGATTTTGGGATGCATGACAAAGCAGAGGCGTTTCTCCCAGTGCTACAGTCTTAGTCATGGTGGGCTTCCGTGTCTCGGCACCTTCGAATTTGAGCCCCCCGTGCAACTCAACTTAGTCACTTAGCGCTAGTAGCCTGTTCTCCCCAGGCCGGGATCACCTCAGTCTTCCACTTGCAGATTGGTCCATCCCGAGAGCATCCCAGCTCTCTAACAGGGCGCTCTGATTTAGGACTTGCGCCTACTGAAGTCACTGCACGTGGAGGCACAGATGTTGGGAGCAGCACTGGGCCCGGCCGCGGGAACTGGCGTAGGAAATACTCTAGCAGCGGGAGGTGCTACACCAAGCCCCACATGAACGCCATGGTGCAGAGCCAGGGTTCCAACAGCCCTCAGCCGCAGCATCGTGAATTCCCCATGCCATGGGCTCGTTGGCCGGGCAGAGACGGGGCGTCCATGCAGCGCGCTGGCATTGCTGTGTCTGAACGGGAAGCCAGAGCTTTGGAACACGCCCGCTTCTCGCTGGCCGGGTTTCCGGAATGGTCTAGGCAGCGCTGATTTGGTGACTCTAGAAAACCCGAAGGGGGAAACGGGGGACCTCCTGCCAGCTGATTACAGAACACAGCTTCAGCGGCCTCTCACACCTTCCAGTAAAGCAGTACCGCCCACCTCTGCTCCAGCCAGCCTCCCAGCGGCACTGCAAATATTGACACCCTGAGTGACGGCTCTCGGACAGAAGGAAAAGAAGTACAAATAGCAGGGGTGGGGCGAGGAACACCAAGGGGCCTCGGAGTGGGAGGAAGGCAGGAATAGGGGCGCTGGGGCATGTACAGAGCCCCTGGCCCCAGGGGGATGCTCACAGACCCCTCCCCTCCCCCCACTATGGTGAATGGGAGATGAAAGGGTCCTTGGTCCAAAGGCGTGTGCCCATGGAGACATGGCCATGCTGCAGAACGCGACTATCTGTAGCTCCCGCTCCTCCAGAAGGTGACTGTCACGCATCAGTCAGGCACCACGTTTGTTGCAAGGCATCTGCATGGCTGAGGTCACTGTGGGCCTGATTCTGCCGCTGGGGCGACTGAAGGGACAAGGAGGGTGAGGTGCTGAGGTAATGCCTCAGCCCACCGCATCGCACTAACATCCTGGGACGGGCACGGCTACAGCCGCCCTCCTCTGCACGTCTCGCCTCAGGCCGGTGTCTGCCCGGGCTCGCCGAGAACGGCGTCGGCGCTCCAGCTCAGCGCATTCTTGTGTCATTGGTCTGTGCAGTCCAGAGAGGGGCACGCTGCCTCTCGCAGCTCTCCTGCTGACAGGCCCCTGGGGCCGGCGAGCCCTGGCTGTGCCCTGCTTCTTTCCAGCACTGTTGGGTTGACAGCACTGAAGCCTCATGCTAAAAGAGCCAACATGTACCTGAGAAAGTGTGGAGGGGAGCACTTCAGAGCTGTTCTTTAAATCCTTCCAAACACTGCTTAGCAACTGGCTCTCCTCTGCTGGCACTAGCGTGTAGCCCTGGACTTAGCTCTACCCACGGGGCTGTCCAGGCGGGGAGCTCCTCCCAGGAGGGCTGACACCCGGGCCTGACCTTTTCCTTACTGCTTTCCCCCATGGTGGGGAGGGGAGCCTGCTGTGGCTGCCTTTCGGAGGTCCCTTCAGGGGTTTCCTGCACCAGCCCGGAGTTCGGGCCCCTCCTGGCAGCCCCCTGCCTAGAGTGGGCAAGTGAGCTGAGGCGGGTGCAAAGGAGAACCTTGGATTCCAAGCCAAGACAGATGACAGGCAGGGCAGGCAGCCGCCGAAAGGGCCTCTGGAGCCGCCGTTGTGTCTTGGCCAGCTTGTGAGCAGGGCTGGGACGTCTCCCACAGACATGCCCTGGCGAAGAACATGCTGAGAAGCAAGTGCAGCCTGGCCGAGGGCTGGCAGCAGGCCCCTGCTCAGCAGAAACCCCGTCTTGCCTCCTTCCTCTAGGCCAGGGCCAGCTACTCCTTGGCAGGCGGCGGAGCACAGACAGCAGCTGCAGTCTAGTGGTTTGATGCACCACGTTGCAGCGCCTGGTTTTCAAACTAAGGGACCAGCAACCAGTCTAAAATCTGCTGTGCCTTGGAGAGAGTCTATCTGAGCCGGTGTTCAGGCACTCCCCCGACCCGGTGAGAGCTGGGACCACCCAACTCGGGGGCAGCTCCCCTGCTGACTAAACGCAAGGCCAGGGTTTGGTTGTGCCCCGACAACGGGATGTGCCTGGAGTGGGATTGCGCCTCATAACACCATACGGAAAGAGACAGAATTACCAGGCAGGTGAAGGGCCCGAGCCCCCCTCCCGGAGCGCTCCCCGCACAGGGCCAGCCCTGCAGGAACTCGGCAGTGCTGAGGCCACTTCTGGGGCGCACAGAACGGCTGCAGTCCGGCCGGAAGGGAAGCTTGTGAAAACCGGTTGCTTAAAGGCTCCCTCGTGGTTTCATGCACCGGGAACAGCCCCGCCATTCGTTCCCAATGCAAAGCAAGCGAGAAATGCACCCCTCTTACCCAGCCTCCTCGCCTTTTCAGCCACGTCACCAAGGACTTGCGGACAAACTCGCCCAGGCAGTCCACGATGATGTGCACCATTGCGGGCTGGGCCTGCCTGACGCAGTCCACCGCCAGCCCGGCCGCCACAGCGTAGAGGGACACCACCTTGCCCCAGGTTATGCCTGCAGGAAGAAGGGAGCGTGTCAGCCTTGCCACCGAGGAGGTTCTCTCTGGATGGCTGTGCTGCCCTCCTAGCTCAGCTCAACAGCAGGGCATCCTCCCGCGCCAGGGAGAACAGCCTTAGGTGCGGAGCTGGGGGCAGTGGGGCCCCTGACAAGAGCAGAAGCAAGGGGATTAGCACACCCGGTGCAGCAGTGTGCAGAGAGCTGGCCGGCCAGCCCGCCAAGCCCTGGCTGGTGCACCGGTAGGGATGTTAGAGATCGGTTAATTGAACATGAGTTCTTATTGGTCACTCGACTATCTATAGTGTGCAGGGGTGGGGCCAGCAGCCAGTGCGCTCCCACCCCACTCCCAAAGAGCCCCCCCCTTCCCCCCGCGCTGCTGCCTCTGATACGGAGGCAGCAGATGGGGTGCCAGGCAGGAGCTGGTCCACGAGGGGAGCCAGTTTAAAACCAGCTCCCCCTCGTGGATGGGCTGCCTGGCGCCCTGCGCTGCTGCCTCTGCTACAGAGGCAGCAGCAACCCCTGTCCCGGGGCGGGCTCCCGGACCTGGTGCAAGCCGGAACTGAGCCGGGCTGCCCGCCTGGCTGCTAATGCCCTTTCAATGCAGAGCTGCAGTGGGGGTAGGTCCAGGACCCGGCGCAAGCCAGGACTGAGCCAGCTGCTGGCCAGCCTACTCACACATTTCCTGGCCAGGGCGGGGGATGCATGTAGTCTACAGCAGGGGTCCCCAACCATTTGGAGCTGCCAGGGGGCAGGGCCGTTCACCTGCCGGGTGCCAGAGAGCGGGGGCACTCGCGAGCCCGGGGGCAGGGCCGCGCATACGCCACACCCCCATGAGCCATGTGCCTGGGGCCAGCAACCCCATGCACCGCGTGGCCACGGGCGGGGCCGCCCATTCACCGCAAGCCTGGGGCTGGCGCCCTCCAGAGCTGCGCGCCCAGGGCCGGCACCCCCCCATAGCTGTGCACCTGGGGGCGGGGCGGCCAATTTGCCATGCGCCCAGGACTGGTGCTCCCCATGCGCCGAGCAGCCAATTTGCCGCACACCTGGGCCTGGTGCCGCATATGCGCAGCGCGCCTGGGGCTGACACCGCGCATGCGCCACGTGCCTGGGGCGGGGCCAGCCCCAAGCACTTGGTGGGTGCACACAAATGCCCCCACACAGGCAGCGTTGGGGACCACTGGTCTTCAGCATTCACGGATAAGCTTTGCTCGTCGGGTAGTTAAGTGGTTAGGAGACTACCCTGTGGCAGCTCCGGTGCACCGGGCACAGCTGGTGTTACTGCGGCCCAGCGCTGCACCAGTGGAGCGCCGCGAGGAGCTAGCCCTGCTCAGTGCACTCCGGGGGCAGGCGTGTGATGTGCCGAGTGTTACGGCACCCGGGGTCCCAGGCCCTGCCTGGCACTGCAGCTCCGCTGGGACGTCGCCAGGCCAGGCGTCTTAGCCAAGTCTGGCGCACAGCAAAGGGGCCTGGGGGCCTGCGTTCCCTTGAAAGGGAGCTGAGGACGCAGGCCGAGGGCAGCACTGGGAGGCGGAGAACGAAATGCTGGGATCCAGCCCTGCAGCGCCCAGGGTGAGTGGCACAGCACAGCCGAGGGGGGAGGGGGGATGCTGGTCAGTTATCTAATCTCCCCAACAGCAGAGCTTCCTGCAAGTCTGACCTGCCAGAAGCCAGCGCCCCTGGAAACCGTCCCAGCCACATTCATCTTCCTGGCCTGTCAGCACGGCTGATAAGCGCCCCGCAGCCATCCGCTCAGCACTGGGCACAACCCCCGCCCCCGCCGGACAGCCCCAGCCAGAGATCAGACAGCCCGGGCAGGGCGGGAGGGGAACCCTGACCCGGAAGGTGAGGGTTGCCCGTCCCGGCAAGAGATGCGGTTCGGCACAGCGGCGCTGTGCAGCCCTGCGTGCAGGAGGGACACCTCCCCGCTGCTTTGGGGTTGTGGCCAGTGGGTAACGAGCAGGCAGCGCGCCATCTTACAGCTCCAGAGCCCCTCCATGCAGCAGGCAGAGCCCACAGGCAGTGCCAGACCTTGCCGAGAAGCCCCCCAAAGGGGCAAGGAACCATCTTATTCAGCGTATTTCAGGTGTGGAAAGGAGACGCACCAAGGACAAGGAACTGGATGTGCTCAGTTCAGACACACACACTGGCCGGTGCAGTGTTTCCGCCTTCAGAGCCTTCCAAAGCCACCAACCCGAGATGCTGGTGCACTAGGGCCAGACTCAGCAGGCTTGGTACATTGGCGTGCCTCTTCTCGCCTCCGCGTGTCCTCCCCCCATTGCACCGTGCGTGAATTTCAACGGAGTCCCGGGATAATTCTACCCTGTGGCCAAAGAGATCCACAGGGGGTTCTGTGGAGCGTGAAGCCTAGGCGTGAAAACAGGCCCCTCTTCACACTGCTGGAACATGTGAAACAGAATTCCTCTCTGCATGCGTCTGACGAGAGGCTGTTGGCTCGTCCTGAGAGCTCCAGAGAGCTCTCGGCTGGGAGTCCTGGTGATACTAACCCGGCTGCAGTTCAAGTCCCCCCACCAACCCTGCTTCTCTGGGAGCAGAAGGCAGGATCATGTCCCAGAGTGGCAGCCATTTGATCCATGTTTGTTATTAGAGTAGCCAGGAGAGCCCCAGCAGGGTGTGCGCCCCGCACCCCAGTGGCATGCTCAGCTACCATTTGGCTGATCTCAGCTGCCTGATGCATCACTGTGAGAGCCACGGGGGAGTGGGGGGGCTACGAAGACCACACAACAGAAGAGCCACAGCCAGTGGGTGCACAGGTGTCTGTGCCCTGAA